>NC_138768.1:2289132-2714287 GCF_965119305.1 Pelophylax lessonae
TATCGCATTTCTTGAGTCTAACAAACCAGGAAAGTACAAATACCCCCCAAATGACCCCTTTTTGGAAAGTAGACAGTCCAAGGTATTTAGTAAGAGGCTTGGTGGGTTTTTTGAAGTTGTAGTTTTTTCCCACAATTCTTTGCAAAATTAAGATTTTTTTTGTTCACAAAATTTTCATATTACCAAGTTATTTCTCACACACAGTATAGGCATACTTGCAACTACACCCCATAATACATTCTACTACTCCTCCTAAGTATGGCGATACCACATGTGTAGCACTTTTCCACAGCCTGACCACATACAAAGGCCCAACATCCAAGGAGCACCGTCAGGTGCATAAATTAAACATCTAATTTCCTGACAACCTATCACACTTTTGAAGGCCCTGGTGCACCAAGACAATGGAAATGCCCACAAAATAACCCAATTTTGGGAAAAAAAACCCCAATGTACATTCTATGAGGCATAATGAGTCTTTTGAACATGTCATTTTTTTTCCACAAGTTTTTTGGAAAATGTGGAAAAAGTGAAAACACATTTTTTTTTACACAAAGTTGTCCATTTATAAGATATTTCTAACACATAGCATGTATGTAGCACCCTCCTAGACAGGTGCTAGGCAGGTAAAATACAGTTTGCTCTGTCTGCTTATCATGGGAGCCTTATTAGTAGTTAGGCCTGCTCCATGTGCTCAATGTGCGATTCATGTGGGCTGAGGGAGTGTCACCACTGTATCCAATGAGGAGGTTCGTTGGACAGTGGAGGAAACCTGGCCAATGACGCACAGGCTTTTGTAC
Source organism: Pelophylax lessonae (assembly GCF_965119305.1). Taxonomy (NCBI): domain Eukaryota; kingdom Metazoa; phylum Chordata; class Amphibia; order Anura; family Ranidae; genus Pelophylax; species Pelophylax lessonae. The sequence continues at coordinate 2,289,933 of NC_138768.1, forward strand.
TTGCCCCAGTGGGTTGGCACCATGAGAGGTGCATCACGGGATAGGGTATAAAAGCCAAGAGCACATGTGGCAGGGGGTCTTTGGGCGGAAAGACAAGTCCCAGAAGGAGGGTGAAGGCTGTCTCCTCTCCTGAAGCTGTGGAAGGTGGTCACAGGCAGTCGGCCTGGTGAACCAGAAAGTGTGGCTGAACCCAGAGGTCCAGTGAAGGCTGACTGGTGGAGTTTGGAGGCAATGGTGAGTCTGGAAAAACAGTGTCCGTGAGTACAGAGGAACTTGCCCAGGGATTTGCCAGGAAGGGAACCACTCCAGAGGCTAGAGTCAGCGGACGGGTGTCAGCACACAGGCATTGAGAGTAAGGGGTTTCCAGTTTCAGAACCCTGAAGAGAATATTTACACAGGAACATTTAAAGTATCTTCACTTAGTGGCAAGGTGAAGCATCGGCCTTGCCGCATTCTACATTTAGCTGTCCTCAAGACTGTGAATAGTTAATAGTTGGAGTATCCCACTCATCCCTTCTCCTATTCAAGTTCTCAATAAAACCACAAAAACAACATCCCCTGGACTGATTATTGACTGAGCCAAGAACTTCCATTGCTGTTTATCTGCTGTCAGTTGCTAAGGGTAACCCAGGGGAATCCAAAAAGTGTAATTCTCAGCAGTCCTCTAGGGGGCAGTGCTACATTTACATAGCAAAAATTACACCCCAAAATACATTCTGCTACTTCTCCTGAGTATGGCGATACCACATGTGTGAGACTTTTACACAGCCTGGCCACATACAGAGGCCCAGCATCCAGGGAGCACCGTCAGGTGCTCTAGGGACATAAAATTACTAATCAAATTTCCTCACTACCTATTACACTTTTGTGAGGCACTGTAGGGCACTGATAAGTACTGTAGTGGCACTGATGTGGCACGGCTAAGCACTGATGTGGCATGTATGTGGCACAGATGAGCACTGATGTGGCATGGATGTGGCACGGATGAGCACGGATGTGGCACGGATGAGCACTGACATGGCATGAATGTGGCATGGATGAGCACTGACATGGCATGTATGTGGCACAGATGAGCACTGATGTGGCATGGATGTGGCACGGATGAGCACTGATGTTGCATGGATGTGGCACAGATGAGCACTGATGTGGCATGGATGAGGCACAGATGAGCATTGATGTGAAATGGATATGGCACGGATGAGCACTGAGTGGCATGGATGAGTACTGATGTGGCATGGATGAGCACTGATGTGGAATGGATATGGCACGGATGAGCACTGATCTGGCATGGATGAGCACTGATCTGGCATGGATATGGCATGGATGAGCACTGATGTGGCATGGATGTGGCACGGATGAGCATTGATGTGGCACAGATGAGCACTGATGTGGCACGGATGTGGAATGGATGAGCACTGATGTGGCATGGATGAGCAGTGGTGTGGCACACATGAGCACTGATGTGGCACAGATGAGGCACGAATGAGCACTGATGTGGCATGGATGAACAGTGATGTGGTATGGATGAACAGTGATGTGGCACAGATGAGCACTGATGTGGCAGGGATGAGCACTGATGTGGCATGGATGAGCACTGATGTGGAATGGATATGGCACGGATGAGCACTGATCTGGCATGGATGAGCACTGATCTGGCATGGATGTGGCATGGATGAGCACTGATCTGGCATGGATATGGCACGGATGAGCATTGATGTGGCACAGATGAGCACTGATGTGGCACGGATGTGGAATGGATGAGCACTGATGTGGCATGGATGAACAGTGATGTGGCACAGATGAGCACTGATGTGGCAGGGATGAGCACTGATGTGGCATGGATGAGCACTGATGTGGCATGGATGTGGCACGGATAAACACTGATGTGGCACAGATGAGCACTGATGTGGCATGGATGTGGCACGGATAAGCACTGATGTAGCACGGATGTGGCAGGAATGAGCACTGATGTGGCACAGATGAGGCATGGATGAGCACTGATGTGGCACGGATGAGGCATGGATGAGCACTGATGTGGCATGAGTGAGCACAGATAAGGCATGGGTGGGCACAGATGAGGCAAGAATGAGGCACAAATTGGCATGAATGAGGCATGATTGAGGCACAGATTTGCATGATTAAGGAATGATTGAGGCATGGATGGGCATGATTGAGGAACAGATGGGCATGATTAAGGTAAGGATGAGATACAGGTTGGCATGATTGAGGAATGGATGAGGCACAGATGGGCATGATTGAGGCACGATTGAGACATGGAGAAGGCGCAGATGGGCTTGATTGAGGCATGGATGAGGCACAGATGGGCACGATTGAGGCATGGATGAGGCACAGATGGGCATGATTGAGGCACGATTGAGGCATGAATGGGGCACAGATGGGCATGATTGAGGCACAGATCAGGCAGGGGTGAGCTGCTCCATCTCCCATACCCTCCTCCGGCTGCTGGACGGATGCATTCCTCCATCCAAAGATCATCCAGTGCAGAAACAGGTTCTTCAAGGTGAGTCAGCACTTGCTGCATCCGCCACAAGGACTTCACTTACATAGCTGGAGGTGGGCAAAGCACATTGTCATTCCCCCCATTACTGACACTTCAGCCAGGATTTCAGAGCTGTCGGCTGGTACTTACTGATGGTCCCAGGCAAAGGGAGCCATGCCCTGCTGCTGAGCTTAGTCTAGCAGCCGTCTATAGGCGATCTCCAGCCCCCATTCCTGAACAGCTAGAAACCCCAAGTCTTTCTGTGCCCAGAGCATTTCCAAGACATTCAGCCTCCGATCTTTGTACTCCATGATTTCCTCTAAACACCACTTCAGATCACTCCCAAAGTCAGGGTCCTTGGACAACAGCCCCAGGCTGCCATAGCCAAAGCCTTCCATTGGGCTGTCTTCCGCTGTCCAGGGGCACACTTGGACTACACAACAGTGGAGGGTTCTGTAGCCACATCTGAGCCACATCTCTGCCTGGACCAGCCTGCTTAACTCAGCTGTCCACTCCTTGTGCAGTTTTGTCCCCCAATAACAGCATTTGTACTTTGTACTGCAACCTTTTCTGGATGGAGGGGAGAATTTTTCCCTGGTGGCACTGCTCACAGGCTAGCGCTTCCTTCCAGAGTTTCCGGCGGACAGAGTCATACCATCCTATCAGGACCTGCGCTGACACTGGTCCCCTGTGCTGTATCCACATCTCTTGCAGCCTCCTTCCCAATTCCTCTTCCTCCTCTTTTGCTATCCGGACCTCGGGCACCCGGTGGTGGTTTGGATGTCCCAGACTGCAGGAAGCATCCCACGGCTTGCCACCAAATGTGATGGAAGGGCTTGGCACCCCGATTAGGTGCTTCCTTATGACAAACAGTGCCTCCTGCCCTCCAAACCGTTCGAGCAGACCAAGAGCTAATACCAGTCCTTTGTACACCAAGCATCGTACACAGACAAGATGTTGGGATAAAACCAATGAAATGACTGTTTATTAACCACTTCCGCCCTGCTCACATTGCTGCTACTGCGGCAATGTGGCACGATCCCGTCCAGCGACGTAGACCTACGTCGCTGGACTCCGCCCCTTGTGGGCGGTGCTCGCGCGCCGCCGGGCCAGGGGAGGAGCAGCGGCGATCGCCGCTGCTCTGCCCCGATCGTCGGGGAATCGAGTGAGGAGATCCGCCCGCTCTCCATAGTGACAGGGACTGACAGATCGGAGTGTTCAGCATAGCTGGACATCCGATCTGTCCTTCTGTCACACAGTCACCTCCCCCCCCACACGTCAGTAAGCACCAGGCATACATTAACCCCTCCCTCTCCAATAAAATTAACCCCTTCCCTGCCAGTGTCATTTTTACAGTAACAGTGCATATATATATAGCACTGATTACTGTAGTAATGTCACTGGTACCCCCAAAAGTGTCAAAAATGTCAGTCAAGGGTCCGATCTGTCCGCCGCAATGTCGCAGTCCCGCAAAAAAAATCGCAGATCGCCGCCATTACGCGTTTAAAAAAAAACACCAAAAATGACAGAAATCTTTCCCTTAGTTAGTAAACGCAATAACTTTTGCGCAAACCAATCAAAATACGCTTATTGCAATTTTTTTTACCAAACATATGTAGCAGAAAACAAATTGGCCAAAAATTTAAAAAAAATTAGATTTTTACATTTTTTTGGGGGGGAATTTCATATAAAAAAATGTTAAAAATATTGTTATTTTTTCAAAATAAACGCTCTTTTTTTGTTTATAGTGCAAAAAGTAAAGATCGCACAGGTGATCAAATACCACCAAAAGAAAGCTCTGTTTGTGGGAAAAAAAGGACGTAAATTTCGTTTGGGTACGGCGTCGCACGACCGCGCAATTGTCAGTTAAATTCGCACAGCGCCGAATCGCAAAAAGTGGCCTGGACGGAAGACAGCGAAATCCTCCGGTGGTAAAGTGGTTAAAAATCAGACAAATACTTTATGCCCCACAGGAGGATATTCCCATCTTGAGGATATTAACATGACAATGCAAAGTTCGAACACCAATCCAGTTAACAGCAAACAACTAACAGTTGTTTAAATATCATTAAAATCACTGCTCTTTTAACCACTTGCCAACCGCCGCACGACTATATACTGCGGCAGTCAGCCCCCCTACAGGCAAACCGACGTACACGTACGTCGCTCACTCCCGCCGCTCTGGGGCGTGCTCCGGCGCACCCCCTGCCGCTGCTGATGACCTGATTGGGTTCAGAACCAATCAGTCATCAGGTCCAGGCCAATGATTTTTGGTCTGGACCTGTTGATCGGTCCGGCCCAATCAAATTCTGTTCTGTGCTTGTGTAATGTAAACACAGGCACAGAAAAGACCCGCTCTCCCCTCCCATGATCCTTTTTGGATTAATCGAGAGGAGAGAGCACATCTAACTGTGAGTACTGCACCAAGCACACCCACACACACTTAGATAGGCACATTTTACCCCCATACCCCCCCCAGTTAACTTCTACACCCCCTGTCACAACACACACTGTATACTGTATATAGCATTTTCCTATATACCTGTATAAGTGCGATTTGTGACCAGGTGTAGCGCTTGCGGCCATTCCTTTTACACTTAGGATACCCGCCACCCCCCCAATAAAGATTTAATCCCCTGATCCCCCCTGATCACCCCCAGTTAACCCCCTCCCCCCTGTCAAATTGCACACTAATATACAGGTAATAGTGTTTTACTGTATTTTGTATTAGTGCGATTGTGACTTGAGTTAGCGCTAGCAAATTATTTTCTGTCCCAAGGAGGTTTAGGGTCCCCGCCACCCCCCAATAAAGATTTAACCCCCTGACCCCCCCCCCTGATCACCCCAGTTAACCCCTTCATTGCCCTGTCACACTTTTATAGTGTACAGTTTTTTTTCTGATCACTATTATTAGTGACACAGGTGACATTAGTTAGTATTAGCGTCAGTCTATAATAGCGCAGATCCCTGGCGCATAGTTAGAAATAACCCCTTGATTAACACACACACAAACACACTTCCATTACTAGTATAGTGTTTGAACAGATCAATATCTGATCTGATCAGAACTATACTAGCGCCCCCATAGTTTAGGGTTCCCAAAACGCGGTGTTTGCACAATCAGTACTGATTCCTGCCAGCACCTGCGTTTAACCCCTCCGCCCAGCCCAGCCCAGCCCACCCCACCCAGGCAAGTGTAGTAATCAATAGATTACTGTCACTTACAAAAAAACACAACACACAAAACCGCTGTGTTAGCAGAGTCAGGCCTGATCCCTGCTAGCATTAGCAGTTTTTTTGGTAGCGGTTAAAATAGTCCTTGACAACCAGGTGCTTTTATTACCGGTGAGTCAACACTACTGTACCGGTAAATTTAGTTACTAAAATGACCAGACGTTGGTACAGTAGTGAAGAGGCCTGCCGTATACTGACCCATGCCATATGAGAGCGATGGGGAAGCCTCACTGGCAGAATCAGGGTCAGTATACAAACCTGATGACAGCAGCGGCTCCCTGACAGATAGCTCCGACAACAGATGGGTCCCTGTTAGACCCAGGCGTACCCGACCCCATTCTGGAGTTGCTGAGATGCAGGAATCGCAGGGTGTTCGTATGGAGCAGAGTGTGGTTACTAGTGCCACTCATCCTTCTGGCGACCTGGCAAGCGCCAGCGGCCTAGTACACCCTGGACCTAGTACAACCAGCACTGCAGTATCACCTGGTGACGTGGCGAGTCCCCTAAGTGCAGTTGAAGCTGGTGCGGTGGCTAGCACAAGTAGTGGCCCGCAGCCACCGCGTATTCGAAGACAGGCCCGTAGAGCCCATAGTTCCCTACCTGATGCGCTGGCATATCCCAATTGGCAACCCACTGATACTACAGCGCCAGTACTTCCCCCATTCACTGCCCAACCTGGAATCCACGTGGAGACAGCTGGTTTTACGCCCCTGAACTTTTTTGAGCTGTTCTTCATGGAAGATCTTTACAGATCTATTGTGGATCAATCAAATTTATACGGTCAACAATTCATCGCCGCCAACCCAAATTCGCCCCTTGCCAGACCATTCGGCTGGAAACCTATAACGGTTTCCGATTTTAAAATCTTTCTGGGCCTTTCCCTCAACATGGGCATAACCAAAAACAGTGAATTGCGGCTATATTGGTCCACTAGCCCACTTCACCATATGCGCATGTACTCTGCCTCCATGTCCAGGGTGAGATACGAGCAAATTCTGCGATTTATGCATTTCAGCGACAATGAAATCTGTCGTCCTCAGGGAGACCCTGCATATGATCGGCTCCACAAAATTCGGCCCTTCATAGACCACTTCAATCAGCGGTTTGCAGCCTTGTTCACCCCTGATTAAATTTACTGGCCGCCTTGCTATGAAACAGTACCTCCCCAGCAAGCGTGCCAAGTACGGGGTCAAGCTGTATAAATTGTGTGACAGGGCCACAGGTTATACAGTTAATTTCCGGGTCTATGAGGGAAAAGATAGCACTGTGGAGCCCCCCAACTGCCCAGACTACATAGGGAGCAGCAGCAAGATAGTTTGGGACTTGGTGTCACCCTTATCCGGAAAGGGGTACCATTTGTACGTGGACAACTTTTACACAAGCGTGCCACTATTTAGTCACCTTCTCGATTTACAAATTGGCGCATGTGGCACCGTGCGACCTAATCGCCGGGGCTTCCCCCAACGGCTTGTAAATTCCTGTCTTAGTCGGGGGGAGAGAGCCTGCTTGAAAACGGACAAATTGCTTGCGGTGAAGTGGAAGGATACACGGGATGTTTATGTTCTGTCCTCCATTCACCCAGACACGACAGTCCAAATTCCTAAGGCAACTGGCGTTATGGAGAAACCCCTCTGTGTCCACGAATATAACCTTAATATGGGAGGGGTGGATCTTAACGACCAGCTTTTGGCGCTGTATTTAGTTGCCCGTAAAGCCAGACGCTGGTACAAAAAAGTGTCTGTTTATTTATTCCAATTGGCTATGCTGAACGCCTTTGTCCTATACAGGGCGTCAGGACGAACCGGATCCTTCTGAGAATTCCAGGAAGCGATCATCCAGGAGGTATGCCTGCCCAACTTCCCCTTCCAGTGAGCCGGCTGCATGAGAGACATTTCCACATGTCCTCCCGCTCACCCCTACCCAAAGACAGCCCCAAAGAAGATGTCGTGTCTGTAGCAGGCGCAGATGTAGGCGTGACACCCGTTATTATTGTCCCAGATCAACCTGGTCTCTGCATCGGGGAATGTTTCGAGCGCTACCATACACTAGTGGAGTATTAGTGTAGGGTACAGCACGACACAGTGTAGGGCACACAAACACAGGGTCTTGAAAGATGTTTGATGGCTATCGACATTTTGACAGAACCAAGCTGGATAGTGGATAGTGTCGTGTATACCCATCATTAAATTCAGTGGGTGGTTGTTTGGGCGGTTAATGATGAGTAATACTACGCATTATTCCTGTGCTGATTTCTGATAGGTTCTCTTTTTTTTCGTTCAGCCCACAGGTTACATGAAAAAAAAAAAACCTTCACTATATGCCAAACAAGGACCAGCAATGTACTGGTACGTTGCTGGACTTTGAGTGGTTATACCAGGATGATGCCTGCAATCCTAGTGGATAATTGGCTGCTAGACTGCTTTTACATGCAGTGGAAGGGGCCTCCCCCCCCCCTACCGCCGCCTTCCGTGGTTTTTCTTGGGCTCTCCTGTCCCACCGGTTAACCCGAGAGTGCAGCCGGTGGGTCAATTATCTAACCATAGAGCTGATTGGAGATGAGAATGGCTCCAATCATCTCTATGGCCTAAGATACCGGAAGCTACGAGCATTTCATGACTTCTGTTTCGCCAGAAATAAACAGCGCCATTGAGAAATTGGGAAAGTATTTTATCACACCAATTTTGGTGTGGTCAGATGCGTTAAGATCAGAGGAGAGATCTAGAGTCTAAAAGACCCCAATTTAAAAAAAAAAAAAAAAAGAGTACCTGTCACTACAGATTGCTATCATAGGGGATATTTAAATTCACTGTGATAACAATAAAAATGATTAAAAAAAAAAAAATGAAAGGAAAGGTGTCAAAATAACATAAAAAAGCAAAAAAAAAAAATCAAACCCCCCCAGTCCCCCAGTGCTTGCGCGCAAAGGCGCACGCAAGCGTTGGTCCAGTGTCCTATGTAAACCGCAATTGCAGCATACATGTGAGGTATCGTCATGAACGCCAGGTCGAGGGCAGTAATTATTGCAGTAGACCTCCTCTGTAAGTCTAAAGTGGTAACCTGTAAAGACTTTTAAAGGCTTTTAAAAATGTACGTAGTTTGTTGCCGCTGCACAGGCGTGCGTAATTTTTAAAGCATGTCATGTTTGGTATTTATGTACTCGGCATAAGATCATCTTTTCAATTTTTCCAAACAATTATTTGTGCATTAAATTTAAAAAAAAATGTATTTTTTTCGCAGAAATTGCGTTTGGAAAATCTGTGCGCAAATACAGTGTGACGAAAAAATTTGCAACATCCACCATTTTTTTCTATAGAGCCTCTGCTTTTAAGGAATTTATAATGTTTGTGGGGTGCAAATTAATTTTCTAGTAAAAAAAAAATATTTTTTCATGTAAACAAAAAGTCACAGAAAACGCTTGATTTTCAAGTGGTTAGAAGAGTGGGTGATGTGTGGCTAAGATTGAGCATAAAATGCTGGGACAGTTCAAACACCCCCCCAATGACCCCTTTTTGAAAAGTAGACACCCAAAGCTATTTTCTGAGAGGCATATTGAGTCCATGGAGTATTTTATATTTTGCCCTGAGTTTCGGGAAGGTGACAATTTGTTTTTTGTTTTTTACACAAAATTGTCACTAAATTATATATTGCTCACGCATGCCATGGGTATATGTGAAATGACACCCCAAAATACATTCTGCTGCTTCTCCGGAGTACAGGGATACCCCATGTGTGAGACTTTTTTGGAGCCTAGCTGGGTACGGGACCCCGAAATTCAATCCCCACCTTCAGGATTTCTAATGGCGTAAATTGTGCATTTTACCTCCGCACTACCCGTCACAGTTTCAGAGGCCCTGAAATTTCAAGATAGCACAAAACCCCCCCAAATGACCCCATTTTGCAAAGTAGACACTCCAAGCTATTAGCTGAGAGGCATGGTGAGTCCATGGAATAGTTTATATTTTGCCACAAATTTCAGGAAAATTATTAATTTTTTTGTTGTTTTTTTACAGAAAGTTGTCACTAAATGATATATTGCTCACACATGCCATGGGTATATGTGAAATGACACCCCAAAATACATTCTACTGCTTCTCCTGAGTACAGGGATACCACATGTGTGAGACTTTTTGGGAGCCTAGCTGTGTACGGGACCCCGAAACCAATCCGCACCTTCTGGCTTTCTAAGGGCGTAAATTGTTGATCTCACTCCTTACTACCTATCACACTTTTGAAGTCCATGAAATGCCAAGATGGCACAAAACCCCCCCAAATGACCCCATTTTGCAAAGTAGACACTCCAATCTATTTGCTGAGAGGCATGATGAGTATTTTGCAGCTCTCATTTATTTTGGAAAATGAAGAAAAAACAGGAAAATGCATTTTTTTTTCCTCTTTTTTCAATTTCGAAAAACTTTGTGACAAAAAGTGAGATCTGCAAAACACTCAACATGCCTCTCTGCAAATAGCTTAGGGTGTCTACTTTCCAAAAAGGGGTCATTTGGGGGGGGGGGGGTTGGTTGCGCTGTCTTGGCATTTCATGGCCTCCGGAACTGAGATAGGTAGTCAGGAGTGAAATCAACAATTTACTCCCTTGAAAAGCCTGAAAGTGGTGAGTGCTTTTCGGGGTCCTGTACTCGGCTAGACTGCAAAAAAAGTCTCACACATGTGGTATCCCTGTACTCAGGAGAAGCAGCAGAATGTATGTTGGGGTATCATTCCACATATACCCATGGCATGCGTGAGCAATTTATCTTTTAGTGACAACTTTGTGTTAAAAAAAAAATAAATTAATAAAAAAAAAATTAATTTTTCCCAAAACTTGTGGCAAAATATAAAATATTCCATGGACTCACCATGCCGCTCAGCAAACAGCTTGGGGTGTCTACTTTCCAAAATGGGGTCATTTGGGGGGGTTTTGTGTATCTTTGTATCTTGACATTTCAGGGCCTCCTAAACCGTTATAGGTAGTGAGAAAATGCAATGAAAAATGTACGCCCTTCGAAATTCTGAAGATGGTGATTGGTTTTCGGGGTCCCGTACACAGCTAGGTTTCCAAAAAGTCTCACACATGGGGTATCCCTGTACTCAGAAGAAGCAGCAGAATATATTTTGGGGTGTACTTACACATATACGCATGGCATGCGTGAGCAATATATTTATTTTTTTAGTCATTTTTCAAACACCTGTGACAAAAAAATGAAATATTCAATGAGCTCAACATGCCTCTCAGAACATTCCTTAGGATGTCTACTTTCCAAAAAGTGGTAGTTTGGGGGGGGGGGGGGGTTTGTACTGCCCTGCCATTTTAGCACTTCATGAAATGAGATAGGCAGTCAAAAATTAAAACTGCGTAAATTTCAGTATTTACACCATAGTTTGTAGACGCTATAACTTTTGTGCAAAGCAATAAAAATACGCTCATTGAGATTTTTTTTGTCAAAAGACATGTAGCTAAATACATTTTGGCCAAAAAAAAATGACATAATTTGAGAATATTGGATATTTTTTAAAAGACAAAGTTGAAAATGTCATTTTTTTCTCAAAGTTTTTGCTCTTTTTTTATTAAAATCGCAAAAATAAAAAGCGCAGAGGTGATCAAATACCACCAAAAGAAAGCTCTGATTGTGGGAAAAAAAGGAAGTAAATTTTGTTTGGGTACAGCATTGCATGACCACGCAATTGTCAGTTAAAGTCACGCAGTGCCAAGTTGAAAAAAGGGGCCTTGTCTTTGAGCAGCCAAATCCTCTGGGGCTTAAGTGGTTAAAGTGTGTGTCTAGACAAATCCTATTGTTCTAGTTCTGGATTGAATGGGGGAGGATTAGAACCTCTGTCAGGTTTTTAGTGCTATCTGGGGCTCCATTTGAGAGATCTCCCCTCACTTCCTGTCCTGGTGACAATGTTTTATCAGACAGGAAATGAAGTGGGGGGCCGGATTTAAAGAAACTGCAGCTTCAAACATCTATGACGTGTTTCAGTTTCGCCGCGTTCAAATCAATTAACTGGCGCTGCGGCGAATTGGCGAGTAAAACAGCAATAATGAATTCCGCCGTCAGCGGGATTCACTTACGATCGCGGCTTCGCCAATTCGCAAACTTATGTCTTCCTGCTTATAGCAGTTTCACATAGCGATGTGGGCTAGTGGATTAGTGCACACATCACATGTCTGTAATTCATCTCCCTCTGCTGTAGGTTCGAGGCTTACCATCTCCACCTACTTTTTTTATTTTCTTTTTTTGTTTATATTGCTAAAATGGAACGGATTACATCATATATATTGCTAAATAATGTTACACTCAGAAGCGCTTGCAAGCTTACACCATTTTAAGTGTTTTTTTGATCTTGTCTGTGTGTCGAATCGATCTTATGAAGGAAAGTACCAAAGGCAAGTGACCAAACCCCTACCCTACTTCAGGGCAAGATGAAACCTCACAATTTTACCATGGTCTTCTTCCCACATTCCATACAATGTTTAGTTCTTTAGCTATATGTGCTTTTTAGCCTTAACACACTCCATTTTTTCCACCATACAGCTTTATTCTGCACAATAGCTAAGTGCTTTGCAACTTCACTGCAGTTCACAACGTCATGGGTTCAAATCACATCACTACACTTGGGATCTCTTTTCACTCTCATTTTTTTAAACAGTTTTTTTAAACTATCTTGAATTTGGGGGGGGAGGGGGGTGTCCTACCCAAATTTCAAGCACATCAATGGAAACAACACAATTTTGATTTTATGAGTGTGGTCCTAGTTTTATCGAGATGCAATTCTTTACATATTTACCATGGTTCTTACAATTTCTTGACCAATAAACATAGGTGTCTGATATTGGACTCTCTCCATATTTCAACAACACAGGCCCTCATAGTCCAACACTACATTTGCCTCACACCTCAACACAACACTGTCACATCCCTACTCTACATTACAACCCCTCACATCACCAGTACAAGCAGCATGCAAAGTGCAAAACTCCGGCCTTGGCAGCTTAATGGGCCATACACTAACAATTTGTCTAGACTTTTTCCTGTAGACTTAACCAAACCATATAATAGAAGCTCAAACCTCAACACTTTCAATTTGGATGCAATCAGGCAGGCCCTTGCACTACATAGAAAATGTCAATCGGAAGGATAAAGTCTTCTCTAAATCTTACAGTGTGGATGGCCCTTTTGTCTGTAGGCACCCACACAAAACAAAAAAACACATGTTCAATTCTAATGTATTTATTTATTTGAGAATGACAGCAGAAGGAGGGATGCAGCAAAAGAATATTGTCACTCTCCAGTCCGTGTGCCTTTACAGCGCCAGACCACGATCTTTGCTCCATGGCTACGGGATTCTGATGTCTTCCACAACTTCCGGCAGAGTTCAGAATCCATTCTGCACCTCTACCAGCTCATAGGGGACAGGCATGGCAAGGTTGCTGGGCAGCTTCCAAGCCACTTTCGAAGTTCCAGGGTGTTCATGTTGGTCATTGGCCATGTGCCTTACCAAATATCCACTGACCACAAAAGAAAATGAGTGGAGTCCATCAAGGTGGGTTTCTACCACCTACACCCGCAAGCAGTACCACTCCTGGAAAAATAAAACAAAGGATAAGACATTTCATTATGAAAATCACATCTTAATGCCTGTTTGCTTCATTCTGAACTTCATTTAATTTCGACATCACGAGTGAAATAACACATTTTATGCCAACTTACACAAACCAGAAATCATTAATGTAAACATTTGAATACACACCTGTGACGCCAGACAGCCCATCACCACAGGCTTCCCATGGTACGTGCCATGATTCCAAGATGTTGATGTTCTGGAAAATTACAACACCATAAGATACCAAGCAGCCGTTCATGTTATCAATAACTACACAGGTGGCATAGACACAAATAAACACCTGCCAGCTCTTCTCAGCCCTTTACACTATTCACAATACCAACATGTTTATGGTTAGAGGTGCATGTTTTTGCTCAAGTAACACAATTTTACCAATGTTGACTACACTTTATCTACAATGGCAAGTGTCATTGGCAGATGATAATCACCCTCTGTCTCCCTGTGAGTGGCACCTCTGCTAACTAGCTAATTAATACACATGCCCTATCTTGACCGGTTACAGTACTTACATGTAAAGTGGCTAGCAACCAGGGTATTCCGGGTGGCCATACCGGCAGCGGTGCTCCGCCGCCTGGGGGCCGCCGGCTGACGGACCTCTGGCTCCCTCTCCTCCGTCAGCTCCCAAGAATCATCCCGGGCAACGCACATGTTGTGCAACACGCAGCACGCCAGGATGATCTTGGAAGCCTTTGTAGGAGAGTACAGGAGTTCACCCCCAGGCCGGGCCAAGCAGAGAAACCGGGACTTGAGAAGACCTATGGTCAACTCAATGATACTCCGGCTTCTCCGCAAGGCCCTGTTGTAATTCCTCTCTGCTGGGCCCTGGGGGTACCTGATTGGAGCCATCAGCCACGTCAGCTGCGGGTAACCAGCATCCCCTGAAAAATAAGAAAAATATACATTAGTTATTCATATCATGTGACTTTAGATGACTCCTCAAAATGGGAGACAATTAGGCATTTTACTAAACAACCTGCTCGTCTGTTTGCAAAAAATCATATGAAACATCTCAACTCTGTCTAACTGCCTAAATCACTAATACAAATGGGAAAAAGGACACACAAAGTGGTGGGTTTCTCTTGCAAGTTACAACTTGGCCCCTATTCTGTTCCTATTACATTAGCCTAGGTCTTACTTCTGGAATATATCTGCAACTAGAGTGAGGAAACCAATATTGACTCACTTATGCAAAGTACTTTGGGGATATGGCAATACCATTGGAATCATTTGTAGGTTTTCTTTGGGTGGCTAGAGGACACCATTTACACATTGGTTAACCACCTTCATTGGACTCAAAGACAACTTTGCAAATCTTTCTTTTGTGAGCTGCTAAGCTGCTGATCTGGTTGTGTGTGAACAGCCTGACAACTAATAACACATCCATTTTAGGTAGGCTTTGCTTAAATCAGGGTGTACACCGATGTAGCTTATTCCTATGTCTATGTAATCTTACAGTTTATGTTGTTAAGACAAAATACTTTACCAATAAGCCACCCTTCGGGCATTTGTCCACTTTCAAACACCTCGTACAGAGTACTTGTTCTTAACATACTGGAATCATGGCACGACCCTGGGTGACCAGTGTTGACACTCATGATGCGCTGTTTGGCGTCACACACTAATTGGACGTTCACAGAGTGGTACTGCTTGCGGTTCCGGTATTCACTTTCGTGGCTCCTTGGGGGCCTAATGGCTATGTGGGTGCCATCGATTGCCCCTAGGATTTGCGGCATGTGTGCCCGCCGGTAGAAACCCAACTTGACTTCATTCCACTCATTTTCATTCTGTGGCCAGTGGATAAAATTGGGCACTATATCCACTATGGCATTAATGACCAACATGAACACCCTTGAAACTGTGGGCTGGCTAATGCCCATGATACTTCCCGAAGTGGCTTGGAAGCTGCCACGCCCTAAAATATACAAAGTGGCCAGCAATCTGGCCATGCCGGGCACCGCATGGCCGCGCTGTGTGTCCGGGTCAATTTTCTCTGCTATGAGCTGGTAGAGGTGTAGAATAGTTCCTCGCTCGAGCCGGAACTTCCTCCTGACATCAGAATCCCGCAGCTTGTCCAAATAGATCCTTGGAGCAAAAATGCGTGGCTGGCGAGGTAAGGGCACACGGACTGGAGGTGCTGCTGCTGAAGGTGCTGCTGCTGCTGCTGCTGCAGCTTCCCCACCTTCTGCTGCCTCCTGTGCCAGGGCCTCCTCAAACAAGGCACCAATAAATGCCAGCATTGCACCATCTAATGCGTCTGGGATATCGTCCTCCATTTTGAACGCGCAAATTCGCGAATGCGCAGATATATATAGAAACGGCCGCTAATTATCACACCTGTGAGCCAGCTATAAAAGGAGCACATGGCCAATATGGCTGCTGGATGTTATAGATCGATGTTTCTTATGTGCTAGCAAGACCCTGTGACCCACAACCTACATTATCTGGAGGTAAGACAATTGTATCTCTCTCTCCCAAAAAAAAGGAAGGAGACAATTTGTACTTATCTTGGGTGTGCTTAAGTTGTCTATGGTGAATCCCCTCCAACCCACAATAGCTTGGGAACCCCTCAAGTGTCTTTTAATCATTGGCAGTTGGCCCCATGTGCATGTGGTTTGGACATGTGTTTTCTCATGTTTGTTAAAGGTGTGCAGTCTAGATTTGGCATCTAAACCTGCCCCCTTACCTTCCCAGCTTCCAAAGACACCATTTTTGCTTTCCTGATAACTGTAATTTATTATGTGCACGTATGTAGGTCATGCGATTTCTCATGTATGTTTAATGTTTGCAGCCTCCTTTTGCCTATAAAGGATTACACCACCACCACCACCACCACCACTGTGTTTGTGACATTAGGTAAGTGTTTGGAGGGCCTCGTGTGATTTGTACCCCTATGCGTTTTCTTATGTGTTTTTTTTTTACATTTCTTTGCAGCCTCTTCTGCTCTTTAACACCACCACCACCACCACCACCACCACTGTGTTTGTGCCATTAGGTAAGTGTTTGGAGGGCCTCGTGTGATTTGTACCCCTATGAGTTTTCTTATGTGTTTTTTTTTTACATTTCTTTGCAGCCTCTTCTGCTCTTTGCCACCACCACCACCACCACCACCACCACCACCACCACCACTGTGTTTGTGCCATTAGGTAAGTGTTTGGAGGGCCTCGTGTGATTTGTACCCCTATGAGTTTTCTTATGTGTTTTTATTTTACATTTCTTTGCAGCCTCTTCTGCTCTTTGCCACCACCACCACCACCACCACCACTGTGTTTGTGCCATTAGGTAAGTGTTTGGAGGGCCTCGTGTGATTTGTACCCCTATGAGTTTTCTTATGTGTTTTTTTTTTACATTTCTTTGCAGCCTCTTCTGCTCTTTGCCACCACCACCACCACCACCACCACCACCACCACTGTGTTTGTGCCATTAGGTAAGTGTTTGGAGGGCCTCGTGTGATTTGTACCCCTATGAGTTTTCTTATGTGTTTTTTTTTTACATTTCTTTGCAGCCTCTTCTGCTCTTTGCCACACACCACCACCACCACCACCACCACACCACCACCATGTGTTTGTGCCATTAGGTAAGTGTTTGGAGGGCCTCGTGTGATTTGTACCCCTATGAGTTTTCTTATGTGTTTTTTTTTTTACATTTCTTTGCAGCCTCTTCTGCTCTTTGCCACCACCACCACCACCACCACCACTGTGTTTGTGCCATTAGGTAAGTGTTTGGAGGGCCTCGTGTGATTTGTACCCCTATGCGTTTTCTTATGTGTTTTTTTTGTACATTTCTTTGCAACCTCTTCTGCTTTTTTTGCCACCACCACCACCACCACCGTGTTTGTGCCATTAGGTAAGTGTTTGGAGGGCCTCGTGTGATTTGTACCCATATGCGTTTTCTTATGTGTTTTTTTTTTTTCCTTTTCTTTGCAGCCTCTTCTGCTCTTTGCCCACTACTACCACCACCACCACGACCAAGTCTGTTTGTGCCATTAGGTAAGTGTGTTCTGTAACTGTTCACTAATTATACTGTATATGAAGAGCAATCTGCAAATCCTGTTTTTTCTGTTTTCTCTTTTGTCATTTCAGATTTAGGAGTTTGGGGCTCTTTGCTGCTGCTGGACAGCCAGATTCTCTGCCCACCTCGTGCTCCCATGGCCCCACCCACTGGAAGGATGAGAAGGGCCAGGGGGGCCAGGGGGGCCAGGGGGGCCAGGGGGGCCAGGGGGGCCAGGGGGGGCAGGGGGGGCAGGGTGGGCAGATCGTCTGGCTCTGGTGTGAGGGAGGCTCCAGCTGTATCCATGAGGGAGTCCACCATCCCCATCCCGGAGGAGGAAGCCGGGGGAGGTGTTAACACACCAAGTGGACAAGCTGGCTCTTCTGACAGTAGTCCTGGAGCGGGTCCGTCCACCAGAGTCAGCTTGTCCACATTAACCCGGCTTCCCCGTTTCACCCACAATCAGTGCTGTGCCCTGGTCCACGCCTATATGGCCAGATATCAGGCGATACATGGGACCAGGGCCGCGTCTTACTCAGTAACAGAGAAGAACAGATTGTGGGATGAAATCCGGGATGCTGTAAATGCACTGGGTGAAGCACCTCGCCACCGTGACAGTGTGCGGAAGAAGGTCAACGACATCTGTGGGTCCGTTCGGAAGAAGCTAATTGCATGGGCTGCGGAGGGTCTTTATGACCGTCAAGGTCGGCTGGATGAACGTGCACGAAGTTCTCTCTGGGATTATCAATTACCTTTCTTGAACATCATAGGACCCGATACCATCTTTCCCAGAGAGGACTTAGATTCGGATGCTTTGCACCGAGGTAGGATATTATCTTGGATGTCAATTGTGTGAGTTGTTTGGAAAAGATTAACTACTATCCTATGTGTGACATTAAGAGAATGTGATACTTGCCCTTCCAATTGTCCTTTTTTTGTTTTCCCCAACCTGCAATTTGTTCATCTGTAGCACGGATCTCAGCCCCTCCACAGCCCATGCAGCTTGGCGAACCAGACGGACTCACAGGTGTTGACATCAGTGCTGACCCTCCTCCTGGTAGGTCCAATATCATACTGTGCCAAACAATGTAGATGTTTTTTTTTGGCCAAGATAGCTCATATTGCTATGTCCTTTACAGAAGATCCGCAGCAGGGAACACACCCAGTGCAGCTAGGCCTGGAGGAAGGTGTTGGTATGTCTAGTCAAATAATGTTTTTTTGAATCTTATTAACCCCATTAACACACATGTTTTTTCTTAGGAAAGAGTGTTGCCTTTTAGATGTTTACCCTGCAAAACACAGTTGACAGCATTAATGGGTGCCGTCATTAGTAGGCAGACCAAGCCTTCTTAACCTTTGGGAGGGTTTAGCAAGTGTCCTATGAGCCCAGGAAAGCACTTTTGAATGTTTGGCCTCAATGCTTCATTCATGAAGCTAGGAGGGCAATCTGGCCATAATCATTACTGACTAAGGTTATGTACTAAACATGTTTTTTTTTTTTTTTTTTAAAAGAACATCAGGCCCCTCTTGACGTTGCAGCTGGAGTTGGATCAGGAGCTGGCGACGATTCTGCATCCAGTGCTGTGGTATGTGATATAAGGGAACAAGGTGCACATGTAACATTTCAATGGTAGCATTGATTTTGGACTAGATGTGGCTTACATTGTGTGTGTTAAATTAGTGCTAGGACATTCTGACGATGCACCAGCACAACAAGAGTTCTATCTTGAACATCAGGGAATTATGTTATAATTTGGTGTGCCACTAATGTTCCAAAAACATCCAGGATCTTTAAAGTCCGGCCCGTCTTTGATTTTCCAGGTCCAAATTCATGGGTATCGTTTGGTTGGGTTGTCCTCTAGCCGATTGATGGCAAGATTTTAGACAACATACGTAGATGTATAAAGTCATTGGTGTAGTAACAGATTTACCAAAAGCATAAACAACCTACCACACCAGGGTTAATTGGGAACACCTTCATGTTGAATCTTTTTTGCCTTTGTCATATTAGTCCTACCAATATAATATGTACCCATTATCAGAAGTGTTGCTAGCTTGGATAATCTTACAATGAACAAGTACTCATTAGAAGCACATCAAACTTTTCAACGTTCTGCTTGGGGTGTTAAGTTGTCAAACTAATCTGAAATATTTAGTCATGATGTTTGATAATGATTTGGTCTATTTCTTCTGCTTTCAGGTAGCCTTAGATGCAGAGGGATTGTCACCTACCCAACTTCGTCCATCTATGCTGGATGTAGCCGAGAGGCTGCTTGATGAGTATCAGGTCCAAAATGAGTTAAGGAGGCGTACTCAGCAATCTACTGAGGCAGTACGTCTGCTCGGGCTCATACAGGAATCTGTAGCAACAATGGTACAGGTTCACCAGGATATGTTACAGGTTCAACAGGATATGCGTAACAGCTTGGTAAGTTTAGCAGACCAGCATCAACGGGATCGGCAAAGTGTTGACACTCAGGTGCTGGCCACACGCCAATGCCTGTTTGGATCTGAAGATGCCCCATTGGCAGAGCCCTCCCAAACATCTCACTCACCTGCCACTGCAGGTTGTGGTAGTGGGAGGGTAATGCCAGTGTTGGCCACTTGTCAGGCAGCTGGGGATGGGACAATTCCTCCTGTAGCCACTCCTAGCACTTCACACTCCGTTCGGACTCCCACACCCCTCAATGAGCAATCCTCCTGCACAACCTCAATGCGCACTGGTTCCACAGTACCCCTTCCACCTGACTACATTCCCTCCACACCTTTATCACTTCACTCCTCCCCAGGCCGTTCTTCTTTTTTGTCACCAATGCGACATGTCGTTTGCCCCCGCACCGTGGACCACAACAACCAATCAACCACCACTCCCCACACATCTTCACAACCCTTGCACCACCAGCAGCATCAAATAGCCTTGGAGCAGCAACGATCCCATCTCATGGTAATGGCACACGTTACCCAAATTCTTAGGCTGAGCACAGAGCAGATGGGACTATTGGCACAAGATCTTCAGTCTGGGACATTTCCAGGGTTCAACACCCTGCATCAGCAGCAGCCTCAGACACAAGATCTGATTCTAATGGGCCACTTTACCAGAACTCTAAGGCTAACCCCAGAGCAGATGGGACTATTGGCCCACCATTTGATGGCAGGAACCTTTCCATTGCTCACCACACTGCTTCAGTCACCACCACCACCACCAACTTAATTTCTTTTTTTTTTTTTTTTTTGGTTTTGTTAATGATTGTTACATTGGCCAATTTGTGGGGCCATTTTTTTTTTAAATTTGAGGGTGGCACAATATGATTTCTTATAGTGCTTTTTTTGGGGATGAAATAAAATTTTATGCAAAATGATTAGTTTGTGTTTGCTCTTTGTTTTTTTAGGAGTGTTGGTGGCCAAGTAATGGCCCTGGTTAATGTAGGCATTTATACACACGTGCTTCTCGATCTCCAAACATATGATTTCATGTAAATTTAGATAACTCAATGTTCACATAACGACCCAAGAAAAGGTCTCCCTTCAAATGTAGCTTCAAAACAAGTCTCAAGGCTAACATAAACCAAAGCCAACATACTAACAATTACAGACCACACCACTCAAGTAAACAAATACAACACAAAAGACATTCGATGTGTACACCAAAAAGAAAACTTGGGTAATAAAATAAATGTTTTAATAACACATGTGGGTGTCTACCAACTGTAGCGTACAAAAAATATATTACAATATATAATAGAATGAACTAAATTGCCAATGTAACATTTGTGTTGCAAAGAGCAACATACTTAAATTTAATTTAGATAAACATTTTAAACATTTTTTATGTTTTGACATCATTTTTTGGAAGGTTTTCACAAAAACAATTCTTTTTTGTAAACATTTTTGGTTTTGTCGGTTGCCATAAAAACAACAAGGCTTATTTGTAAACATTTGTGGTTTTGTCCGTTGCCATAAAAACAACAAGGCTTATTTGTAAACATTTGTGGTTTTGTCCGTTGCCATAAAAACAACAAGGCTTTTTTGTAAACATTTTTGGTTTTGTCCGTTGCCATAAAAACAACAAGGCTTTTTTGTAAACATTTGTGGTTTTGTCGGTTGCCATAAAAACAACAAGGCTTTTTTGTAAACATTTTTGGTTTAGTTTGTTACCAAAAACAACAAGGCTTATTTGTAAACATTTTTGGTTTTGTCCGTTGCCATAAAAACAACAAGGCTTATTTGTAAACATTTGTGGTTTTGTCGGTTGCCATAAAAACAACAAGGCTTTTTTGTAAACATTTTTGGTTTAGTTTGTTACCAAAAACAACAAGGCTTATTTGTAAACATTTTTGGTTTTGTCCGTTGCCATAAAAACAACAAGGCTTTTTTGTAAACATTTGTGGTTTTGTCGGTTGCCATAAAAACAACAAGGCTTTTTTGTAAACATTTTTGGTTTAGTTTGTTACCAAAAACAACAAGGCTTATTTGTAAACATTTTTGGTTTTGTCCGTTGCCATAAAAACAACAAGGCTTATTTGTAAACATTTGTGGTTTTGTCGGTTGCCATAAAAACAACAAGGCTTTTTTGTAAACATTTTTGGTTTAGTTTGTTACCAAAAACAACAAGGCTTATTTGTAAACATTTTTGGTTTTGTCCGTTGCCATAAAAACAACAAGGCTTTTTTGTAAACATTTGTGGTTTTGTCCGTTGCCATAAAAACAACAAGGCTTTTTTGTAAACATTTTTGGTTTAGTTTGTTACCAAAAACAAAAAGGCTTATTTGTAAACATTTTTGGTTTTGTCCGTTGCCATAAAAACAACAAGGCTTATTTGTAAACATTTGTGGTTTTGTCCGTTGCCATAAAAACAACAAGGCTTTTTTGTAAACATTTTTGGTTTTGTCCGTTGCCATAAAAACAACAAGGCTTATTTGTAAACATTTGTGGTTTTGTCCGTTGCCATAAAAACAACAAGGCTTTTTTGTAAACATTTTTGGTTTAGTTTGTTACCATAAAAACAACAAGGCTTTTTTGTAAACATTTGTGGTTTTGTCCGTTGCCATAAAAACAACAAGGCTTTTTTGTAAACATTTTTGGTTTAGTTTGTTACCAAAAACAACAAGGCTTATTTGTAAACATTTTTGGTTTTGTCCGTTGCCATAAAAACAACAAGGCTTTTTTGTAAACATTTTTGGTTTAGTTTGTTACCAAAAACAACAAGGCTTATTTGTAAACATTTTTGGTTTTGTCCGTTGCCATAAAAACAACAAGGCTTATTTGTAAACATTTGTGGTTTTGTCCGTTGCCATAAAAACAACAAGGCTTTTTTGTAAACATTTTTGGTTTTGTCCGTTGCCATAAAAACAACAAGGCTTATTTGTAAACATTTGTGGTTTTGTCCGTTGCCATAAAAACAACAAGGCTTTTTTGTAAACATTTTTGGTTTAGTTTGTTACCATAAAAACAACAAGGCTTTTTTGTAAACATTTGTGGTTTTGTCCGTTGCCATAAAAACAACAAGGCTTTTTTGTAAACATTTTTGGTTTAGTTTGTTACCAAAAACAACAAGGCTTATTTGTAAACATTTTTGGTTTTGTCCGTTGCCATAAAAACAACAAGGCTTATTTGTAAACATTTTTGGTCTTGTCCGTTGCCATAAAAACAACAAGGCTTTTTTGTAAACATTTTTGGTTTAGTTTGTTACCAAAAACAACAAGGCTTATTTGTAAACATTTGTGGTTTTGTCGGTTGCCATAAAAACAACAAGGCTTTTTTGTAAACATTTTTGGTTTTGTCCGTTGCCATAAAAACAACAAGGCTTATTTGTAAACATTTGTGGTTTTGTCCGTTGCCATAAAAACAACAAGGCTTTTTTGTAAACATTTTTGGTTTAGTTTGTTACCATAAAAACAACAAGGCTTATTTGTAAACATTTGTGGTTTTGTCGGTTGCCATAAAAACAACAAGGCTTTTTTGTAAACATTTTTGGTTTAGTTTGTTACCAAAAACAACAAGGCTTATTTGTAAACATTTTTGGTTTTGTCCGTTGCCATAAAAACAACAAGGCTTATTTGTAAACATTTTTGGTTTTGTCCGTTGCCATAAAAACAACAAGGCTTTTTTGTAAACATTTTTGGTTTAGTTTGTTACCAAAAACAACAAGGCTTATTTGTAAACATTTTTGGTTTTGTCCGTTGCCATAAAAACAACAAGGCTTATTTGTAAACATTTGTGGTTTTGTCCGTTGCCATAAAAACAACAAGGCTTTTTTGTAAACATTTTTGGTTTTGTCCGTTGCCATAAAAACAACAAGGCTTTTTTGTAAACATTTGTGGTTTTGTCCGTTGCCATAAAAACAACAAGGCTTTTTTGTAAACATTTTTGGTTTAGTTTGTTACCATAAAAACAACAAGGCTTTTTTGTAAACATTTGTGGTTTTGTCCGTTGCCATAAAAACAACAAGGCTTATTTGTAAACATTTGTGGTTTTGTCGGTTGCCATAAAAACAACAAGGCTTTTTTGTAAACATTTTTGGTTTTGTCCGTTGCCATAAAAACAACAAGGCTTTTTTGTAAACATTTGTGGTTTTGTCCGTTGCCATAAAAACAACAAGGCTTTTTTGTAAACATTTTTGGTTTAGTTTGTTACCATAAAAACAACAAGGCTTTTTTGTAAACATTTGTGGTTTTGTCCGTTGCCATAAAAACAACAAGGCTTTTTTGTAAACATTTTTGGTTTAGTTTGTTACCAAAAACAACAAGGCTTATTTGTAAACATTTTTGGTTTTGTCCGTTGCCATAAAAACAACAAGGCTTATTTGTAAACATTTGTGGTTTTGTCCGTTGCCATAAAAACAACAAGGCTTATTTGTAAACATTTGTGGTTTTGTCCGTTGCCATAAAAACAACAAGGCTTTTTTGTAAACATTTTTGGTTTAGTTTGTTACCATAAAAACAACAAGGCTTATTTGTAAACATTTGTGGTTTTGTCGGTTGCCATAAAAACAACAAGGCTTTTTTGTAAACATTTTTGGTTTAGTTTGTTACCAAAAACAACAAGGCTTATTTGTAAACATTTTTGGTTTTGTCCGTTGCCATAAAAACAACAAGGCTTATTTGTAAACATTTTTGGTTTTGTCCGTTGCCATAAAAACAACAAGGCTTTTTTGTAAACATTTTTGGTTTAGTTTGTTACCAAAAACAACAAGGCTTATTTGTAAACATTTTTGGTTTTGTCCGTTGCCATAAAAACAACAAGGCTTATTTGTAAACATTTGTGGTTTTGTCCGTTGCCATAAAAACAACAAGGCTTTTTTGTAAACATTTTTGGTTTTGTCCGTTGCCATAAAAACAACAAGGCTTTTTTGTAAACATTTGTGGTTTTGTCCGTTGCCATAAAAACAACAAGGCTTTTTTGTAAACATTTTTGGTTTAGTTTGTTACCATAAAAACAACAAGGCTTTTTTGTAAACATTTGTGGTTTTGTCGGTTGCCATAAAAACAACAAGGCTTTTTTGTAAACATTTTTGGTTTTGTCCGTTGCCATAAAAACAACAAGGCTTTTTTGTAAACATTTGTGGTTTTGTCCGTTGCCATAAAAACAACAAGGCTTTTTTGTAAACATTTTTGGTTTAGTTTGTTACCATAAAAACAACAAGGCTTTTTTGTAAACATTTGTGGTTTTGTCCGTTGCCATAAAAACAACAAGGCTTTTTTGTAAACATTTTTGGTTTAGTTTGTTACCAAAAACAACAAGGCTTATTTGTAAACATTTTTGGTTTTGTCCGTTGCCATAAAAACAACAAGGCTTATTTGTAAACATTTGTGGTTTTGTCCGTTGCCATAAAAACAACAAGGCTTTTTTGTAAACATTTTTGGTTTAGTTTGTTACCATAAAAACAACAAGGCTTATTTGTAAACATTTGTGGTTTTGTCGGTTGCCATAAAAACAACAAGGCTTTTTTGTAAACATTTTTGGTTTAGTTTGTTACCAAAAACAACAAGGCTTATTTGTAAACATTTTTGGTTTTGTCCGTTGCCATAAAAACAACAAGGCTTATTTGTAAACATTTTTGGTTTTGTCCGTTGCCATAAAAACAACAAGGCTTTTTTGTAAACATTTTTGGTTTAGTTTGTTACCAAAAACAACAAGGCTTATTTGTAAACATTTTTGGTTTTGTCCGTTGCCATAAAAACAACAAGGCTTATTTGTAAACATTTGTGGTTTTGTCCGTTGCCATAAAAACAACAAGGCTTTTTTGTAAACATTTTTGGTTTTGTCCGTTGCCATAAAAACAACAAGGCTTTTTTGTAAACATTTGTGGTTTTGTCCGTTGCCATAAAAACAACAAGGCTTTTTTGTAAACATTTTTGGTTTAGTTTGTTACCATAAAAACAACAAGGCTTTTTTGTAAACATTTGTGGTTTTGTCCGTTGCCATAAAAACAACAAGGCTTATTTGTAAACATTTGTGGTTTTGTCGGTTGCCATAAAAACAACAAGGCTTTTTTGTAAACATTTTTGGTTTTGTCCGTTGCCATAAAAACAACAAGGCTTTTTTGTAAACATTTGTGGTTTTGTCCGTTGCCATAAAAACAACAAGGCTTTTTTGTAAACATTTTTGGTTTAGTTTGTTACCATAAAAACAACAAGGCTTTTTTGTAAACATTTGTGGTTTTGTCCGTTGCCATAAAAACAACAAGGCTTTTTTGTAAACATTTTTGGTTTAGTTTGTTACCAAAAACAACAAGGCTTATTTGTAAACATTTTTGGTTTTGTCCGTTGCCATAAAAACAACAAGGCTTATTTGTAAACATTTGTGGTTTTGTCCGTTGCCATAAAAACAACAAGGCTTATTTGTAAACATTTGTGGTTTTGTCCGTTGCCATAAAAACAACAAGGCTTTTTTGTAAACATTTTTGGTTTTGTCCGTTGCCATAAAAACAACAAGGCTTTTTTGTAAACATTTTTTTTTTGGTTGCCAAAAACAAGGCTTTTTTTTTTTTTTTTTTGGTTTTTTTGGTTCCCAAAAAAAGGGTTTTTTATAAATTTTTATATTTTTTTTGGTTGCCAAAAACAAGGCTTTTTTTGTTTTTTTTTTTTTTTTGGGTCCCCAAAAAAAGGGTTTTTTATAATTTTTTATATTTTTTTTGGTTGCCAAAAACAAGGCTTTTTTTGTTTTTTTTTTTTTTTTGGGTCCCCAAAAAAAGGGTTTTTTATAATTTTTTATATTTTTTTTGGTTGCCAAAAACAAGGCTTTTTTTGTTTTTTTTTTTTTTTTGGGTCCCCAAAAAAAGGGTTTTTTATAATTTTTTATATTTTTTTTGGTTGCCAAAAACAAGGCTTTTTTTGTTTTTTTTTTTTTTTGGGTCCCCAAAAAAAGGGTTTTTTATAATTTTTTATATTTTTTTTGGTTGCCAAAAACAAGGCTTTTTTTATTTTTTTTTTTTTTTTGGGTCCCCAAAAAAAGGGTTTTTTATAAATTTTTTATATTTTTTTTGGTTGCCAAAAACAAGGCTTTTTTTTTTTTTTTTTTTTTTGGGTCCCAAAAAAAGGGTTTTTTTTTAAACTGTTTTTGATTTTTTTGTTAGATTTTTGTTTATAATGGGCAACAATTACAAATGTGACATTTCTTTGTGTTGCAACGTGCAACATAAGTAAACAAACCACAAAAAAAAAATACTAGGATCTTTTTAAAGGTGTGACATTCCTAACGAATGGCTCCTTAGGGTCTGGATCCACGCCACAAAGGTGTTCCAAATATAGAATTCGGTCTCCGCACCACCTCATATAATCCAGGAGGACCTCGTAGGTGAGGTGGGTGTGCCCTGGGTAGAAAAAAACATGACAATTAGTTTTAGGCAAAATGATCCAAACAAGGATTGTAATTAATGTGCCTCAACAAATATGCTTAGGAGTCTATTGGTTGGCTTTTATCAACACTCTGAAGCAAATATGCTAAATTGCTGTTGTAAACCTTAAACTCAAACTTTCACAGCAAATTGTTCAAAAGGTTACATAAGATGGCTTGGAATGTTAGTAGCAGTTCCACCAAAGCTAAGTAAAATGCTTTTCTGCATGTAAACACAAGCAATCATTTTGAAGAATGTAAGGTGTTTTGGGTTCAATTGGTCAACACGATACATGTGCACACATTTATCTCTATCACCATTGGAATCTGTGGAGCGTTCTCTCTCACTCTTACTGTCTATAGATTGAACCTGACACATAGTAGAGACTCACCCTTAGGAATTTTGAGGGCCAGTTCTGGACGGAGCAGATGTGTCTGCTCCCCTGATCTCCTTTCCGCCATCCCAGCTGTGTTAAGAGAGAAGAAAAAGTTTATCAACAAATGGACTCACGCTAACTGTAGGTTACGCAGTCATGAAAACGCTCTAACACCCACTCATTACCCCTCCACATTTCCCTGAAAGTTTTATTTAGACATTGATATGGTGGTGATGCAGATTTGTACAGTGCAAGCGTCATTCTTCTGGGTGAAGCTTGTAGCGTTAAGGATACGTACTCCCTGCTTTTGTGCTGATTGTGTTTTTCTGATGTTTTTGGTGCCTCAGCCCTGCCTGTTCTAAGTGTTGGAAACATATCATTTTGGGAGGGCTGCGGAAAACTAATCAGGTTAGACTTACACTCTCTAGGTTTTTGGGGACAAGAGAAATAACAATCCTCCTTTTTACATGGCCCCTGTACACACCTCTAGGCACCTCCCTCCTGTTGTTTGACCCCACAGCAGGCAGCTTGCTATGGAGGCACATGAGATGAAGCCAAGCACCCTGTGCCTGTTCAGGCACTAGGCTGTGAGCCAGCCTTGCCCCCCTCCCTTCCAATGGTCTCAATGATTAGGAGTGACAGCATCAGGAGGCAATATTGGCATGCTGTCACCTCAGTTAAGGAGGAGGGGGAGTCTGTTCCAGACAAGTATTAGTGCAAAAATTTGGACCGTAAAAAATGGTCCCAGTAAGTCTTAGGGGGAATATGCACACCTATCACTTGGAATACTAATGCATAGAATGCATTCACATAAAGAACCCGCTGCCTTTAGAACAACTTGAAGCCTGAGCGGGGACATACACAGTTAGCATTTCTCCACTTACTAAGTAGACACATTACTGGAAAAGCACACAACTTACCATCATCAGGTTTTTTTGGGGCCCCTGAAGTGGATGGCGTGGCTGGCTCTGGAGAAACTGCACAAAAAGAACACAAATTGTGAACTGGAATGTGGTACATTACCGAGGAAGAGTATTTATGAAAGATTGACAAACACACATTTTCAGTGTTGACTAAATCAGGACATGATTAAATTACAATGTCCCCTAAAAATTTACAAGTACAAAGCACACCATTTCCAATGTAGAGAAACTAACACCAATTTAGAATAGGGTGGCTTGAGATAACTTACAAAAGATAACATGTCCTGTAAAGCTCCCCAAAACCACCTTTCAAACATGAAGGTTAAGCAAGAGTGTTTCATGACCAACCTTCCTGTCACATATAGCAAAACTACACTTGCTTTGACTCCAACTTAGATTATCCTAGATACACATCATCCTAGCACACACAATTCATGTGAGAATCTAATTTTAGGTACTTACAGACTAGTTCAGGGGAGCCTGGAGTGGGGGAGGATGGGGGAGACCCTACATGGGGGGATGGTGTCCCTTCATGGGGGGATGGCGTTGTATCTCCTAGAAACACAAAGACACAAATACAATCCTTGAACAAAAGCTATTTGATAAAGGCACACAGAAAGTAGTCTGGAAACATTGAAGGTAGTAGTTACAGTGGACTGGGTAAGCAGTGGCCCCTCTTCCCCAGTCCTCCACAACAAACATCCTCAATGTCAGCTGCTACAAAACCCCAATGTCAAAATATATATATTACAGCCCTTATATTTACCAGGACACATTGAACACACAAACACATGTAGAATACTTACTTCCCCTTTGAGGAGAGCCCAGGTCCTCATCCGAGTCGGACAAATTGGCCTCTTCTTGGCCAACAGTTTGTTCCTGGCCCGGATCCAGGCGACTCGGCCCTGCCTGAGGCTCCTCTCTTGCTGAAGTTACATCAACCACAAAAGAAAACAAAACAAACAATCATTCCTCCAAGTTCGACCTAATACACAACACACCAGCACATCCACATTACTTACAGGGGGCCTGAGAAGGCTGAGCCGCAACATCCTGATCACTGGTTTCTAAAATAAAAGAAAAACATTATATATTATTTATGGACACAAATAGGCAGTAACCTCTCATCATGCTAGCACCATACTCAATGCCCCTACAATTCAGAACATAGAAGTGCACTTACACCAATGAGATGCATTGACCATGTTTTAAAACAGGAGGGCACCATGCAAATTAAGCGGGCGCCTAAGGCCTCGCACCTACAGGGGCCTTGCGGCCAGTGGCGGAGCACCAACATTTCGAAGGGCGCAGTCAGGGAAATCTCCCAAGTAAAAGATTGCTTTCAATCCTCGGATCAAAAAGTTGCAGCAGTGTGCTGCAGTCCCTTCACTGCGTCTGCCAGGTGTCTGTTGTCCGCTGACACTTACTCCTCCTTCTCTGCCTGGGGATTGGCCGTCTGATCATGTTATCCTAAGATGTGGAGGAATCGGTAGGTGTGTACCTGCACCAGTAGGAAGTGACTGGCCGGTCAACTCACTCTGCTATCATCAGTTGTTGCTCTGGGAGGAGAGCTCCGCCCTGGACCCGGAACATACAGGTAACCAGGCCCAGACTTGATATTTTGCAGGCTGGTCATAGATTTGTTGTGTCCACTATGCAAAGTGGTTGAGTAGCCCCAGGGAAGTTGGAAGAGTCTGAAAATGGTTGGTGGAGGAGGAGGAGAAGAAGGCCCTGGGTGGCTGGGGGACAAGGAGAGGGCCCCTGGGGGTTTTCTAGAGGAGGAAAGATCCACAATGACGCCAGAGTCAATTGCCAAGGAAGAGAGTGGAGCTGAGCAAGTCCTGCCTATCTGACATGAAAGCCAAACATGGTGTAGATGGAGCCCTTTGCCCTACACAATGACAGCACCAGAGGTGGAAGGTGAGTGGTAGCGGGTCTTTGACATTATAGAGCATATGGACTCTGTCCATTATTGGTAGTTTTGTTTGGAGTTGTCCTTTAGATGTTTAACTGTGTTGTTTTTGACCCGAGCTGTGAGGGACTGAGGTATGACAGCCCACTATGCTGAGACTTATAGTGCCCTAGAATGTTGAGGACTGAGGAATCCTTAGTCCCTAACAGAGGGCACTACAAGTCTTAGCATAGCAGGCAGTATTTCCTCATTCCCCTACAGAGAGGATTACAAGTCCAAGCAGGTAGCCTTCTGCAGTGGGACTTGTTGTGCCCTTGACTGTGGTGGACTGAGGAAGGGAAGTGTAAGAGGGTCTCTGTAAGCTCAGATGTATGGGGGAGCTTTGGGGAACACAGAGTTCCCTTTTACACCAGAGTCCCCAGCTTCCCCCCTCAAATAATGGTTCCCAAACTCTCCTTATATCAGAGTCTTCACACTTCCCTCTTACAGTGTAGTAAGTCTGGAGACTCCGATGTAAAGGGGGCTCTGTAAAATGTGATTAGAGATTAGAAATTTCTAACATTTTTATTTTCTACTTACGATCCACAATTTTCAGCTGCTCAAATGGCTCGCTGCCTCTGACTGCATATTGGAGTGTGGCCGTCCTCCTCCTCCCCTTCTTCACCAAAAGCACAAGAGGGTGCCGTCCGTCCGCTTTGGCTAGAAGCAGAAGAAAAAAAAAAACATAAAAAATACGAATGTACATAGTAGTATTAAAGGTTGTGAAGAGACACTTGATGGAGGTAGGAAAGGTAGGAGCGAGAGGGAGGGGGGGGGGGGGGTGTTGGTATTAGTGTTGTTGCATAGCTAAACACATGTCCACCTACCCAAAAAATTGTAACCTATCTGGTCACATGTAATGTATATTTTTACTTACCGGAGATTTGCTCCACAGCCTTTAGCAGGAGCCTGGGTGAGCGCCTTTTGGCATCACTCCAGGCCCGCTGCAGATCCACTATATCAGCCTGGAACTGAAATCTCCGCTGCAGCCTCATCCGGAGACGACACATCATCTTGTGCTTTTGGTGAAGATGCGTATAAACTTTATCATACCCCCAGAGGAGGAGGAGCTGTGGAAAGAGCAGTGTATGTTTGAGTCCAAGTATGTCCAAAATAGTACAGTCTTCAAATAACATGCTAGGTCGTCTTTGAGATATTGTAGAACAAAGAATTCCATTTCTGGTGATACATATACATCGATGTCCAAATCTACCTCCATGACATAGGTTGCCCCACACTGGTGATTTCCTCTACATGATATAGCCATTTTCTCAATTGGCCTTTCATGACACACCCAGGGCCGCCATCAGGGGGGACAGGCAGTCACTGTATTTACAACCTTATTGCTGTCCATTTAGCAGGGTGCAAGTAACTTTACACACATGTAGCATAGGTATCAACTTTTGTCACCATGTTAAAAGGACAGCAGTATGGGTAGCATTACAGTGACTGTTATTAGTCCAGGCTCACTAAACTAGCCAATGCTTGGAAAAGCAAGCCATGCAGATTGCTTTTCAGGTCCCTTTTAACACGAGCTGTCTGATTGGGTGTGGCTGTTAATTTTTGACGCAGACCTGATAAGCCCCTCAATTCTCCTTTATGGAGTGTTATATGTAAATGGGATTGCTTCATTTGAGATGCAGATTTAAACTGTGTATGGCCAGGCTGAAGGTACCCAAGTTGATTGGTCGATCACCTGGAGGACAACGTACAACCAGTCTGTCAGATTTTACACACACTTATCGCTAGCATCTCTTGTAGCCACTAGCAATAATCACTGTGTTTTCCTGGCAGGGGCAGCACCAGGAGAACACAATGGCTCCGCAGGAGGGTTTCCCCTGTCTGTGTTGATGGTGGAATCAAGGCAAAATGTTTTTCCTGCAAGCCACGGGACAAACAAAGATATTTTTTAAATGAATCCATGATTTTGCCAAAATGGAAAAAAAAAGATGTTTGCTTTGTATATTCTTAAGTTTGCTACATAACTAGAACATGTAACAGTGTTATATCATTGCAGGAGATTTCCCTTCACTTCCTGTCTTGGTGTCACCAGGACAGGAAGTGAGGGAATCTCCCGTGGGGATATAGCCAGCAATTCTTTCCTTTTATATATACTATGGACATTATAAGGCAACAATTGCAAGCTATTTCCCCACAGTGATATTCCCCTCACTTCCTGTCTTGGTGACACTAAGACAGGAAGTGAGGGAAAATCTCATGCAATGATATCACCCTACTAGAAATTGTAGTTCCGTCTAAAAAGTATACATAAAGTAAGCACTTGGTTTCCAAAGTGGCAAAATTATGGAGGAGTTAAAACCCCATAGTGTGATCGGGTAATCTGACGGTGTGTTCCTACACTCCTCAATGTGTCTGTTCATTAAGCTGTGCTGAATTATCCTTGATTCACAATTCCTGCAAGAGTTGCACATGGTATGTGGGAGATGCAAATTTAAGGTGGCATAATTATCCACACAATCACACATAATCCTTTTTAAAGGTCCCCAGCAGAATTTGATGGCATAGTGGTTCACAGCAGTGCCATCATATTCCAGTTAGATCTGTCAATTAACAAAGCAATGGGATCTGGGGGTGTATTTAACTTGCAATGGACACCCCCATTCATTATCATATGGCAGTGTGAGATGGGTGTGTTGGGAATGTGATCCATTGAGACAAGTGATTATACACTCATGTGTTTCTTTTAGAGGTGATTTGTTCAAGGCAATCCTTTGAAGACATGACCATTCCAGATTTTTGTGATCACTGATTCCATCTCAGGTGAACCAATTAGCTGCTGTGTGCAGATCCAGCTTATGATGGTAAGAGTGTCAGACAAGACAAACGGGGCCGAGCTTGCAGTGTGTATGGATGTATGTAAGGCAATAATTTTTGGCATTATGCATTTAGGGAATATAATGTTTCTAATCTTGCATATATGAAAAGGGTCAATACATTTGTCTTTATCTAGATAGATTCCAAAGCGTCAGAGCAATCTGTCACAGATAATTGGGTTTCATTTTGTGTAAAAGTTGAAACGAATCAAATCTATCTATATACAGGCATAGCCCACTTTAAGTACACAATGGGACCAGGGCATGTATGGAAACTGAAAATGTACTTAAAGTGAAGCAATCCCTTTTTTCTTTTCTCGATGCATGAAAATACACCAGCTCCATTGTAAATTTTGGCCACATTGACATAGCCTTACTCCCAAACCATGTGGGAGCATGTTAAGGGGATCCAGGACTATGACATGATAGATTACCTAGGCAAGCTGGCCAGCCACAAAATGGATATGGTGTAGTCCTGGGTACCTGGGTACCCTGTCGTTGCTCCCTAAGTTTGTTATCCCTGTCACTTATGGTTTGTGAGCAGTGTCATGGCAAGCTGAACAAGCTGTGTCCTTACTCACGATTGTATATAAAGTGAGTGTACTTAAAGCAGGGTATGCCTATCTATATCTATATAGAAAGTTCAGAGATGTGAACCTGTTCCCTATTATATACACTAATATATGGTATATAACATATTCTATAATGTATCTAATGTATATATATTGTATATAATATATACATAGTATATATATTGTCTAATATATATATTTTTTAGATACACATACATACATCTATATATATACACATAATATATATATATATACATATATATATATATATATATATATATACATATAATATATATACATATATATATATATATATACATATAATATATATACATATATATACATATATATACATATAATATATATACATATATATACATATAATATATATATATATATACATATATATACATATAATATATATATATATATATACATATAATATATATATATATACATATAATATATATATATATACATATAATATATATTAATATATATATATATATACATATAATATATATTAATATATATATATATATATACATATAATATATATATATATATATATACATATAATATATATATATATATATATATATATATACACATATAATATATATATATATATATATACATATAATATATATATATATATATATATACACATATAATATATATATATATATATATACATATAATATATATATATATATATATATATACACATATAATATATATATATATATATACACATATAATATATATATATATATATATACATATAATATATATATATATATATACACATATAATATATATATATATATATACATATAATATATATATATATATACATATAATATATATATATATATACATATAATATATATATATATATATATGTGTATATATATATATATATATATATATACACATATATATATATACACACATACATATATATATATATATATATATATATATATATAGGGAACAGGTTCACATCTAGGAAGTTTCTATAACAGGAAGCTTCTAGATCACGTCTAATAGGCAGAAAGTGCATGCGCAGATCAGCAGACCAAAAGTTTCTTGCACACCCGCTAGATAAGCGACCCACCCTGCCACCATCCCCCATCCCCCATCCCGCACCCTGCACACTCACACCCCCTCCTTACCTTACACACAAATGCCACTATTTCGGCTGTAAACAGTGCAGGAGCCATGATGCACACTTACGACAGGGCCTGGACAATTTCCGGAAACGTGTGCACGCAGCAAAAGTTTCGTTTCCGGTTTCATGTATAAATGTGAGAACGCGGTTTTGTATATTCGCGAATTCGCGAATAGTGAACATACACAACCATTAAGCAGATTTAACTTAGAAAAAGAAATACAAATACATACATTTGTGGACACCAGAAAACTTTATTTAGACACATGAAGACATTTTAAAAAAAAAATTGGAAACATGCTGTTTATTACATTTGTATTTTTCAAACCAAAACAACCTTTGTACAACATTTAGACCATATACATCGACAAAGAGCCCATAATCAACAGATGCATGTGCAGATTGACAGAATTATGTTAACAGCAATAAATACTTACAGAGAGTCAACACACAACACAGCCAAATCTCACCTCCATAAATAACAAAGGGCCAAAAATGTTACCCATAAAACATGTGACACACAAATATATTGGACCTCTTCGTAGGTCAAATCTTTCCTGATGTCTGAGTGAGCTATATATAATCCAAGCAAACACACCCAGAATGGTAACGCCCAGTCCAAAAATTAACTGTGTGTATCCTGTGTGTTTTGGAGCATGCTCAGTTGCCAAAACAAGGGAAATAGAAATGAGGAATAGAAATGTATGTAGGTGTGTATAGTATATGTGAATTGAAAAAATTCTCTCTTGAAGTTTGCTAGTCATTATTTAGAATGTTTAGATACAGGAATACATACATATATATACAATTACGTGAGAGAGAGAGAAATATATATTTAGGGAAACAATTGAAACACACCTTTTGGGATTTGAGAAGTGAGATTGTGACGATTGAACAGATATGTAAGCCAACAATCTGACTCATCACTCATGAACATCCCTAAATTTGGCGTGGCAATTATATCAGGCGTTCTTATGTGCATTTTGGCTGGCGTTTTCACAGGCGTTTTGACATGCATTTTTTGGGCAGGCATTGTTATATGAAATCACCTACAAAAGCCCCAAAAACAGACCACAAACACGTACATGTGAACGTAGCCCGTTTGGGGGCGTTTGAGGGGGATTTGTCCAGCTCAAGGATCAGCTCCCAAAACAGGCAAAAAATCCAATCCTATTCAGTTCAATGGCCCCTGTTCCCATATGAGCATTTTGACGGCATGAGGAAAACACCCAACGCTCACTGAGAAATAGCACAATGATTAGGGAGTCTGCCTTCCTGCTGTAGGTTTGTAAGTTCGAATCCGGAAGGTGCCCTCTGTATGGGCAACACTTGGATATCTCCAATCCTCCAAATGTTGACATCATTAATTTTGTTCATGTTTGAAAAAGGCATGTGTATCAGCAAACTTTTAATCCAAAGACATGAACAAAATACAAAAGATGCCCCATAAAGTCAATATGTAGCAATATTGTGAGCTAAAGCTCTATTTGTTTGTTGGGCATACTTTGCTAATTAGCCAAGTATAAGGGATATATATATATATACCTTCAGTTAAATGTGTAGTAAAATGGTAACACTTGGCCATACCCATATGGAAGAAAAGGTAGTATTTGCAATATATTTCTAAAAACATTCTTTGGAAACACATAAAATATTGTCAAAATTGTGACATTTCCTTGATATGTGTGAAATGCTAATAATCTTTCTTTGAAATATGTTTTACATCTATTTTTTTTCTATCTGACGACCAATTCCCCAATGTAATATTTTGTGGGTTTTTTCAGAGAATGTGGAGGTTCTATATAAACACTGTAGATTTGACTGCTATGATTTCGGAGTTAGCAGGAAAGGTGTATGGAATGTGATGGTGTTTACTAAAGGATCCCTTGTTGGAAGTGTGCATGTTTTTCCAATTCCGCCGGTTTTTGCCATTTTCTATGGGCGAGACAGCGGATTTGCAAGCGGTATTCAAAAAAAAATTGACCCAAAATCGCGCTGGCGAAATTTTTTGAGCCAATTTGACGTTGCGCATGCGCACATTCGCGAGTTCGCAGCTCGCGGCTGGAGGAGCTGTTTAACCTTTCCACACTTTCGCAGATATCTCTCTTTCTAAGTCAGTTTTTGAGATTTTTTAAACGCAAGTCATCTCCAAATTGACTTCCACACCTTCCACAGTGATTTGGGATTTTTGGGGGTACAGGGGAAAATTTGGCTAAACTTTAGTCGAGCTTTTAGCTGGCGTGGTTTTAAGTCGCGCTCTGACCATATTGCATCTTAATGAATCTCACACTAGGCGCTATTTTCCGCCCGCCGTTCTTTGAATGCCAATTTCAGACTTAAATAATCGCCGCTTCGCAAAATCACGCCGAAACGCCAATTCGCCGTACTATGAATCAGGCCCATAATCTCCAACAGGGACATAGACAGAAATAAAAATCTGACAGAGGTTCTGGCCTCCCCCTACTCTACTAAAGAAGTAGATTTTATTTCTCTCTGTGTTGTTGTTGGAGAGTTCATGTTTTGTTTTTTTGTTTTTTCTTTTTTCGAGTCCGGTGTTGGTGGCGGCATAAATGGCGATGGGGGGCACATTGTTTTTTTTTGTTGTTTTTTTTTTTAAATAAAGGAATTGTTAACAATGTAACCCATACTCATTCACATGGGGGGGGGGGGGCGGGATCCGGGGTCCCCTTATTAAAGGGGGCTTCCAGATTCTGATGAGCCCCCCACCTGCAGACCCCCACAACTACAGCCCAGGGTTGTTGGGAAGAGGCTCTTGTCCCCATCAACATGGGGACAAGGTGCTTTGAAGTGGGAGTCAGGGCCCCCCACCCCCAATGCCCCCCATGTAGAGGGCATGTGGCCTGGGATGGTTCAGGAGTGGGGTTCTGCTTGCTCCTTCCCTTTCTTAGATAAGGATCTGGTATGGATTTGGGGGGGGGGGGCCTGCTTTTTTTTAAAAATTGGGATGGGGTTCCCATTAGAATCCACACCAGACCAGTTATACCTGGTTCCATTTTTTACAGGACCTGTAATAGGTCTTTATACAATTTTCTAGGGGTTTGGAAGCCTCTGTTTTTGAGGGTTTTTTTACTCCTATTATTGGGCTCTCACCAGGTATGTGACGCACTATAAGAAAACTTTTCATTCACTTTTTTTTTATTATTATTATATAATATATAATTTTTTTAATATGGGTGGTTTTGGTACCTCAGACCAATGGTTTGGGACTTTATGGGCTAGTATAGAGTCAATTTAAATAAAGTAAACGCAAACCACCCATATCAATCTCTAAGGGATGAAGGCTAAAACCTACTAACAAGGTCTTGGGAACCAAACCCATTAGCATATAATTTTTTTATTATTCAGTATATCCAATTTTAATTTTTTTTTATTTTTGATTTTTTGATTTTGTATTCATTTTCTTACAGTCATTATTATAATACAAAATCGTAATAGCTCTTTAAAAAAAAATGGATTGTTAAGCAAAAGATACAAGGCGTTATATGAAATCCAGGATAATCTGAAATCGAGTGGTAAAAATCTGAACTGTGCAATGTGTGGAAATAACAGATGGAAGCTTTTTTATACAGTATGTACACAGAACAACCTCTGGTTAACCTCCGAGCACACCACGCATGAGTTGCCTAAAACAAGATTATATAAAACAATAGCACCTTGTATTAAACCAGCCTACAGCAAATAAACTTTTCCTGTTTCAAATGTTTAACCTCAAGCCTTAGGCTGCCTTTAGACATGTATTGATTGTTACAGTGCATTGATCACATAGGCGTTAAGTTTAATCTGCTTATATCTTGCCTTCCTTGATACCCCTCTTTATAAATAAAACCCCGTTTTTAGTACATACCTTATTTTAGACCCTGTGATGTCATCATTGGGTTTCTGTGCATTTCTCTACAATGCTGGTAAATGGTGGGAAAGGCTGGCAGGGTGCTGTAGTATTCATTTTCTTATTATTTATTTATTTATTTTTATTTTTTTTGGATCACCTTTATAAGGTTCTTCTCTCCCCTTTTTGCTGCATTCCTCTCTTTTCTTTTTTCTTTCCCCTTCTGCCTCCGCCAGGTTGTTCCTGTCCGTTCATGCCCCTGCCCCTTGTGGTTCCTGGGTGAGGACCGCCATCCCGACACGTCCCCGGGCCATTGGGATTACATAACCTACACAGTATACAGCTGTTAAATTCAGGATGTGAATGTGGGTGGACCACATATTTATGTAAGTTCTGCACCCATCTGTATTTTGGATATATCCCCTGTATGATGTTTATTACTTATTTGTTCTTTGTACTGTACATGCAGATGTGCACTAAAGGAGCTGCGGACCAGTATACCCCCTGAGGAAGACTATATTAAGTTGAAACGCGTAGGGGTTCAGGGTCCTATACACAATTTACTCTGTGCCACCACATATATATCTTGTGATATCTGCCTTCTCCTATCTGTTTTTGACCATGTACTGAGGTTTTTTACAAGTATATGTTGTTTTTATAATAATTGTGTTTGCAAGTCTATCTAAGATTGTTTTTGTAATTATCAATAAAGTTTTTGGTTTTTATACTGTATATATCTTTTGCTTCATATATCCTATACATTCTATACGGATTTATATCTTCGAGGCATCTTAAACATCCCGCCTCCCCCGCTTTCTTTGGGAAGATCCCCTAGTAGGATTTTTTCCCTGTTTTCTATTAGGCTCCGTTCACATCTTGGCGTTGCTATTACAGGCGTTTTTATGGGCGTTTTTTCAGGCGTTTTTTGTGCAATCGTTTTTAGATTGACTGGAGACCAATGGAAAACGCCTGTAATCTGCCCAAAAAGAAGCTCAAGTACTTTTTTGAGCGTTGGGCGTTTTGCTCACAGTGTCAAAACGCTCAGATGTGAACAGGGGCCATTGAAATGAATAGGATTTGTCTTGTTGGGTGTTTTGAGAGCTGATCCTAGATCAGAAAAATGCCCCCAAATGCCCCAAAACGCCTACATGTGAACGTAGCCTTATCAACATCTTCAATTACGTCACGTCCGGCGACTCTCCAGCATCCCCTGAAGAAGTCACCTGGTCGTGACGTAACCCGTAGGGCATAAACAGAGATACCGGAAGTGACGTGAATCCCGGAACAAGCCCGGGGCTCATGTTACAAACACTGGATACACTATTTTTAAATGTAAGTTTATGAGCTTTATTTAAATAAATAGTTTTAACTACTACACTATGAGACTATTCCTCATATACCCCTCTCCCACAATCTGTGGCGAGACCATCTGTGGAAATCTATGAATGTGTATTAAGCAGTCAGCTTTAGCTTGCACCACAGCGGACATCTAGCGATGAAGTACAGCAGACCCATTGGAAACATATCTCCATGCGGTATTCACATGTTACTCAGGTGGGAGGGTAGTGAACACAGAGCTGACACTTTGGATGAAGAAAAGGATTATTTACACATCGATTTCTGACATTTATGGTGAAGGGATACATTTGGAACCACAAATCATTGACTTTTTATTTATCTTCATACTTATTTTTCATTACTATTGTTGCACATTTATCGCAGAGTATTGGTAATTATAGCAGATTTATTCAGCATAGTTTATATCTATTTTCATATTATTGATATTTGGTTACACGGTTTATATCCATTTCTTTTTTTATTATTTATGACTGACACTTGGAATCATAGACAGCTCAGCACTATATTCCAATCACTTTCTCCAACAGCAATTGCAGATTTCAAAGACTTGCCTGTTTTCACAGAACATCGGCAGCCTATACACCACGGTATACGACCAGTGGGCTGTTCTGACAGAACACCGGCAGTCTATACACCACGGTGTATAAAAGAAGTAAAAAAGTTGGCGCCACCTCGGAGGCGGCTATGTTGTTAGTTCCTAGCGGGTGGACTAACAATGGCCACTCATTATATGGTGTACCGTAGTGTATACGCTGACGGTGTTTTGTGAAAACAGCCAAGTCATCGAAATCTGCAATTATTGCTGCTGGAGAGTCACCGGAAGTGACATAATTGGAAATTTTGCCAAGCTGGCTCTTTTGACTGAACACCGGAACCTGCAGCTTTATACATAAAGCAGTGATGTTTTTCTTGTCCTCTGCTTCCCCCCTATTGGCTGAGTATTGCACCAATCAGATTTTCCACCCTGTGATGTCACTAATCTCTGGGCAGATTTCTCACATCTGAACCTCCCCAGATATCTTTATACAACCTTTCCTTACCAGTATCTCACCATGGAGGGGCTCGGTGAAGGTGGTGGTGAAGGTGTGGAGGTGTCGGATCGGGTCACACAGA
Source organism: Pelophylax lessonae (assembly GCF_965119305.1). Lineage (NCBI taxonomy): Eukaryota > Metazoa > Chordata > Amphibia > Anura > Ranidae > Pelophylax > Pelophylax lessonae. The sequence goes on from NC_138768.1 coordinate 2,331,258, forward strand.
TCATAAAAGGAGATCCGCCCGGCCTCATAATCCACATCTATCCTGACTCTGTTACTGGAGACACCCCCGGGTAATGGGATCTCCTTTCTGTCATGTATCAATGAGTATTGATCACCCCCCAACCTCTTCCTCCTCTCCAGACACCAGGACTTCTTATTATCTCCAATTAATGACTGACGCCCTCTCCTGTCTATACTGGGGTAACACATCCCGACTCTCCAGATCTGCGACTCCCCGACATCCACTACCCAGGAATGTCTCCCTGAGGAGAAACTCTGACCGGTCATCACCTGATCATACTGAAATCTCTCTGGGGTTTCTGGGTAATTCTGGCTCTCTTCTGACCAGGATGCAGATTTCCTGTCATCTGATATACGTAGCTTATTACAAGCTGTACTAACATCCAGTTCTATTTCTGTAACCCCCGACACCCCCGATGTTTGCTGTACAGCTCCGATGTTTGGTCCTCCGGCCTGGTGGTGTGGGAGTTGTATGGTGTGGATGAGTTTAATATGTTTCCTGGATGGTCCTGCATCAATGTCATCTTCGCCTTTTCTTTTCAAATTTACCCCAGACCCCGCCACATCCAGATCCCCTTCATCATGGAGGAGTTCCTCATCATCTCCATCCTCAGTATCACACAAGTCCCCTATGTCTGATTCCTGTAGGACAGTCAGTGGATCCGTCATGTTACACAGCTCCTCAATGTAAAATATCTTTCTGGACAGCTCCTCCTTCTTTATTTCCAGCTTTTGCAGAACATTTCTCAGCTTCTTCTTCTTCTTCTCAGAGGCTTCACCCAGAGTCTCCACCTGGTGCTCCTGATGTTCTCCATCCAGCCAGCAGGACACACAGATACAGGTGGAGTCCTTAGTGCAGTAATACTCCAGGATCTTCTTATGGACGGAGCACATAGAAGCTTCACACATCAGAGCAGGTTTTCACAGCAGGAGTAAATACAGAAGTACAGGAGAACCCGGAGTCCTGATCTGGATGGGTAGACTGGAATATCTCTACTATGTTACGTAGTTTCAGATTCCTCTGAAGGGCAGGACGTTTCTCGAAGCTTTGTTTGCATTCAGGACAGCAATAACCTCCAGACTCCCCCTGTATATCCAACACACGACCAATACAGTCCCGGCAGAATTGTCCACATTTCAGGGTTACAGGATCCGTATGAATGTTCAGACAGATGGAACATTCATAATCGTCGCTGAGGAGTAAAGTGAGAAGACTGAACTCTGTCAGAGAGTAAACAATGTACAACGTCCAGGAATCCGTCACTCATGATCTGAATCTGCTGCTCTGTGATTGGTAGAAGGGTTTACTGCACATTGCATATCATCATTGCTCTCTGAACCTCCTAATGGAATAATCCTGAGTGATAACAGAGGAGAAAGTGTGTGTTCCATGTTTATCTACACAGAGATGGTGGAACTGCATAATCATCAGAGACCGAATCACTTTACTCTGCAGAAATATTTTATATTGTTATCAGATGACATAATATGAACTGTCTGTGTTACCCTAGAGACACCAATCACATCCACACTAAAGGCCCGTACACACGTAGCGATTGTCGGCCGTAAATATTCGGCCAACGTCCGATCGGCCGATTGTCGGCTTGTTAGTTTGATGCTTCCGACAACCGACTGTGACTTTTCAGCCGAACAGAATCTGCTGTGCAGGCTTTAAAATTTTTGTAGGCCAACACCAGAACGGCCGATTGTTCGTCAGTCAGTACAGATTTCGGCCGACAAAAAGCAGATGAGCAAGACTGGGCATGCTCAGAGAAGAAAAAACACACGGAAAGTTAACCATCACATGACATCACTTCTGCAGTCGGTTGTTGTTGGCCGACAAAATTCGTTTGCAGTCTTTAGCACTTTTCAACCTACAAAACAGCACCGGACAAAAGACGGCCGACAATCGGTACGTGTGTACGGGGCTTTACATTCTACACCGTCATCGCCAGTCCTCAGGAGGGATGTGTTGGAGCTGGAGAGAGTCCAGAGAAGGGCAACTAAACTAATTAGGGGTTTGGAGGACCTTGACTATGAAGAGCGTCTACAATCGCTCGATTTATTCTCCCTGGAGAAGAGACGTCTGAGGGGGGACATGATAGCAATTTATAAATATCTTAATGGGGATCCCAGCTTAGAAAAAAAGCTGTTCATTCGAAGGGATTGCATGAGGACTCGGGGGCATACAATGCGATTAGAGGAGAAGCGTTTTAACCTCAGGCAACGTGGGGGGTTCTTTACTGTTAGGGCTACAAGATTGTGGAATTCTCTACCACAAGAGGTGGTTTCTGCGGGTAGTATGGTGGCTTTCAAAAGACTCTTAGACTTACATCTCAAGGATCAGAACATTCAGGGGTATGTGAGATGATTACAGCCACACACACCTACACAGGTTGAACTGGATGGACTATTGTCTTTATTCAACCTCACCAACTATGTAACTATGTAACTATGTAACTATGTCATTGTTTGTTGAAGGTTGAAATCTGATGGCTGCTTGGTTAGACAACACAGACAGTACTGATTACAGACTATCAAAAGGGGAAGTTGGGAGGATGTTTCTGTATTACATAACAAGAAACTGAATGCCTAGACAATACCCCCCAAAAAGAAGGTTAAAAAAGGAGGCGACTCCCTCCTTAGTCCCTCAAAGGGGAGGTAAGTTGGGGGGGCGATATGGGGGTTAATTAGTGTCAGGCATAAATCTACACACATATAAAATTAACAAAATAAACTTAATTGATATAACATTATCGTTTTTAAAAGAATTAGACAAAAAGTCACAATACACATTAATTCTAAAAAGAGGGGAATTATTTCCCTAAATATGTATCTAACTCAAGTAGTCAGGTACATGCAATGACGGTTATACAGAATCAGTGGGTTAACAGGATTGACACGTTTCGCCCTCCCAAGGGGCTTCTTCAGGATCCAGGTACAGTATCGGCACCACTACAAATATAAAAATGCAATAACCAGACAAATATCAAAATCACACAAATACTCCAATACACATATAAATACATATATGTTAACAATAATTATATATCTCATATGTAAAGAAAAGGAAGGGGAAGGAAAAGGGGAAAAAAATGTAATACAGAAACATCCTCCCAACTTCCCCTTTTGATAGTCTTAATCTAGGTGGGACAATTATATGTCCTGCCAACTCTAGGGAGGAGGTTTCTTGTTTTTTGACTATTTATCCGCATGTAGAAATGTGTAGGTTTTGGACATATTATAACAGAAGGATATTATTGGTTTTGTTTTTTGCCTTTTGTTTGTGTTTTTTTGTTTTTTTTCTTCAATATGGCAGACTATTTGGGTAGCTTATGGAACAATTCTATGTTGCAAATTCAGACAGAAGTGAGAGGCTCAAATAAGGAAGATTGTGAAATTTTTCAGATTGCGTCTAGTTTGAAACAACTTTTACTAAGGAAAACTACAATGTTCTGGCATGCGATGTATTTCCAACAATACATCGATTCCAGAATTATACCACTTGGCCTTCGTATCCAGATATTCCCTACTATTCATTCAACTTCAGATGATATGAAGAGTAGGTGGGAAGATAATCTCACACAGTGCTCCTTGGCGATGATGCATATCCTCAAGGAGGACTATGAGAAGGAAGCACTATCTTTAGACAAAGAGATCCTTGAATTGGTGAATAAACTAGCGGCTTTGCAGAATAAACCAATTTTTAATTAAAAGAATATGGAAATTAAAACAGCAATTGAGAAACATAGCAGGGAGCTGATAAAGAAAGACAAAAAATTGAATAGAGACAGAATAGCGTTTCAAACTGGGAAGGCAAATAGATGAAACCCCAATAGATTCTCCAGATCAAGATCGACTGATCATAATTTTGAAAATTATGGAAATGTATCTGATTCATCAATTGCTTCTTCTGTTTCTTCTTCACAAATAGGTTCCAGAGCAGGGCACCCTTTCAAATCACGGGCTGATATGACTATCATGAAACGCAAAGAACATGAGCGGGATTCTTCAGGTGGCGGTGGTAAATCTGACTCTCACACACACATTTCTCAGATATCTAAACAGACTCGCACTTCTAATTCCAAAACAAATGGTGGTTCTACTTCTGGTATGGGTGATCTATCTCTTCCTAGCACACCTACTCAGACACAATTCAACACAGCTTGTGGCATTATTCCGAAGGGTTCACATTTAACCGATTTTTTAGACAAAATGATTGCCCAGGGCAATCTCAGCTTTCAATGCAACCTCCCAATGAGGGAGTCACAGAGTTCACACAAGGAAAAAAAAAAAAAACTTGAAGTAATTAATTTGTCAGACTTGCCATTGTCAGCAGATGAGATCTAAGTTTTGCAATATGGACTTAACTTTTGCCCCACACGGAATGTGGACAAGGTTGATCTTGTGAAGGATATTAAGCTATTTGCTTGCAAATTTAATTTTCGTTCCCTCATTGAAGGACCTAAGGTTAAACAAAAATCGTCTCCCATGGGTGGCCTTATTAATGATTGGTGTGACCTATCTAAAAAAGAATATAAGGCACTTAAGATCTTAACAGAATTAGAGCTTGGATCGGGGGTGCAAGTGGAGGATGACGATGAGGGGAATCAGGCTTGTGGTGGGTCACAGCCCCCAAATAGGTCACTATCCATCAGGAAAAAAAAATCTTTGACCTACCGGCAAAGTGTACAAAAATTTACAATGTGTCTCTTTCAATATATAGACAGCGAGAGAGAGAGAGAGAGAGAGAGAGAGAGAGAGAGAGAGAGAGATCTCAATCTAAATCTAGTTTTTGATAGAGAGAGATATGTGCACATGTAGCCTAGCTAGCAATTGGACACAACACATACCATTGTTACAAATGTTTGTTTCTCTTAACCTGTTGAGGTTTACATGGCAAGCCTTTTACATTGTTTTTGGGAACAGCTAGGAAAGTCAGAAGTCATCTTGTTGAACCTTTAGAACTCTTTCCCGTGGACAGCTTATTGTCTATGCTTATGGCCCCCTAAAGTTCATCCACATTTGGGAGAATAGTAAAAAGGCCAAACCAAGTGCTTCCTTCACTGTCATCTCTACCATCTTCAGGCTTCAATGCTAAGAGATGAGAGACCACACCTCAGCTTCCTAGGAGCTGGGCCTCCTCCCTTCCACCACACCTGATTAATAAAACCATTAGGTCAATAGGAAACTCTGAACCTGTTTGGATTGAATTGGACAGCATTTCCCAACATGGATATATTCATGGAGATTGAACGTAAAAGGATTATAGGGTATCAGGGTATCAGTCAAGAAGGTAATAGAGGTGGACTGTGTTATACTTATATGGTCCACTTCTATTACCTTCTTGACTGATACCCTATAATCCTTATAGGCTGGGAGGGTAACTGCCTCATATATACCGCCAGGACTTGTCTGGCTAACTTTGGATGAGGTGTTACGAACCTCAGTGTAAAAAGGAATGAAACCGCCGTTTAGTGGATGTACCACCTTTGCAGCATGTACGAATTACCCCTGTAGCACGCCAGCATATGCATAATCATCCAAAGAGAGCCCCAAACAATCGAACGGCTTTCTGTATAATAAATCCCCCTCCAAAAACGAGACAAAGCTCCGAGTTGAGGGTAAAACAGGAACAACATTTATTGGAAGAACACAGCACACTTTTATACAGAATTTGGAACACCCTTCCCCCAACAACCGCTTTCCCATTGGTCAATTGCACAGTACCTGCAGTTCCCCATAAGGTCCTCTCCAGCCATGCAAATGAGGGCTTGAAAATGAGTCAGCAGTGATTGGTCAGATAGCTTGACCAGAAGGACTGCCATGTGCAAGGAGACAGAAGCCCCAGGGGGCAATCACTGTACACAATAGTCAGACACCGAACAATGGTTCCCTAACGAGCCCTCAATACACATTACTCTGAGTGTCAATACATCCCTTAGCAGACAACAGGTGAGGTCATTAGCACACCTGACAATAGGTGAAGGGAAAGCCACCTCAGACAAAAGCAACATTGTTTAGACAGCCTGTCTCCACATTGAACTTCCTGTAATGACCATATTAGGAGTTGACTTCCTGTTCAGAGACCTCATGGCAAAAGGGAACAAAAATCTTCAAATTACAAGGGAGACATTTTTCCTGAATATGACTGTCCCATTTGTAGTAGTCCAAACCATATTTTCAGTGTTCACCACCCTCCTGGTCACCCTGCATCCATAACAGATGCAGGGTGACTTAAACATAAGAAAGCCACACAAGGCTGGACATGGTGCCTCCCAACCTCTTTAAAGGAATTTGGGGTCCACAACCCCCATGCCCAAAGTGACTCCTGTCACATGAGGTAATTATATTCTGGCCCATTATTTGCTTTATTCTGATTCATTTTATTTTTTTTGTTCATTCCATTCCTTTGCCCCATCCCATTATTATGCATACTTATACTTATATATGGGATTTTCTGTGCCACAGGATGCTTATATACCTTTTGAGGTAAGCCCCACTAGATTATACAGATGAATATTCTGTAACCTGCCTTCTCCTTATTTGTTCATATTTTATCCTCATTTACTGAATGAAGTTTATTTTGGCCCTAGATACTGTTGCAGAGTGCGATTACTGGGTGCAGCGGAGTCCATTCAGATCAGACATTGTGGAGTAAACAGGAACTGGCTTCTTTATTGGAACATAACACAGAAAAGCAAAGATGTCACCTCATTGTAATAAGAACAACAGACAGGAAGAGATAACCAACAAGTTCAGTACAGTGTACAGGATATTACAACACATCATAGAAAATGCATAGCATATCACTGAGCATTAGCGACATCTAGTGTCCTATTTGTGAACTGCAGTTAATCTGTAATAGGCTAAGCTTTAAAGTTGTTGTATCTCCAACAGATACAACTTGTTCCCTTCTGTAAATGTACTTACAAGTGATTTACCACAATATTCACCTGAACCAGCTACCTGCTGTCTACTATTACAAACAACTTCAAAGATCAGGCTTTTGCTCTGTGGTCTCATTAGGTAACAAGTAAAGAAATCCCCTCATATGAGGATATGTTTACAAATATAGCATTAGATACTTCAATACCCTTTTCCCTAAATAAGTTTATATATATATTTGCAAAACAGGATATATTCTACAAATTTTCTAGGCCGGTCCAAGTTGCCCTTCCTCCTACCGATCCCCTGTGCTCGCCCGGGAGCCATTTTTCGCCATACATATAATAGAGAAGGTTGGTCCATGTATTTTTCAAGTGCCTGCGCATATTGATAAGCATTAATATCCTGTTTATCTGGTTAATTAATAATGTATTTCCTATAAATACTATGCTGGTTGCTAATTCTTGTTTTTCTACTTTAACCACTTAAGCCGCGGAGGATTTGGCTGCTCAAAGACCAGGGGCTATTTTGCAATTCAGCACTGCGTGAATTTAACGGACAATTGCGCGGTCGTGCGACGCTGTACCCAAATTAAATTGATGCCCTTTTTTTCCCCACAAACAGAGCTTTCTTTTGATGGTATTAGATCTCCTGTGCGATTTTTATTTTTTGCGCTATAAAAAAAAAAAAAAAAAAAAGCGACAATTTTGAAAAAATAACAATATTTTTCACATTTTTTTAATATGAAATTCTCAAAAAAAGAAAAATGTAAAAATCGAAATTTTTTAACATTTTAGGCCAATTGTTTTCTGCTACATATTTTTGGTGGGGGAAAAAAAAAAAATAATCGCAATAAGCGTATTTTGATTGGTTTGCGCAAAAGTTATTGCGTTTACTAACCACGGGAAAGATTTATGTCATTTTTATTGTTTTATTTTTTAACTAGTAATGGCGGAGATCTGCGATTTTTTTGTGGGACTGCGACATTGCGGCGGACAGATCGGACCCCTGACTGACATTTTTGACACTTTTGGGGGTACCAGTAACATTACTACAGTAATCAGTGCTATACATATGCACTGTTACTGTAAAAATGACACTGGCAGGGAAGGGGTTAACTTTATTGGTGATCAGTGGGTTAAATGTATCCCTAGGGGCGTGATTCTAACTGTGGGGGGGTGTGGCTTGTGATGTAACCACAGAGACATACGATCCTATATAGCAGGATCGTATAGTCTCTGTACTTACATCTGGGAGAATGACAGACGGTTGCGTTTACATTAGCCGTCCATCCTTCTCCCTCTCCTGGAAGATCGCGAGTGGCCGGCGGACATCGGAGCCGCCGGTCACACGCGCGGGGATCCCTGTGAACGAGCGGGGGGCACGCGCTCGCCCCCCACAGGCTCCTGGGCGAGCGACGTAGCCCTACATCGGTTTGACTGCCGTAGTAAATAGTCGTGCGGCAGTCGGCAAGTGGTTAAGAACTACTCTGATTAATAAAGGTCCTGACGAAGCACATCGCGAAACGCGTAGGCCTGTTAATCGAGCGTATTCTTCAACAGTCTAGTATAGTTTACTTCTTGATCTACAATCTAGCCAGCCTTTTCAATAGATGTAACATTGAATATACTAATATTATATGGTTATGGCTTTGTTTTTAATCTATTTTTCTTTTTTGGTGTCCTGTACTATACTGTTTATGTAGGAGGGGTGATTTTGTGCTAACCCCTACTAAATTTTATTTTGCAATTAATAAAGTTTATATATATTATATATATATATATATTTTTTATAAATATTGAGTTATGCATCTCATTATGTGCCTTTGAAAGTCCACTCCCCCTTTTTGGGCATGTTTGGTTGTACTCCAACCTACATTCCCCTTTTTTCTACAGTTTTTGACAAGTCCTTTATTAAATTTAGAAAATAGTGTCCCTCGATGTAAATCCATCATCAATCACTACGCCCATCGCACCCGAAAAATAGAAAAAACAAGAAGAAAAAAAAAAAAAAAAAAACACTTCTCCTCTTCTGAGGCTACCCGCCGTATCCCAATTTGGAGCTTTGACAGCTCTTTTATAGGCAAGGGGCGGGCCACCTGTTTCCGCCGCCCGTTGATCCCACACCTTCTGATGTCACATGTCATCAGACTGGGGCAGTGTCACCGGGTGACGTAACCGGGTAGCCACGCCCCTTGCCTATAAAAGAGCTGTCAAAGCTCCAAATTGGGATACGGCGGGTAGCCTCAGAAGAGGCTAAGTGTTTTTTTTTTTTCTTTTTGTTTTTTCAATTTTTCGGGTGCGACGGGCATCTTGATTGATGATGGATTTACATCGAGGGACACTTTTTTTAAATTTTATTTTGAATAAAGGACTTGCCAAAAACTGTCTTCTGTGTTTTTTTACACTTTTCTAGGAAATTGGTAGGGGTACGATGTACCCGATACCAAGTCACATGGGGGGGGGGCGGGATCTGACTTATCATAATCTTATCAGATTATGATAAGCCCCCACCCACAGCCCCCCACAACCACAGCCCAGGGTTGTCGAGAAAAGGCTCTTGTCCACATCAACATGGGGACAAGGTGCTCTGGGGGGCACCCCAAAGCACCCTCCCCATGTTGAAGCGGCCTTGTATGGTTCAGGAGGGGGGGCGCACGCTCGCCCCCCCCTATCCTGGCCTGCCAGGCTGCATGCTCGGATAAGGGTCTTGTATGGGTTTTGGGCAGGACCCCACGCTGTTTTTTTTTTTCAGAATTTTGGCTTTTTTTTTTAAATCTGTATTGCCAGGAGCCCACAATACATTACAAATTGGTGTCAATTATATACCGATCATGCATTTGAGCACTATATATATTTTTTTTGAGATTTATGTTAATTAAATATTCAAGCATGGGACTACTTAATATTCCAAGTATAATTGTGCTCAGCTCAATGGTTTAGTGGTTAATACTCCTATCTATAAACACTGAAAGCATGGGTTCAAATCCCAAGTATGCCATCACCTCCATAAATTTTAGCCAGCTGTGAATTCTGAAACTTGGCTAATTGCAGCTGGCACATATGCATGTTTGTTTCCCGAATGTACATGGCATTTACATGCAATTTTATGTGATGTAGCCAAGGTATTACTATGTGACAAAATAATAATCACACACCAGTGAACACGTAGGGTATTGGCATGGTTGGGGGACTAGAACTCATGACCTAGCAATCTTTGTCTATGAGCATAGACCACTACACCAATGTGCTGAGTACAATAAGACATGCCTGAAAGTTTATGATAAAGAATGAATGTTGATAATTAGAGAGCTCTGTAGTCTGCTAATATAAAATCTAAAGGTTAAAACACAAAACAGATACATAACTATACATAAAAAATAAATGTAACCATAATAGCTGACATTGCTCTGTAATATTGATATATATAGGAATTTCCGTTTATGAAAAATGCAACCACAAATTGGTTTATTCTAATGGGAATTCACTATTACATCTAGTTGTAATTTCACATTTTCAGGTTCGCCTAGTTAAGGTGTTAATTACTCTAGCTGGGAGTAGTTAAATGGGAAACAAGCATTTTTACTCCTTTCTTTTAGTGAATTAGGCTCCCTGCTACAATGTAAAGTAGTGAGTGTACAGCTTGTATAACAGTGTAAATTTGCTGTCCCCTCAAAATAACTCAACACACAGCCAATAATGTCTAAACTGCTGGCAACAAAAGTCAGTACACCCCTAAGTGACAATGTCCAAATTGGGCCCAATTAGCCATTTTCCCTTCCTGGTGTCATGTGACTCGTTAGTGTTACAAGGTTTTAGGTGTGAATGGGGAGCAGGTGTGTTACATTTGTTGTTCTCGCTCTCACTTTTTTATACTGGTCACTGGAAGTTCAACATGGCACCTCATGGCAAAAAAAAAGAATTGTTGCTCTACATAAAATGGCCTAGGTGTGTCTTGCCTACAGTCAAGCATGGTGGTGGGAGTGTCATGGTCTGGGGCTGCATGAGTGCTGCCAGCACTGGGGAGCTACAGTTCATTGAGGTAGACATGTTTTTATGTACTGTGACATACTAAAGCAGAGCATGATCCCATCCTTTCGGAGACTGGGCCGCAGGGCAATATTCCAACATGATAATGACCCCAAACACACCTTCAAGACAACCACTGCCTTGCTAAGGAAGGGGAGGGTAAAGGTGATGGACTGGCCAAGCATGTCTCCAGACCTAAACCCTATTGAGCATCTGTAGGGCATCCTAAAATGGAAGGTGGAGGAGAGCAAGGTCTCTAACATCCACCAGCTCCATGATGTCGTCATGGAGGAGTGTAAGAGGACTCCAGTGACAACCTGTGAAGCTCTGGTGAACTCCATGCCCAAGAGGGTTAAGGCAGTGCTGGAAAATAATGGCGGCCACACAAAATATTGACACTTTGGGCCCAATTTGGACATTTTCACTTAGGGGTGTACTCACTTTTGTTGCCAGAGGTTTAGACATTAATGGCTGTGTGTTGAGTTATTTTGAGGGGACAGCAAATTTACACTGTTATACAAGCTGTACACTCACTACTTTACATTGTAGCAAAGTCTCATTTCTTCAGTGTTGTCACATGAAAAGATAGAATAAAATATTTACAAAAATGTGAGGGGTGTACTTATTTTTGGGAGATACTGTATATAGAAAAACTGATCTTTGTAGGACAATCCTGACCTTAGAAAGCTTTGTGTCCCCCAATAAAATGATGGCTGTGTTCAATTGGTATTACGAAGTTCCTGTGAAATGTGATGGGAAAATAACAACCTCTGACCCCAAGGAAGGTTCTGGAAGTTTATTTAGAAGAAAAGAGTTACAAAGTAAAAGTAAAGGTTAGAAAGTAGAGAGATGAAGGTGTGCGGAGATCCTTAGACATGGCAGGTGGACCAAGGATCTGACCTCTTCATCAAACGGGAGGCTTTTACCCTCCAATCCTGGACAGTTGTCATGGAGGACCGTCCCAAACATCAACATTTTACAGAGGAAATCATTCAGTGAAGAATTTGTACAAGCAGCACATCATTCATTACAAGAGACATTCATTTCTGTTATCTCTGAACACCTTATCAGCTTGTCCCACCTCCAGACTCCCAAATCCCTCATTGTAGAAGAAGGAGACCAACTGTCTCTATGTTCCCCAACAAGACCTTCCAAGGATCCGGAGAACAACAATTCGTTCTAATAACATCTTTCTGTAAAGTCATTGTAGACAGAGAAGCTGTTATTATATAAAGAACCTCACATTAGCATATAAGCACTTAGTCATCTCATTTCATCATTAGCAAATCAGATCATCATTTCTATAATTAATAGTAATTATTGTTAATATTTATATTATTTTTTATAGTAATTGTAATTAATAATTATTTATCTTTATCAGATGAATAGGGCCATAGAGGAAATGTAACAATCGCTCCATAAGGATGGATCATAGAGGTGCTGGGACTGAAGGGGTTAATGATGATTGTAGTCATCATCCAAACCCTCCCATCATTCTATCTATATCCAATCACTGATCAATATTCCCGAATACAGAGACAAGGATTTCCACTTCCTGAGACTGTATACCCTCCCCCCATCACCTGTCCACACTACCACACCCACACCACAATCCCCGCCCCTCTACATCATAACCAATAGGAACAAGACTAGCACTGGCTGTATTCCTAGTGACAACCATCACAGCCATTTACAGTGAGGGGAGGGGGAGGGGCAATCACAGTGAGGGGAGGGGCAATCACAGATCCATGGATTGGTCATGTAAAGCAACCTGTGAGGACAAAAATGTAGGAATTCTCATTGTGGATATTAAAGTGTCTGTCAAGACAAAACCTATTGTTTAAGTTCTGGATGGAGTGGGGACAAGCATGCAGCCAGTGAAGTCTGAACACTACCCTCCTGCATGCTTGTTTCTGTTCAGTGACACGCTAGGTAGTGAAGTGAGGTTTAGGATGAAGATGACGGCCCCGGAACCTCCAGATATATAAATAATGTAAATCAATAATGTTTTTTCTTGTCCTCTGCTTCCCCCTATTGGCTGAGTATTGCACCAATCAGATTCTCCACCCTGTGATGTCACCAGTCTCTGGCCAAATGTCTCACATCCGATTCCCCCCACATATCTTTATAGAACCATCTCCTACCCATACCCCAGCATGGAGGGGCTCGGTGAAGGTGGTGGTGGTGAAGGTGTGGAGGTGTCGGATCGGGTCACACAGATCATAAAAGGAGATCCGCCCGACCTCATAATCCAGATCTATCCTGACTCTGTTACTGGAGACACCATGGAATAATTGGATCTCCTTCCTGTCATGTATCACATAATACGGATTATCCCCCCACCTCTCCAAACACCAGGACTTCCTATTATATCCAATCTCTGACATATCCCCTCTCCTGTCTATACTGGGGTAACACATCCCGACTGTCCAGTGCCTTGACCCCCCGACATCCACTTCCCAGTAATGTCTCCCCGAGGAGAAACTCTGACTGCTCATCACCTGAGGACACCGAAATCTCTCTGGTGTTTCTGGGCACTTATGATGCGGTAAGTAGAATACAGTTTTCCGGTCATCTGAGATACGTAGATGATTACCAGCTGTCCTCACATCCAGTAATAGGTCTGTAACCCCTGATGTTTGCTGTACAGCCCCAATATTTAGTCCTCCAGCGTGGTGGTGTAAGTGCTGTATGGTGGGGGTGGGTTGGGAGCGTGGACGGAACAGCCTAGTAATTATGTGACCTTTGCCCTTTGTAGTAGAATGTGGATAGACAGGTGGGCCTACATTTACCCCAGATATGATATCAGATAAACCTGTGTGTAATGTTTGTGAGATCCCCCCCACATCCAGATCCCCTCCATCATGGAGGAGTTTATCATATCTCTCTCTGTCCTCATCATCTCCATCCTCAGTATCACACAAGTCACCTGTGTCCGATTCCTGTAGGACAGTCAGTGGATCCGTCATGTTACACAGCTCCTCAATGTCCCCCATCTTCTTGGACAGCTCCTCCTTCTTTATTTCAAGTCTCTGCAGAACATTCCTCAGTTTCTTCTTCTTCTTCTCAGAGGCCTCATCCAGAGTCTCCACCTGGTGTCCCCGATGTTCTCCATCCATCCTGCAGGACACACAGATACAGGTGGAGTCCTCAGTGCAGTAATACTCCAGGATCTTCTTATGGACGGAGCATTTCCTGTTCTCCAGGGAAGTGGTGGGGTCACATAAGACGTGTTCTGGTGACTTGCTGTGGACTGTCAGGTGATTGTCACACAGAGAAGCTTCACACAGCAGACAGGATTTCACAGCAGGTACAGGAGTGTGAATACAGTAAGTGCAGGTGATCCAGGTTTTGTCCTGATTGCCCTGTGCAGGCTGGAGGGTCTCCAATATCTTACACAGAGTAATGTTCTTCTGAAGGACGGGACATTCCTGGAACTCTTCTCTACATTCAGGACAGAAATATCCTCCATCCTCCTCCTGTGTATCCAGCACACCACCAATACAGTCCCGGCAGAAGTTGTGTCCACATTTCAGGGTTACAGGATCTGTATAAATCTTCAGACAGAGGGAACATTTCAGATGAGAAGACGCCATCGCTGAGGACAGAAGAGTAAAATGAGAAGATAGAATTCTATCAGACTTATTTATTATGATAATAAAATAATATACAACGTTCAATAATCTCTATCAATAATGTAATTATAACTTAGACTTATTGCAGTGTGATTGGTTGATTGGTTTACTGTACGTTGCATAGCATCATTGCTCTTCAAACCTGGGATTGATAATGAAAACGGAGTTAGTCTAACCGGTAACTACTGGTGTTTCCAGTAGTCTTCCAAGGCTGCCCTTAAGAGATGGTGATCCTCCCTCCAAACAAGAAACACGTTACCAATTAACCCTTTTAAGGCAGCTCCTCAGGTCCCTGGTCAGTCATCCAAGAGAACCAAATGCCGGAATGTGAAAGAAATAGAACACAACATAACCCTACAAGGGTAAATTTTAGGGTGGGATCATGCTGCCCTGGAAGACTACTTGAAAAACAGAGTTACCAGTGGCCTCGTACACACGCAACGATTGTTGGCCGGGAATTTTTGGCCAACATCCGATCGGCCGATTTTTGGCTTGTTAGTATGATGCTTTCGACAACCGACTCCGACTTTTCGGCCGAAAAAAATCTGGTGTGCAGGCTATAAAATTTTTGTTGGCCGTCAAGAGAACGGCCGATTTTCCGTCAGTCAGTACAGATTTCGGCAGACAAAATTCAGATGAGCAAGACTGGGCATGCTCAGAGAAAAAAAACACACGGAAAGTTAACCAGCACATGACATCACTTCTGAAGTTGGTTTTTGTTGGCCGAGAAAATTTATGTGCAGTCTAGAGCACATTTCAACCAACACAACAACACTGGACAAAAGACAGCCGATCGGTCAGCCATTAATCGTTGCGTGTGTACGAGGCTTAACTCTGTTTTTTCCCCAGTCTTCCAGGTCAGCCCTTGAGAGGATAACCAAGTACTCACCAAACTAAGGTGGGACAATGGCTTGGAGAATTTTCCTATTAAAAGCTGATCCTGACTGGATATCAGATCCAGTCGGTAATGTCGGACAAGGGTAGAGAAGCTGGGGTAGCTCCTGCCTTTTCCACCCACTAAGCCGCTGAAGACCTTGTAGAATGAGCTCTCTTACCTGCGTACAGGACAAATAGGGCGTCGGAAGATCTGAATTCACTAGTAATCTCCATGTACTCTAACAAGCACCTCCTGAGTTCTAGTAGATTCACCTCTTGCTCCCAACGATTAGACGGTGAATTGCAAAAAGGATGGTAGTATTATATCCTGAGATTTGTGGAAGGTTGATGTCACTTTCGGGGGAAAATCCGAGATCCGTTTGAAACAACAAAAGGCTCTCTAATTGATAGAGCCTGAAGTTCACCTATCCTGCGGGCCGCAGTAATAGCCACGAGGAAGACGGTTTTGAAATGTCAATAGGCATATGTCCCATAGAGGCTCAAAGTGGGCTTTGATGATACCCGTATGCACTACGGACTGATCCCATGGGGGGGGGGGGGTTTCTGTGCCTTAGAAGGTCTGCATTGTTCTACTGCCCTGAAGAATCTAGAGACCAATGGATCTTCTTGTAGCATCTGTTCCAGATACACCGACAGCGCTGCTATCTGAACTTTCAGCATACTAAGAGCTAGACCCCTGCTGTAGGA
Organism: Pelophylax lessonae; assembly: GCF_965119305.1. Lineage (NCBI taxonomy): Eukaryota > Metazoa > Chordata > Amphibia > Anura > Ranidae > Pelophylax > Pelophylax lessonae. The sequence continues at coordinate 2,347,413 of NC_138768.1, forward strand.
ATTCTAAAATTGTTGGTGTATCCATATTTTGTCTGCTATTCTCTATGCACTAGCTGTTAAAGTGGAGTTCCACCCTCAAAATGAACGTGTCACCATCCTCTAGCTTTAATTTACCTGAAAAACAATTGGATAATTAAACCTTTTTTTTTTATTCACTTACCTTGTTTTTGAAGAAAATATACTCACCTTCCTTCCTCTTCCTCCCTCTGCAGCCGCGGCCCGTGCCATCACTTCCTCTTTGCATTGATTCCTGGGAGCTGAGCACCATCGATCCCTGGAGTCAATGCGCCTGCACCGGCCCCGCTCGTCACTTCTGGAGCAGGCACGGCATTCCCTGCTGAACAGCTTCTGGGCATGCCCAGAAGCTGTTCAGGGGTGAGGCGCCTGCACCAGAAGTGACGAGCAGGGCCGGTTGCAGGGCATTCTGGGACTCCGACGTCATAGAAGAGGACACTCCGGCTTCAGCTGCCCACACCTGAGATGGCAGCGCTGGACAAGACATTTTCAAGGTAAGTATTTCTTCTAAAAAGTTAAGTGAAACAGGGGACAGTTCAGAGGCTATCGTTGCTTAAATGCACTGCCCTGACTGTCCCGGGGGTATTTTTTATCTAAAAAATTTTGTTTCAGAGTGGAACTCCGCTTTAAATTGTTTCCACATTTTTCTATAGATGGCCCTGGCTCTCGGGAGCGTAGCCATCACTCTTTCTGAGAGCCCTTTTGATCTTAGGATGTCTTCCTCAGTAGCCAGGATGTCTTCCTCAGTAGCCAGGCCATCCATTGGAATCTTTTCTGCTTGAGCCCTGCAAGGGGACCTTGATGCATCAGGTCATCCCTGAGAGCAAGAGGCCAGGGCTGGTCTGACGAGAGACTGAGTAGCTGAGAGAACCAGGCTCTCTTGGGCCAATATGGTGCGATTAGTAATAGTTATGTCTGTTCCTGTAAGAATTTCGTAAAGACTCGAGGGATCAGATGCACTGGCGGGAAGCCATAACATATCTTGAAATTCCATGAATTCTGAAGTGTGTTTATTCCCAATGCTCGGTCTTGCGGGTTTAGCGAGAAAAAAATAAAAATAAAATTTTACTTTGGTGTTTTTCCGGGATGCATAAAGGTCTACTTTGAGCTGTGAGCTCTGTGAACACCTCTTAGTATAGCTTCTACTCTTCCTGGGAGATCTGGCAGCTGAGGAAGTCCACCCCTTGGTTGCACTCCCACTTGAGGTGGACCACTATTAGCAACACCAGATTATTTTCTGCCCACCAGCAATTTTGGTTTGAGATCTTGATTAAAGGAAGGGCTCTGAGTGCTCCAGTTTGTTCACATACACTACTGCTGTGGCATTTTCTGATAGGATCAAGACATGGGGAGCTCTCCGTAGCTCTTGGAAGTGCTCGATGGCTTTGGCGACCACCATAAGTTCCCTCCAATTTGAGGATGCCTGGGCTTCTGGGGACCACTTCCCCTGGGCGAGTTGGCCTGATAAATGGGCTCCCTATCCCCAATTGCTTGCATCATTGGTCAACTTTCACGAGGTTGGAAAGGACCATGCTAGACCTGGATTTAGATTTGTGTGGTTTCTCCACCATCAAAGTGCTCTTTTTACTGCGGTTGGGAGTAGCAGCGTTATTTCTAAATCCTCCTGTTCCTGCAGAAGGAAGGTTTGTAGAGGCCTTATATGAAACTTTGTTCATTGAACGTTCGTTATGGTCGAAGTCAGCAGACCCAGATCTGATTGACGTTGGAAAGTTGTTCTGTATAGAACTCAATTTCCTGGTTAAATTCAGAATTTTTCCTTTTGAATTTTTTCTTCTAGTAGAAACGTCTTTTGCTCTGTTGACCTGAGCCGATATCCCAAAACCTGGATATTCTGGGTGGGATGAACGTTTGAATTTTCGACGTTGAGAGGATTCACCCTAGTGACTTCAGACATTTTGTGGGCCTCCGTAAGGTCCTTTGTCAGCTGTCCTTCTGTCGGGCCTGCAAAGAGAAGGTCATGCGGATACAGGATTATTGTCATGGTCTTCAACCTTAGAGGGGCTAGGGCTTCTGCTGGTACCTTTGTGAACATCCTCGGTAAGGAGGAGGACAGGTCAAAGGGGAGCGCCCTGCTATGGAAGTGGTATTCCTTCCCTTCTACCTCTACTGCCAACCGGAGATATCTCTGGGAACTCTCCTGTATGGGAACATGAAGGTAGGCATCCCTGAGATCCATGGTCACTATGAATGTCTCCGGTTGAAGGATATTCTTCACTGAATAAATGGATTTCATACGGAATTTTTTGTATCGAATAGCTTTATTCAGGGCTTTTAAATTCAAAATCATCTGAAACTTCCCTGATGGTTTCTTGAAGATGATTGCAAGCAAATAGAAACCCTGCCCTTTTCCTTTTTCTGGGACTGGAGCAAGGACTTTCTGGTCTACCATCTTTCCCAGTAGCAGAGGGAGGGCTCACACTCACGCGGGATCCCTGGGAAGTTTCATAAGCAGAAATCTCTCTGGGGAAGACTGTTGGATCCCAAAGAGTAACCCCCTGGGGATGTTTAAGAAATACACGTTGGCTTTCATTTTCTGCCATTGAGGGAGGAAGGTAGCCAATCTTCCCCCTACTGGTGTCCTGTAGTTACTGTTCTGGGGTTTGGCCAAAAGAACCAAAGAGGACATTGCTCTTTGGTTTCCCCTTGTGACCAGTCCAATGCTTCTTGGGGTGATCTTTCCTCTCCTCTTGAGGTCGCTCCTTTTGCCCACGAAAAAAATATTTCCTGTGGGGACTTTTTTTTTTTGGGGTCGGAAATTATTTCTTCCTTTCTGCCCTCCTTTCTAATACTTCATTCAGTATTGCTCCAAACAGATGATCTCCAGAGAACGGGAGGTGACATAAGCTCAGCTTGGACGTAGGGTGCTCAGACCATGTTTTCAGCCAAATGGCTCTTCTTGCTGCCACTGCTAAACCCCCTGATCTTGCCGCAAGTTTAACCAATTCTGCAGATGCATCTATTTAGCCCACAGCTTTGGAGAGAACTGGCAGGGACTTTTAGATTTCATCCATGGGGGTACTAATTTTGATGTGGTCTTGCAGTTGGGATAGCCAGAAATGTCAAGGTTTCTTGCCACGCAAGTGGTGCCTAGCACAGGCTTTAGGCTGACATTTGTTTCCCAGGCGCTCTTCAAGACAACATTTCCCCTTTTGTCCATGCAGTCCTTCAGATGTCCCATGTCTTCAAAGGCCAGTAGCGACTTTTTGGAGACTTCGACAGTAGAGTGTCCACTTTAGGATTTTTGTTCCAGACTGCCCCTGGGTCATTGTCAAAAGGGAACCTCTTTTTGTGGCTTTCTGTAAAAAAGGGTTTCTTCTCTGGGTCCGCCATTCTTTCCACATCAACTCTGACATCACCTGGTGGACTGGGAATACCTTAGACTTCTTTTCTTAGACCCGGATACATTAAATCAGGCTTGGAGGGAAGCTCTTTGTCTTCCTGTATTTCGTATATGGCTCTGAACAATTCCTCAACATCCTTGAAGGACAGCTTATATTTGGAGCCTTTTCTTTCCTCCTCTCTCCCCTTTTTCTTGCTCAAAGTCCAAGTTACCGGTAGCTACTTCACTGGTTGCGAAGCTACTCCATCTTCCCCTCACGTCTCCTGCAACCCTGAGATGACTGATCTTGGTGAGACAGTGGTAGAGGGAGCAGCTGGAGTTCTGATATCAGCAATTAGCTTTTTGAATTCCTTAAAGATGAATGTCATTTCATCCCTAATGGATCCCAAAAAAAAAAAACTTTGCATAAAGGGCATCTGACTCTTTTTTGACCAGTTTCCCCACGCAAACTTTACATAGCGGTTCTGTGTACTCGAAGGGCATCTTGGTCCCACACATAGCACACGGCTTCCTGGGAATGGGCTTTGGCTCTTTAAAAAGCTTGGCCTGGAAAAAGGTGTTCATAGTGGTGAGAAAGGGAGCTCCCATACAGCTATGAAAGCGTGCGCACCAAGTGCCACCTGCTAACCCTCCTGCTGTGCCCCAGCCTGCTAGAGACCACCACCATCTAGCATGCTGTGCCCACACAGATGCCTACCTGTGTCCTGCTGGCACCTGTATCCCCTGCACCCTGTTCAGATAGCAGATCATTCTCCTTCTGCATCTTGGGATCCTCTGCGTCACTCACGCTGTCCCCTTCAGCCACGTCCATGTGTCTTGCTCCAGCTGGACATTCTGTCTCTCGTGCCTTTAAGGGGTGGATCGCTTTCCCCCAGTGCACGCCGATGACGTCACCCTGCTCTGTAAATGACATGCCTCCATCTTCCGGGTCAAGCGGCCTTGAGGCACACACCCCCGACCAGAGCCACCAAGGAGAGGTCTGCCCCGCAGTCTCTCGTCCACGCCTGGGCTCAGAGGTTAGGCAGAATCAGGGGTCACCTCCCGCCCGTTCCATAGGATTGTTGCCCGCAGCCGCACACCGACCTCCTTCACCAACTGCCCCGTAAGAGTGCACTCACCCCCGCAGCCCAGAGGCTCCCATACCGCTCTCCCTGCTGCTGGCCAGCAGGAGACACGTGCCGCAGATGCAGCCCTTGGGAGATGGAGCCTCAGGCGGTCCCGCAGGCAACAGATCTCCTCCACATGGAGGAAACACTAAGTGCCGGTTCACACTACCGCAGCACGACTTCGGGGGCGACCTGTGAAGTCGCGTGCACTGCGACTTTGCGCGACTTGCACGGACTTCATATAATGAATGTCAATGCAAGTCGCTCCGATGTCGCCCCAAAGTAGTACAGGAACTATTTTCTAAGTCGGAGCGACTTGAGTCACTCCTATTAGAAAAGGTTCCCGTAGCACTGCATGGACCGCGACTGGTCAGGCTGACAAGTCGTCTGACAAGTCGCGGTAGTGTGAATGGGCATTTAAAATGACTCGGGTCAATGTGTTTCCTGTTTGGAGGGAGGAACTCCAGTTCTCAAGGGCTGACCTGGAAGATGACTGGGGAAAGGTTGGCATTGCCTCCACCCAGGACAGGGCCCCCCCCCTTGCCCCAGGACAGGACCGCAGAACAGAGGGGGACTGTAACGACACCCCAAGTATGAAAGGGGTTACAGTCGTCTAGGATAATCCGCTCCCGAACACCCGGACACCTATCAACCACTCCAATCCGCCATACATGAAGCCCATCAATAATTCACCCCAAGTACGAGACAAGGCTCTTTAGTGAGGTTCGAACAAGAGTAACTCTCTTCTTTATTGAAAGAAACACAGAATTTATATACACTTTGAGAATACCACATGAACAATGACTGTGTAATTACCTCCCTCAGTAGACAGCCAGGTGAGCTCATTAACATACTTATCAATAGTCCCAGACCCAATTAACATACTGTCCTATTTTAGACAAAAGCATTTAGTTAATCAGTAGACATTCTTTAGGAGGGGCTGCTGGAAACAATCCCCCCCCTCTCTCTGCAGCTAATACACATTGATTAGCAGACATGGTGCCTCTCATAGTTCCTGGACGTCCAAATTAGGAGTTGCACTTCCTGTGCCTTACAGTGTATAGGAATAAGATAGATCTCCATATTTCCTGAGAGATACTGTTAATGTATATTACTGTCCTATTTGAAATAGTCCAAACCATATTCTCAGTGTACACCACCCTCCCGGTCACCCTGCATCCATAAAAGATGCAGGGTGACTTAAACATAAGAAAGCCACACAAGGCTATACATAGTGCCTCCCAACCTCTTTAAAAGAATTAGGGGTCCACAATCCCCGATGCCCAAAGTGACTCCTGTCACAGGGACTCTTCCTGGAAATTAATCAGTAATCTAATGAAAGTAATTGGGAGCAGAAGAACTACGGCACCCAGCATATAACATTACCCAGAAGTATATAGATGTACACCAGTATAGAAATACAAGCTTCCTATAAGAAGAGAATAAAGGGATACGAAAGTCTCAGGTTTTTTATTTAGAAATAACAGACGTGTCCCACTTCCCTCCTCTGGGCAGTTAGTTTTGCACAGAGCAGCCCCGATCCTCCTCTTCTCGGGTCCCTCGCCTGAGCCGAGCTGCTGCTTTGAGTCCATTGAGACACAGAGTCATGGCCCGGCCCTGCACCCGCTCTTCTCTCATTGGTTCACTGACTTTGATTGACAGCAGCAGGAGCCACCCGCTGCTGTCTCAGCCAATGAGTAGGGAAAGTCCTGGACAGCTGAGCCTCTTGTGCAACATTGCTGGATGGAGATGGGGCTCAGGTAAGTATTAGGGGGTCTGAAGGGTATGGCTGCACACATACCTCCAATGCACACACAGGGATTATCAGCAAAGGGCCCTAAAGGTGGCCCTGGGGGAATTGTGCACATATACCCTAGGGTTGCCACCTGTCTGGTATTGACCCGGACAGTCCGGGTTTCGACACTCATTCCCAGACATAACTTACTTCCAGTCCCATGCATCCAGGTTATCTGTCCTGGGGATGGAGATAGTGCCAGACCAAGTTCCTGCACTGCGCTCCACTCAATGGGCGATCCTCAACCCAGTGAGGATTCCTGTCACCACCTTTTCCGCCCCCTCCTAGCTCCGCCCCCAGCTCGGCTTTAAAAACGCTCTTCCTCGCTCACAGTGGCTCTCGGTTCCCGCTGGTAGGGCAAAAGTACACCATTGCAAGTACAGCATTTTAAGTACAGTGAATGAGATATTGCAGGAGACTGAAGAGATACTGAAAGAGATTGGCTTGGAGTTTGCACCCAACTCATCTGTGTTTCTTTTTGCTGACCATTGCTTGAGAAGAGGAAAGGAATTTGGTCAGGTGTCTGCTATTGTGCATTTGCTAATGAGACTAGCCCATTAAGGTGCTACAATTGTTGCTGGGGGAGGGGCTGTGAAGGAGTGTGTGTATATATAGAGAAATACTCATTAGCTGGTCTAATTCATTAGCTGCAAGTACACCATTGCAAGTACAGCATTTTAAGTACAGTGAATGAGATATTGCAGGAGATAGTCAGGAGGTAGGCTGGAAGGTGGAAAAAAGAAAAAAAAAAAGGTAAGATTTGTTTGACTTAAATTTACAAATTTTCTTATTTTTTTTTTTTTTTTCTCTCCTCTTTAAAATGGCAGACTTGGTTCAGTGCAGGAATTGTTTTGCATTTATTTCATGTTCCACTCTTTGGAGATTCGGATGCTGTCAGATCTGTAGACAATTCTCCTTACTGCTGCAGGAAATTGCATTTTTGAAATCAGAGATATTTAAATTATCTGTTAAACAAACTCCATCTGGGACTGCTGCAATGCCACTGCCACAGAGGACCCCCAGAAATGGCAGATGGGTTACTGTAGGTTCAGGAAGACTTAGAGGGGTGGATAGAAGACATGTCCCACAGTCGGTGGTTCTCCAAAATTCATTTGCAGCACTCTCAGAATGTAAGGAAAACAGGGATATGGACTCAAGCACAGAGGGTGAGAAAAGATCGACTCCTATGTCTAATGTATGCAAGACTGCAGCCAAGGACAAAAAAGATAAAGTGAAGTCTCAAAGGAAGCAGCTGTTGCTGGGTGATTCAATCATAAGAAGTGTGGAGCTTAAAGAAAATGGTTTTGTGAGATGTCTCCCTGGTGCTACTGCTAGACGAGATAGAAGACGTATTATTAATATTGTTAAGCAAGCAAAGCAGGAAGGGGACGTGGATGTTCTTGTCCATCTAGGGACAAATGACCTGGCTTGCGATGAAGTGTCAGAGGTGAAAAAATCTTTTATCACACTTGGAAATGACGTACAGGATTTTGCATCCACCATTTCATTTTCTGAAGTTCTGCCTGTGCATAATGTTCAGAATGATAGGCAGAGGCGCATAAAGGAGTTCAACATATGGCTTAGTAAATGGTGTCAAGAGCAAGGATTTGGCTTTGTTTCTCATGATAGCTCTACTTGGAATAGAAAGGAACTGTACAAAAAAGATGGTTTGCATCTTTCTCTCAAAGGAACAAATGTACTTAGTGAACAACTCCAAGAATTTGCGAAAGAGTATTTAAACTAGGAAGGGGGGGCAAAAGAGTGGAATTACAAGAGTCCAATTGCCCCCCGAAACAATGCCAGAACAGGTCAGAAGCACAGAGGTTAAGAAATGATAAGCTCAGAGTCCTGTCTACAAATGCTCGCAGTTTAGGTAAAAAAATCAATGAACTTGGGTCAATTATGGCATCTGAGAATGTAGATTTAGTGGCTGTTACGGAGACATGGTTTAATGAAAGAAATGACTGGGACATAACCATACCAGGGTACTCTTTATACAGAAGAGACAGAGAAGGCAAGAAAGGAGGAGGAGTGGCCCTGTATGTGAAAGATAGCATTAAATCTAACCTAATACAAGTTGGTGAAGCCAACATAGAGTCAGTTTGGGTTACGTTGCAGTTTGCTAATCATGCAGTAACTCGTGTAGGTGTGATATATAGACCACCTGGTCAAGTCAAAGAACTAGATGATCTACTAGTTGAAGAAATAGCTAAAATGACAATGAAAGGAGAAGTTATCATTATGGGAGATTTCAATCTTCCAGATATAAACTGGAAAACCAAAATAGCAAGTTCTACCAGGAGTACAGATATTCTAAATTCCCTACTGGGGTTGTCTCTGCAACAAGTGGTTGAGGAGCCAACCCGGAGGGAGGCCATTTTGGATCTGGTATTCACAAATGGTGATTCGGTATATGATGTCATTGTAGGCGAAACCTTGGGATCCAGTGATCACCAGTCAGTGTGGTTTAATATAAGAACTGTGAAAGAGTCACACCACACAAAAACAAAAGTTTTAGATTTTAGAAAAACAGACTTTTCAAAAATGAAATTAGTCATAAATGAGTCCTTATCAGACTGGTACGGATTACATGGAGTCCAGGAGAAATGGGACTACTTAAAAGGTGCATTATTGAAGGCAACAGAAAATTGCATTAGACTTGTCAGTAAAAGCAAAAAAAGGAAGAGACCACTGTGGTACTCAGCAGAAGTGGCCCAAATCATTAAAAATAAAAAGCTAGCATTTTGTAATTATAAAAAAACCCAGAGCAATGAAGATAAGGAAATCTACAAGATTAGGCAGAAAGAGGCCAAGCAAGTTATAAGAACTTCTAAAGCGCAGGCAGAAGAAAAACTAGCTCAGTCTATGAAAAAGGGGGATAAGACATTCTTCAGATATATAAATGAAAAAAGGAAATTAAAACAAGGAATAACTAAATTAAAAACAAAGGACGGAAGGTATGTAGAAGAGAATAAAGGGCTAGCCGACTGCCTTAATGAATACTTCTGTTCAGTTTTTACAGAAGAAAAAGGAGAAGGACCTCCACTTCAAAGGATGACTAATGAATCATTTGATGCATGTGTCTTTACAGAGGAAGACGTTCTAAGATTGCTGTCTAAAGTGAAGACAAATAAGTCACAGGGTCCTGATGAGATACACCCAAAATTATTAAAAGAGCTTAGTGGTGAGCTGGCAAAACCATTAACAGATTTATTTAACCAATCATTAGTAACAGGAGTCGTCCCGGAAGATTGGAAATTGGCAAATGTCGTGCCCATTCACAAGAAAGGTAGTAGGGAGGAATCGAGCAACTATAGACCTGTGAGTCTGACATCAATAGTAGGCAAATTAATGGAAACCCTATTAAAGGATAGGATTGTGGAACATCTTAAATCCCATGGATTGCAAGATGAAAAACAACATGGGTTTACTTCAGGGAGATCATGTCAAACAAATCTTATAGACTTTTTTGACTGGGTGACTAAAATAATAGACGGTGGAGGTGCAGTAGACATTGCATATCTAGATTTTAGTAAGGCTTTTGACACTGTCCCACATAGAAGACTTATCAATAAACTGCAGTCATTGAGCATGGACTCCCATATTGTTGAGTGGATTAGGCAGTGGCTGAGTGACAGACAACAGAGGGTTGTAGTCAATGGAGAACATTCAGAACAAGGTCATATTACCAGTGGGGTACCTCAGGGATCTGTACTGGGACCAATTTTGTTTAATATCTTCATAAGTGATATTGCAAAAGGCCTCAATGGTAAGGTTTGTCTTTTTGCTGATGACACAAAGATATGTAACAGGGTTGATGTTCCTGGAGGGAAACGCCAAATGGAAAAGGATTTAGGAAAACTAGAAGAATGGTCAGAACTCTGGCAACTGAAATTTAATGTGGATAAGTGCAAGATAATGCACCTGGGGCGTAAAAACCCAAGGGCAGAATATAGAATATTTGACACAGTCCTGACCTCAGTATCTGAGGAAAAGGATTTAGGAGTAATTATTTCAGAAGACTTAAAGGTGGGAAGACAATGTAATAGAGCAGCACGAAATGCCAGCAGAATGCTTGGATGTATAGGGAGAGGTATAAGCAGTAGAAAGAGAGAAGTGCTTATGCCGCTGTACAGAACACTGGTGAGACCTCACTTGGAGTATTGTGCGCAGTACTGGAGGCCATATCTCCAGAAGGATATAGATACTCTAGAGAGAGTTCAGAGAAGAGCTACTAAACTAGTCCATGGATTGCAGGAAAAAACTTACCAGGAAAGGTTAAAGGACCTTAACATGTATAGCTTGGAAGAAAGAAGAGACAGAGGGGATATGATAGAAACTTTTAAATACATAAAGGGAATCAACTCGGTAAAGGAGGAGAGCATATTTAAAAGAAGAAAAACTACCACAAGAGGGCACAGTTTTAAATTAGAGGGGCAAAGGTTTAAAAGTAATATGAGGAAGTATTACTTTACTGAGAGAGTAGTGGATGCATGGAATAACCTTCCTGCAGAAGTGGTAGCTGCAAATACAGTGAAGGAGTTTAAGCATGCATGGGATAGGCATAAGGCTATCCTTCATATAAGATAGGGCCAGGGACTATTCATAGGATTCAGATATATTGGGCAGACTAGATGGGCCAAATGGTTCTTATCTGCCGACACATTCTATGTTTCTATGTTTCTATGTTAAAATGGATGTCTTAATCTCTCTGATCTCTGGAGGTCTCCAAGGAGGGGGTGGGGGGCACAGATATAAGGGGACTATGAGCTAATGTGGGTCTATAAGAGGGGGTACTGACTGCTGATCCAATGGCTGCGACCAACCATTAGATCAGCAGAACCCCATTAGCTCAGTGCCTTTATCTTATCAGTGATGCCCATCAGTGCCACCTCATCGCCGCCCGTCAGTGCAGCCTCATCACATCCCGTCAGTGCCGCCTCATCACAGCCCGTCAGTGCCGCCTCATCACAGCCCGTCAGTGCCGCCTCATCACAGCCCGTCAGTGCCGCCTCATCACAGCCCGTCAGTGCCGCCTCATCACATCCCGTCAGTGCCGCCTCATCACAGCCCGTCAGTGCCGCCTCATCACAGCCCGTCAGTGCCGCCTCATCACAGCCCGTCAGTGCCGCCTCATCACAGCCCGTCAGTGCAGCCTCATCACAGCCTGTCAGTGCCGCCTCATCACAGCCCGTCAGTGAAGGTGAAAAATGGCTTCAACATTCTTGATCTTGTTTTGTTTGTTTAGCCAAAAATACCCCCCCCCCCTTCCAGTCTTGATTAAAAACCCCCAAAATAAAGCTTGATTTGAGTAAAAAAAATTATGAAAATCACATATGGGTAGAGTGTAGCACGACGCGCAATTGTCATTCAAAGGGTGACAGGGCTGAAAATTGGTCTGGGCTGGAAGGGGGTGAAAGTGGTTTTATTACCACCCCCCATTAGATCAGAGTCCCCTTATATCAGCAATCCCCCTTAGAGAATATTTGTCTATAAGGGGTGGGGGTGTCACTAATATAAGGGCCTCCAATCAGAAAAAAATATATATATATTTATTAAAAACTCCGTAAATAAATTGCTGCTTAATAAACAGGCCTGCAAGGGAAATACCTGCCCCTCCAAGTAACTCTCTCCTATCCGAACCCAGACTAACCCCCCACATTCCTCACCTACCTACACCCCCCCCCACATTCCTCACCACCTACACCACCCCCACATTCCTCACTTACCTACACCACCCCCCCACATTCCTCACCTACCTACACCCCCACATTCCTCACCACCTACACTACCCCCACATTCCTCACCTACCTACACCCCCCCACATTCCTCACCTACCTACACCCCCACCCCCACATTCCTCACCACCTACACCACCCCCACATTCCTCACTTACCTACACCACCCCCCCACATTCCTCACCACCTACACCCCCCCCACATTCCTCCCCACCTACACTACCCCCACATTCCTCACCACCTACACCCCCCCACATTCCTCACCACCTACACTAACCCCACATTCCTCACTACCTACATCCCCCCACATTCCTCACCACCTACACTACCCCCACATTCCTCACCACCTACACCCCCCCCACATTCCTCCCCACCTACACTACCCCCACATTCCTCACCACCTACACCCCCCCACATTCCTCACCACCTACACTACCCCCACATTCTTCACCACCTACACCCCCCATACTCCTCATTACCTACACCCGCCACATTCCTCACCACCTACACCCCCCCCCCATTCCTCACCACCTACACCCCCCCATTCCTCACCACCTACACCCCCCATACTCCTTATTCTATACCCCCCCCCCTATTCCTCACTACCTACACCCCCCACACTCTTCCCTACCTACACCCCACCATATTTCTCACCACCTACCCCACCCCCTAACATTCCTCACCACCTACACCCCCCATACTCCTCACTACCTACCCCCCCCCCACATTCCTCACCACCTACACCCCCATACTCTTCCTTACCTACACCCCCCACATTCTCCTGATTAGCAGGGTGTCCTATCCCTTGTCACCATCCACACCCAGCCTTCCATCTCCTCACCTCTCAGATCTCCCAGAAATGACTCCTCCTCCTCCAGGTGAGGGCGCTCCCAGGTGACTCTAAATTAGCAAGTGAGAGGAACAAAACCTGAACTGGACAGCCAATCAGAGATCTGTAAATGTGTATGAGAGGAGACCCCCGAACAGGACTTTTCCTGCCCCCCTCAGAGAGCAATTCATTGTAGTGGAAGTGTGAAATGACGCTCAGCTATTGCTGGACTTGCCGGCTGGACAAGTTTGTCGCACAATTACAGCCAATCCGCATCAACTTTCTCTGCAAAAATTCTGCAAGTTCTGCTCCACTGTGAAATATTCACCCCACCACCGGGGGCGCTGTGCCTGAATCTTCATCTCTGCTCCCTGCTGTGTGTTTTCTTTTATTGGTGCTGCCAGCCATAGAATGACTCTGGAAGTGGTCTGTATGTTTGGACTGTATATAGAGAGAGCCGTGTACTGTATATAGAGAGAGCCGTGTACTGTATACAGAGAGATCCGTGTACTGTATACAGAGAGATCCGTGTACTGTATATAGAGAGATCCGTGTACTGTATATAGAGAGATCCGTGTACTGTATATAGAGAGAGCCGTGTACTGTATATAGAGCGAGCCGTGTACTGTATATAGAGAGAGTCGTATACTGTATATAGAGCGAGCCGTACATAGTGCTGTATACAGAGAGATCCATACATAGTGCTGTATATAGAGAGATCCATACATAGTGCTGTATATAGAGATCCATACATAGTGCTGTATATACAGAGAGATCCATACATAGTGCTGTATACAGAGAGATCCATACATAGTGCTGTATACAGAGAGATCCATACATAGTGCTGTATATAGAGAGATCCATACATAGTGCTGTATATAGAGATCCATACATAGTGCTGTATATAGAGATCCATACATAGTGCTGTATATACAGAGAGATCCATACATAGTGCTGTATACAGAGAGATCCATACATAGTGCTGTATATAGAGAGATCCATACATAGTGCTGTATATAGAGAGATCCATACATAGTGCTGTATATAGAGAGATCCATACATAGTGCTGTATATAGAGAGATCCATACATAGTGCTGTATACAGAGAGATCCATACATAGTGCTGTATATAGAGAGATCCATACATAGTGCTGTATATAGAGAGATCCATACATAGTGCTGTATATAGAGAGATCCATACATAGTGCTGTATATAGAGATCCATACATAGTGCTGTATATACAGAGAGATCCATACATAGTGCTGTATATAGAGAGATCCATACATAGTGCTGTATATAGAGATCCATACATAGTGCTGTATATAGAGATCCATACATAGTGCTGTATACAGAGAGATCCATACATAGTGCTGTATATAGAGAGATCCATACATAGTGCTGTATATAGAGATCCATACATAGTGCTGTATATACAGAGAGATCCATACATAGTGCTGTATATAGAGAGATCCATACATAGTGCTGTATATAGAGATCCATACATAGTGCTGTATATACAGAGAGATCCATACATAGTGCTGTATATAGAGAGATCCATACATAGTGCTGTATATAGAGATCCATACATAGTGCTGTATATAGAGATCCATACATAGTGCTGTATATAGAGATCCATACATAGTGCTGTATATAGAGAGATCCATACATAGTGCTGTATACAGAGAGATCCATACATAGTGCTGTATATAGAGAGATCCATACATAGTGCTGTATACAGAGATCCATACATAGTGCTGTATATAGAGAGATCTATACAAAGTACTGTATATAGAGAGCCGTGTACTGTATATATAGAGATCCATACATAGTGCTGTATATAGAGAGATCCATACATAGTGCTGTATACAGAGAGATCCATACATAGTGCTGTATATAGAGAGAGATCCATACATAGTGCTGTATATATAGAGAGATCCATACATAGTGCTGTATACAGAGAGATCCATACATAGTGCTGTATATAGAGATCCATACATAGTGCTGTATATAGAGAGATCCATACATAGTGCTGTATACAGAGAGATCCATACATAGTGCTGTATATAGAGAGATCCATACATAGTGCTGTATATAGAGAGATCCATACATAGTGCTGTATATAGAGATCCATACATAGTGCTGTATATACAGAGAGATCCATACATAGTGCTGTATACAGAGAGATCCATACATAGTGCTGTATACAGAGAGATCCATACATAGTGCTGTATATAGAGAGAGATCCATACATAGTGCTGTATATATAGAGAGATCCATACATAGTGCTGTATACAGAGAGATCCATACATAGTGCTGTATATAGAGATCCATACATAGTGCTGTATATAGAGAGATCCATACATAGTGCTGTATACAGAGAGATCCATACATAGTGCTGTATATAGAGAGATCCATACATAGTGCTGTATATAGAGAGATCCATACATAGTGCTGTATATATAGAGAGATCCATACATAGTGCTGTATACAGAGAGATCCATACATAGTGCTGTATATATAGAGAGATCCATACATAGTGCTGTATACAGAGAGATCCATACATAGTGCTGTATATATAGAGATCCATACATAGTGCTGTATATAGAGAGATCCATACATAGTGCTGTATATAGAGAGATCCATACATAGTGCTGTATATAGAGATATCCATACATAGTGCTGTATATAGAGAGATCCATACATAGTGCTGTATACAGAGAGATCCATACATAGTGCTGTATATACAGAGAGATCCATACATAGTGCTGTATACAGAGAGATCCATACATAGTGCTGTATATAGAGAGATCCATACATAGTGCTGTATATAGAGAGATCCATACATAGTGCTGTATATAGAGATCCATACATAGTGCTGTATATAGAGAGATCCATACATAGTGCTGTATATATAGAGATCCATACATAGTGCTGTATATAGAGAGATCCATACATAGTGCTGTATACAGTGAGATCCATGCATAGTAGTAAAAACACCTCAATATTATATCCAGGTACGCACTCCGAACCAGTCATTCCCCTCCCTTACTAAGCATGGAGTCTTCAGCTTCAGTCCCCGGATCTTGGCCGTGTCCCACTGGTGCGTTTCACCCTGATTAGCCTCAGTCATGGACAGGGCCGGACTGGCCTACCAGGATACCAGGAAATTTCCCGGTAGGCCGGCAAACTCCCCCTGCTCTGGGGCTGCTAAAGTCCGGTAAAAAAAAAAAAATGTCCGCGCCGCGACCGGCCTGACATGCGTAATGCGCATGTGCCGCCGCCATTCGTCTATTCCCGGGCAGATGGCGCATGCGCAGTGACGTGTTAGAGCCGGGCGGCGACATTTTTAAATGTAAGGCACCTCACCAAAAGGTAAGTGAGACTCCTCAGGAGATGCAGTGCTGCGGGCATGGTACAGGAGATTTTTCTGTACCATGCCCGCAGCCCCTGCATCTCCTGCACTATGCCAGCAGCCCTGCATCTCCTGTACCATGTCCACAGCCCTCCATCTCCTGTACCATGTCCACAGCCCTGCATCTCCTGTACCATGTCCACAGCCCTCCATCTCCTGTACCATTTCCACAGCCCTGCATCTCCTGTACCATGTCCACAGCCCTGCATCTCCTGTACCATGTCCACAGCCCTGCATCTCCTGTACCATGTCCACAGCCCTGCATCTCCTGTACCATGTCCACAGCCCTGCATCTCCTGTACCATGTCCACAGCCCTCCATCTCCTGTACCATGTCCACAGCCCTGCATCTCCTGTACCATGTCCACAGCCCTGCATCTCCTGTACCATGTCCACAGCCCTGCATCTCCTGTACCATGTCCACAGCCCTGCATCTCCTGTACCATGTCCACAGCCCTGCATCTCCTGTACCATGTCCACAGCCCTGCATCTCCTGTACCTTGTCCACAGCCCTGCATCTCCTGTACCATGTCCACAGCCCTGCATCTCCTGTACCATGTCCACAGCCCTGCATCTCCTGTACCATGTCCACAGCCCTGCATCTCCTGTACCATGTCCACAGCCCTGCATCTCCTATACCATGTCCACAGCCCCGCATCTCTTGTACCATGCCTGCAGTCCCTGCACCATGCCCGCAGCCCCTGCATCTCCTTCACTATGCCCGCAGCCCTGCATCTCCTGTACCATGTCCACAGCCCTGCATCTCTTGTACCATGTCCACAGCCCTGCATCTCTTGTACCATGTCCACAGCTCTGCATCTCTTGTACCATGCATGCAGCCCCTGCACAATGCCGGCAAGCCTGCATCTCCTCTACTATACCAACAGTCCTCCATCTCCTGTACCATGTCTGCAGCCCCTGCACCATACCCGTGGCCCCTGCATCTCCTGTACCATGCCCGCAGCCTCTGACATCTCTTGTACCCAGTGTTGGTAGTAACTGCGTTTAAGTAAACAGCGTTACTTAACGCAGTTACTTTTCAGGGTAACGAGTAATCTATCAGATTACTCGTCCTTTCCCTGTAACGCCGTTGCCGCTACTTTCGGCAGCGTTACTGCAATTACATCTACCGCCACTAGATGGCAGTAGATGTAATTGTATTCCCCCTCTCCTCTATGACCGATGTCCGCGGTACTGGAGAGAGAAGAGGAGGAAACTGTCGAGTGAGTCACACACACTCACGTCTCGGACAGCACAGCGCGCCATAGCATAGGGCACAGGGCAGGGCATAGAGTCCGGCGGGCGGCGGATCGGCGATCCGACCCAGCCAAGCGGCTGCTGCATATTATTGCATTGCCAAATAATTTAAATAATAATAAATGACCCCCGGAGGCTTCTAATTCCGCAGTAGTGGTGGAGGCCGCGGTGCTGGGTTCAACGGAGACGTTGTCCCTTCCCTTGTTCCGTGGGCCTCTGGCCCCTTACGAATTGACTACCTCCATGCGCACGACGCTTCGAGCGTGGCGCCAAGGACTTCTTTTGGAGTCGTATCCGAGCACCGCGTCCTCCCCGAGCGCCCCTCTGTGGAAGAATCCCTCCCTGCCCTACCTGTACAGTCTCCCTGACCTGGTGCGGTGGACCAAGTTCAATATTAAGAAGGTCTCGGACCTCATGCCTGATCTAACCCTCCCGTCCTTTGCGAACCTAGTCTCGGATCGCAATGTCCCCCCCTCGCACTTCTTTCATTATCTACAGTTGTCCCCACGCCTTCAGAGCCCAATTCCCCCCTGACAGTTCTCGGCTGGTGCAGTCGGATCTGGAGCGGGTCCTGCGGTCCGACTGCTCCGCTCGGGCGGTCTCGGTGATACACCGCCATCTCCTCCGGGTCTCCTCTCTGGAGCTTCTGGGCCTCCACTCTCGCTGGGCCCGGGACGTTCTGGACTTGGACTCGGTGGACTGGCTACATATCTGGGATTCCCCATTCAAGATTCTGGTTTCCATGTGGGACCGCCTGGTCCAATTTAAAATTGTGCACAGGGCTTATCTCACCCCGCATCGCATGCATCGCATCTATCCTACACAGTCCCCGGAGTGCTGGCGTTGTGGGGGTGTACCGGGGGATTTTTTCCACATTTTTTGGACTTGCCCGAAACTCTCAGCCTACTGGTCCCGTGTTTTTTCGGTGTCATCCGCTCTTTTGCAGATGGACCTGGACCCCTCCCCCCGGCTTGGCCTCCTGGGACTGTTGGATGACCTGGTGCCTAGGGTGGCAGATCGCACCCTCCTGGGTCTCCTGCTTTTCTATGCCCAGAAGATTATTGCTTTGCAATGGCGTAGGCAGGCTCCCCCCACACTCCAGCAATGGAGAGAGCTGATAGATGGAGTTATCCCACTGTATCGAGACACGTACGCACACAGGGGCTGCCCGAAAAAATACGACCATGTCTGGCAGCAGTGGCTGGAGGGTTCCTCGGCTGCCCTGCTGGCGTGTACAGAATGATTAAGATCCATGGTCCTGTTGACTTGTTTCCCCTGGTTTTGCTGATTTCACAACTGGGGTATCCCCTCCCTATTTCCCTTTCATTATGCTACCTGTGAATGCCGTATCTTTCTGCGTTAATACTGTGAATGACAGCACCATGTTTATCCCCTCATAGTTATGTAACTGATTGAATGCACCACTGTTGTTTTTGTACTGTGTTGTTGTTTTTTCTCTGTTTTATACCAATAAAAAGATTTAAAAAAAAAAAAATAAATAATAATTAATGAGACTTTTGCCAGCCTGGGCTGAATATGTAAAAAGTTAAACAACATAGTCCAGACCAGGACCAGGACTCCACCCACCCACAGGGCTGAGGGCAGCAAGAAGTCCACCACCACCGACTCCACCAACGCACACAGCCCAGAAGAGGAGAGGAGAGAGGCACAGACAGAGGGACCCGGACAACAGCATGCCTGCCAGGCCACACCACCACCAGCAAGCACAGCAGGTACCAAAAAAAAAAAAAACACCTCACAGACTCAGTCAGTCACAGTCACAGACAGTCAGGACCCCCACCAGCCACCACCCACCACCAGTGTACCATGCCACCACCATTGTGCCACATCACCACCATTGTGCCACGCCACCACCATTGTGCCACGTCACCACCATTGTGCCACGTCACCAATAAGTGTGCCATGCCACCACCAGTGTGCCACATTACCACCAGTGTGCCAAGCGCCCACACCACCACCAGTGTGCCACGTCACCACCATTGTGCCACGCCACCACCATTGTGCCACATCACCACCAGTGTGCCACGCCACCACCAGTGTGCCACATCACCACCATTGTGCCACGCCACCACCATTGTGCCACATCACCACCAGTGTGCCACGCCACCACCAGTGTGCCACATTACCACCAATGTGCCAAGCGCCCACACCACCACCAGTGTGCCATGCCACCACCATTGTGCCACATCACCACCATTGTGCCACGCCACCACCATTGTGCCACGTCACCACCATTGTGCCACGTCACCAATAAGTGTGCCATGCCACCACCAGTGTGCCACATTACCACCAGTGTGCCAAGCGCCCACACCACCACCAGTGTGCCACGTCACCACCATTGTGCCACGCCACCACCATTGTGCCACATCACCACCAGTGTGCCACGCCACCACCAGTGTGCCACATCACCACCATTGTGCCACGCCACCACCATTGTGCCACATCACCACCAGTGTGCCACGCCACCACCAGTGTGCCACATTACCACCAATGTGCCAAGCGCCCACACCACCACCAGTGTGCCATGCCACCACCATTGTGCCACATCACCACCATTGTGCCACGCCACCACCATTGTGCCACGTCACCACCATTGTGCCACGTCACCAATAAGTGTGCCATGCCACCACCAGTGTGCCACATTACCACCAGTGTGCCAAGCGCCCACACCACCACCAGTGTGCCACGTCACCACCATTGTGCCACGCCACCACCATTGTGCCACATCACCACCAGTGTGCCACGTCACCACCATTGTGCCACGCCACCACCATTGTGCCACGTCACCAATAAGTGTGCCATGCCACGCCACCACCAGTGTGCCACATTACCACCAATGTGCCAAGCGCCCACACCACCACCAGTGTGCCACGCCACCACTAGTGTGCCACGCCACCACCAGCCAGGCAGCCGCCCCACCACCAGCAGCGGCCAGCCAGTCCAGGCAGCAGCAGGTACCAAAAAACAAAAAAGGACTCAGACCCCCACCACCAGTGTGCCACGCCACCACCAGTGTGCCACGCCACCACCAGCCAGGCAGCCAGCCACTCCAGGCAGTAGGTACCAAAAAACAAAACAAAATCCAGTTACTCACAGTCAGGAGGACTCAGGACTCAGACCCCCACAGTGTGCCACACCGCCACCACTATTAAAGATCTCATAGAACGTAATTGCATTATAGAATAGTAAAAAAAGTCACAGTTACTTTGCTGAGTAACTAATTACTTTTTCAATGTGGTAACTGAGTCAGTAACTCAATTACTTTTTGGGAGAAGTAATTTGTAACTGTAACTAATTACTTTTTTAAAGTAAGATGACCAACACTGCTTGTACCATGCCCGCAGCCCTGCATCTCCTGTACCATGTCCACAGTTCTGCATCTCTTGTACCATGTCCACAGCTCTGCATCTCTTGTACCATGTCCACAGTTCTGCATCTCTTGTACCATGCATGCAGCCCCTGCGCAATGCCGGCAAGCCTGCATCTCCTCTACTATGCCAACAGTCCTCCATCTCCTGTACCATGTCTGCAGCCCCTGCACCATACCCGTGGCCCCTGCATCTCCTGTACCATGTCCGCAGCCTCTGACATCTCCTGTACCATGCCTGCAGCCCTGCATCTCCTGTACCATGTCCACAGCCCTGCATCTCCTGTACCATGTCCACAGCCCTGCATCTCCTGTACCATGTCCACAGCCCTGCATCTCCTGTACCATGTCCACAGCCCTGCATCTCCTGTACCATGTCCACAGCCCTGCATCTCCTATACCATGTCCACAGCCCTGCATCTCCTGTACCATGTCCACAGCCCTGCATCTCCTGTACCATGTCCACAGCCCTGCATCTCCTGTACCATGTCCACAGCCCTGCATCTCCTGTACCATGTCCACAGCCCTGCATCTCCTGTACCTTGTCCACAGCCCTGCATCTCCTGTACCATGTCCACAGCCCTGCATCTCCTGTACCATGTCCACAGCCCTGCATCTCCTGTACCATGTCCACAGCCCCGCATCTCTTGTACCATGCCTGCAGTCCCTGCACCATGCCCGCAGCCCCTGCATCTCCTTCACTATGCCCGCAGCCCTGCATCTCCTGTACCATGTCCACAGCCCTGCATCTCCTGTACCATGTCCACAGCCCTGCATCTCTTGTACCATGTCCACAGCTCTGCATCTCTTGTACCATGCATGCAGCCCCTGCACAATGCCGGCAAGCCTGCATCTCCTCTACTATGCCAACAGTCCTCCATCTCCTGTACCATGTCTGCAGCCCCTGCACCATACCCGTGGCCCCTGCATCTCCTGTACCATGCCCGCAGCCTCTGACATCTCTTGTACCCAGTGTTGGTAGTAACTGCGTTTAAGTAAACGGCGTTACTTAACGCAGTTACTTTTCAGGGTAACGAGTAATCTATCAGATTACTCGTCCTTTCCCTGTAACGCCGTTGCCGCTACTTTCGGCAGCGTTACTGCAATTACATCTACCGCCACTAGATGGCAGTAGATGTAATTGTATTCCCCCTCTCCTCTATGACCGATGTCTGCGGTACTGGAGAGAGAAGAGGAGGAAACTGTCGAGTGAGTCACACACACTCACGTCTCGGACAGCACAGCGCGCCATAGCATAGGGCACAGGGCAGGGCATAGAGTCCGGCGGGCGGCGGATCGGCGATCCGACCCAGCCAAGCGGCTGCTGCATATTATTGCATTGCCAAATAATTTAAATAATAATAAATGACCCCCGGAGGCTTCTAATTCCGCAGTAGTGGTGGAGGCCGCGGTGCTGGGTTCAACGGAGGCGTTGTCCCTTCCCTTGTTCCGTGGGCCTCGGGCCCCTTACGAATTGACTACCTCCATGCGCACGACGCTTCGAGCGTGGCGCCAAGGACTTCTTTTGGAGTCTTATCCGAGCACTGCGTCCTTCCCGAGCGCCCCTCTGTGGAAGAATCCCTCCCTGCCCTACCTGTACAGTCTCCCTGACCTGGTGCGGTGGACCAAGTTCAATATTAAGAAGGTCTCGGACCTCACGCCTGATCTAACCCTCCCGTCCTTTGCGAACCTAGTCTCGGATCGCAATGTCCCCCCCTCGCACTTCTTTCATTATCTACAGTTGTCCCCACGCCTTCAGAGCCCAATTCCCCCCTGACAGTTCTCGGCTGGTGCAGTCGGATCTGGAGCGGGTCCTGCGGTACGACTGCTCCGCTCGGGTGGTCTCGGTGCTACACCGCCATCTCCTCCGGGTCTCCTCTCCGGAGCTTCTGGGCCTCCACTCTCGCTGGGCCCGGGACGTTCTGGACTTGGACTCGGTGGACTGGCTACATATCTGGGATTCCCCATTCAAGATTCTGGTTTCCATGCGGGACCGCCTGGTCCAATTTAAAATTGTGCACAGGGCTTATCTCACCCCGCATCGCATGCATCGCATCTATCCTACACAGTCCCCGGAGTGCTGGCGTTGTGGGGGTGTACCGGGGGATTTTTTCCACATTTTTTGGACTTGCCCGAAACTCTCAGCCTACTGGTCCCGTGTTTTTTCGGTGTCATCCGCTCTTTTGCAGATGGACCTGGACCCCTCCCCCCGGCTTGGCCTCCTGGGACTGTTGGATGACCTGGTGCCTAGGGTGGCAGATCGCACCCTCCTGGGTCTCCTGCTTTTCTATGCCCAGAAGATTATTGCTTTGCAATGGCGTAGGCAGGCTCCCCCCACACTCCAGCAATGGAGAGAGCTGATAGATGGAGTTATCCCACTGTATCGAGACACGTACGCACACAGGGGCTGCCCGAAAAAATACGACCATGTCTGGCAGCAGTGGCTGGAGGGTTCCTCGGCTGCCCTGCTGGCGTGTACAGAATGATTAAGATCCATGGTCCTGTTGACTTGTTTCCCCTGGTTTTGCTGATTTCACAACTGGGGTATCCCCTCCCTATTTCCCTTTCATTATGCTACCTGTGAATGCCGTATCTTTCTGCGTTAATACTGTGAATGACAGCACCATGTTTATCCCCTCATAGTTATGTAACTGATTGAATGCACCACTGTTGTTTTTGTACTGTGTTGTTGTTTTTTCTCTGTTTTATACCAATAAAAAGATTTTCAAAAAAAAAAAAAATAATAATTAATGAGACTTTTGCCAGCCTGGGCTGAATATGTAAAAAGTTAAACAACATAGTCCAGACCAGGACCAGGACTCCACCCACCCACAGGGCTGAGGGCAGCAAGAAGTCCACCACCACCGACTCCACCAACGCACACAGCCCAGAAGAGGAGAGGAGAGAGGCACAGACAGAGGGACCCGGACAACAGCGTGCCTGCCAGGCCACACCACCACCAGCAAGCACAGCAGGTACCAAAAAAAACACCTCACAGACTCAGTCAGTCACAGTCACAGACAGTCAGGACCCCCACCAGCCACCACCCACCACCAGTGTACCATGCCACCACCATTGTGCCACATCACCACCATTGTGCCACGCCACCACCATTGTGCCACGTCACCACCATTGTGCCACGTCACCAATAAGTGTGCCATGCCACCACCAGTGTGCCACATTACCACCAGTGTGCCAAGCGCCCACACCACCACCATTGTGCCACGCCACCACCATTGTGCCACATCACCACCAGTGTGCCACGCCACCACCAGTGTGCCACATAAACCACCATTGTGCCACGCCACCACCATTGTGCCACATCACCACCAGTGTGCCACGCCACCACCAGTGTGCCACATTACCACCAATGTGCCAAGCGCCCACACCACCACCAGTGTGCCATGCCACCACCATTGTGCCACATCACCACCATTGTGCCACGCCACCACCATTGTGCCACGTCACCACCATTGTGCCACGTCACCAATAAGTGTGCCATGCCACGCCACCACCAGTGTGCCACATTACCACCAATGTGCCAAGCGCCCACACCACCACCAGTGTGCCACGCCACCACTAGTGTGCCACGCCACCACCAGCCAGGGTGCCGCCCCACCACCAGCAGCGGCCAGCCAGTCCAGGCAGCAGCAGGTACCAAAAAACAAAAAAGGACTCAGACCCCCACCACCAGTGTGCCACGCCACCACCAGTGTGCCACGCCAGCACCAGCCAGGCAGCCAGCCACTCCAGGCAGTAGGTACCAAAAAACAAAACAAAATCCAGTTACTCACAGTCAGGAGGACTCAGGACTCAGACCCCCACAGTGTGCCACACCGCCACCACTATTAAAGATCTCATAGAACGTAATTGCATTATAGAATAGTAAAAAAAGTCACAGTTACTTTGCTGAGTAACTAATTACTTTTTCAATGTGGTAACTGAGTCAGTAACTCAATTACTTTTTGGGAGAAGTAATTTGTAACTGTAACTAATTACTTTTTTAAAGTAAGATGACCAACACTGCTTGTACCATGCCCGCAGCCCTGCATCTCCTGTACCATGTCCACAGTTCTGCATCTCTTGTACCATGTCCACAGCTCTGCATCTCTTGTACCATGTCCACAGTTCTGCATCTCTTGTACCATGCATGCAGCCCCTGCGCAATGCCGGCAAGCCTGCATCTCCTCTACTATGCCAACAGTCCTCCATCTCCTGTACCATGTCTGCAGCCCCTGCACCATACCCGTGGCCCCTGCATCTCCTGTACCATGTCCGCAGCCTCTGACATCTCCTGTACCATGCCTGCAGCCCTGCATCTCCTGTACCATGTCCACAGCCCTGCATCTCCTGTACCATGTCCACAGCTCTGCATCTCTTGTACCATGCATGCAGCCCCTGCACAATGCCGGCAAGCCTGCATCTCCTGTACTATGCCCACAGCCCTCCATCTCCTGTACCATGTCTGCAGCCCCTGCACCATACCTGCAGCCCCTGCATCTCCTGTACCATGCTCGCAGCCTCTGACATCTCCTGTACCATGCCTGCAGCCCCTGCATCTCCTGTACCATGTCCGCAGCCTCTGACATCTCCTGTACCATGTCCGCAGCCTCTGACATCTCCTGTACCATACCTGCAGCCCCTGCATCTCCTGTACCATGCCTGCAGCCCCTGCATCTCCTGTACCATGCCTGCAACCCCTGCATCTCCTGTACCATGCCTGCAACCCCTGCATCTCCTGCACCATACCTGCAGCCCCTGCATCTCCTTTACCATGCCCGCAGCCTCTGACATGTCCTCCTGTACCATGTCTGCAGCCCCTGCATCTCCTGCACCATGCCCGCAGCCCCTGCATCTCCTGTACCATGTTCAGAGCCCCTGCATCTCCTGTACCATGTCCGCAGCCCCTGCATCTCCTGTACCATGCCCACAGCCTCTGACATCTCCTGTACCATGCCCGCAGCCTCTGACATGTCCTCCTGTACCATGTCCGCAGCCCCTGCATCTCCTGTACCATGCCTGCAACCCCTGCATCTCCTGCACCATACCTGCAGCCCCTGCATCTCCTTTACCATGCCCGCAGCCTCTGACATGTCCTCCTGTACCATGTCTGCAGCCCCTGCATCTCCTGCACCATGCCCGCAGCCCCTGCATCTCCTGTACCATGTTCAGAGCCCCTGCATCTCCTGTACCATGTCCGCAGCCCCTGCATCTCCTGTACCATGCCCACAGCCTCTGACATCTCCTGTACCATGCCCGCAGCCTCTGACATGTCCTCCTGTACCATGTCCGCAGCCCCTGCATCTCCTGCACCATGCCCGCGGCCCCTGCATCTCCTGTACCATGTTCAGAGCCCCTGCATCTCCTGTACCATGTCCGCAGCCCCTGCATCTCCTGTACCATGCCCGCACAGCCTATGACATATGACATCTCCTGTACCATTTCCGCACAGCCTATGACCACCTCCTGTACCATGTCCGCACTTTTACCACTTTTAACCCAAATTTGCTCATATATATATATAAAAATATATATATATATATATATATATATATATATATATATATATATATGTAAAGCCCTATGCGCTTTCATGTCTGTCTTATCTGAATATAATACACTCTTCAAATGTGCTTTAAAATGCATGGTTTTCCCTTTTATGAACAAGAAACAAAATGGCGTTATGCTGTTGGGTCGGTATAATAATGCTAGAGGGGCTGGTATGAAATATTTCCAGGGCTGAATTTTATTCCCAGTCCGGCCCTGGTCATGGAGGTACCTCTATATTATGTAGCACCTCCTAGTCAGGTGATGGGTAGGCAGAGTAGTTTTTGGCTCTCTCTGCCTATCAGGGAGCAGGATTTAGTAGTTAGGTCTGCTCAGTGTGCTCAGTGTGCATTCATCTGGTCTCAGGGAGTGTCCCCAGCAGATCCAATGGGGAGCCACGTTGGATGCTGTGGGAAATCTGGCCAATGATACACAGGCTTTTGTAACTGTCCCAGTGGGTTGGCACAGATAGTGGTGCATTATGGGACAGGGTATAAGAAGCTATGGGCACATGAGGTTGAGGTCTTTGGGCGGGAAGCCAGGTCCCAGAAGGAGGGTGGTGGCTGCCTCCTCTTTTGCAGCAGTTGGTGGTGATCACAGGCGGTCGGCTTGGTGTACTAGGGACATGAGACTGAACCCAGAGGTCCAGGAGAGCTGACTGAGGAGTTGGGGCGATAGTGAATCTGGAAAAACCGTGTCCGTGAGTACAGAGGAACTTGCCCAGGAAGGGGACCACTCCGGAGTGTAGAGTCAGTGGACGGGTGTCAGCTAGCACAGAGAGAAAGGGGGTTCTAGGGGAGTACCCTGAGGAGAAGTATCATAGCAACACTTACCTCATTCTCATTCAAGTGGCAGGATGAAGCAGCGGCCTTGCCGCACTCTCAAGTTAAATGTCCTCAGCATTGTGAATAGGTAACAGTTGGAGTATCCCACTCATCCCTTCTCCCATCCCAACTCTAAATAAAACCACAAAAACAACGACCCCTGGACTGATCTTTGACTGAGCCAAGAACTTAAAAGGATACGTTTCTGCAAACAGTTGCTACGGGTAACCCAGAAAGTGTTATATCCAGCAGTCCTCTAGGGGGCAGTGCTACAGTCATTTATAAATGAGATGGACAGAATTGGTGCCAGTGTTCTAAAATTTTGTCGGACCCGTGAAAATTCCGGACCTCGTCACTTCCGGTGACGCTTAGTCATAACCCAGCTGGTGCGAGCCCCGGTGCGCATGCGCACAAGACATTTTTCAAGGTCCGATGAAATTCTAAGACTTAGCGAACAGCTGACTCAGAGGAGGAGGGGCTGAGGTGGGGCGCACACACCGCCGCGGGAAAATTTTACAACACGTTGCAGAGCTGACTTAGAGGAGGCGGGAAGGAAGTGAATACTCATACTAAATAGTAATGATAAAAAAAAATAAGAAGAAATACTAAACATTTTTATCATTACTATTTAGTATGAGTATTCACTTCCTTCCCGCCTCCTCTAAGTCAGCTCTGCAACATGTTCCTTGCTCGATGACGCTGCGGTGTTGTAAAATTTTCCCGCGGCGGTGTGTGCGTCCCACCTCAGCCCCTCCTCCCCTCAGTCAGCTGTTCGTAAGTCTTTAAAATTTCATCGGACAACGGTTCGGACCTGCACCGGGGCTCGCACCAGCTGGTGGTGACGGAGCGTGACCGGAAGTGACGAGGGTCCGGAATTTTCACGGGTCCGACTAAATTTTAGAACACCAGGACTGAATCCTGGGACACTTCGCCCTCAATGACCCATTTATCACCTCGTGTTCCTGTAACCAGTTTTCTATCCATGTACATTCCTTCAATGTCAATGGACCTTCACTTGTAAATTTATCTTCTGTGGGGTCCTCTATGGAAGGCTTTGGAAATGTCCAGATAAACCACGCCCACTGACCTCCCCCCCATCTAAATGACTGATGACTTCCTCATAGGATGTTAGTAGGTTGGTCTGACAAGAACGCTCCTTCATAAATCCATTGTTTTATATCGGAGGACATTTTCTTTTCTTTAATAAACATGGGGGAACTCTCCTATTTGAATGGGGGCTTCCAGATTCTGATAAGCCCCCCCCCCGCCTACAGAGCCCCACAACCACCAGGCCAGGGTTGTGGGGAAGAGTCCATTGTCCTCAGTAACATGGGGACAAGATGCTTTGTCAGGTATGGGGGCCTGGCAAGGTACTCTCCCCATTAGGGAAGAGCTTAACCACTTGCCGACCGCTCATGTTGACCCTACTGCAGCAAAGTGGCTCGTTCCCGTCCAGCGACGTACACCTACGTCGCTGGATTTCCCCCCTTGTGGGCGGCGCGAGCGCGCCACCGGAGGCTCGCTCCCGCTGTATTCAGTCACAGCGGGAGTCGGGCCAGGGGAGGAGTTGCAGCGATCGCCGCTGCTCTTCCCCGATCGTCGGGGATCGAGTGTGGAAATCCGCCCACTTGTGTAAACAGAGTGGGCGGATCTCCTAAGTGACAGACAGGGACAGATTACAGGATTTAGCATAGCTGAACCTGCGATCTGTGTCTGTGTCACTCAGTCACCTCCCCCACACACGTCAGTAAGCATGAGGCATACATTAACCCCTCCCTCTCCAATAAAGTTAACCCCTTCCCTGCCAGTGTCATTTTTACAGTGACAGTGCATATGTATAGCACTGATTACTGCAGTAATGTCACTGGTGCCCCCAAAAGTGTCAAAAATGTCAGTCAAGGTTCCGATCTGTCCGCCGCAATGTTGCAGTACCGCAAAAAAAAATCGCAGATCGCCGCCATTACTAGTTAAAAAAAAAACAATAAAACTGACGTAAATTTCCCGTAGTTAGTAACTGCGATAACTTTTGCGCAAACCAATCAAAATAAGCTTATTGCGATTTTTTTTTTTTTTACCATAAATATGTAACAGAAAACACATTGGCAAAAAAAGTAAAAAAATTTTGATTTTTACATTTTTTTGGGGGAATGTCATATAAAAAAAATGTGAAAAATATTATTTTTTCAAAATTGTCGCTATTTTTTTGTATATAGCGCAAAAAGTAAAAATCGCAGAGGTGATCAAATACCACCAAAAGAAAGCTCTGTTTGTTGGGAAAAAAAAGGACATCAATTTAATTTGGGTACAGCATCGCACGACCGCGCAATTGTCCGTTAAAGTAACGCAGTGCCGAATCACAAAATACGGCCTGGTCAGGAAGGGGGTAAAATCTTCCGGTCTTAAAGCGGTTAAAAATATGCTCATTGAGAATTTTTTTGTCAGACATGTAGCTAAATACATTTTGGCCTAAATATATGACAAACATTGAATATATTGGATATTTTTTAACTGTCAAAGTAGAAAAATATTGTTATTTTTTCAAAATTATCGCATTTTTTTATTAATATCGCAAAAAATAAAAATAGCACAGGTGATCAAATACCACCAAAAGAAAGCTCTGTTTGTGGGTAAAAAAGGACGTAAATTTAGTTTGGGTACGGCGTTGCATGACTGCGCAATTGTCAGTTAAAGTCGCACAGCGCCGAATCGCAAAAAGTGGCCTGGACGTAAGACAGCAAAATCCTCCGGTGGTAAAGTGTTTAAGGTTTGGGGTGAACACAAGTTTGGGGCGATCCATGGTTGTTCAGACATTTGGAAGAACCCTCAAACATTTACCAGTTGGGCAGGAGATGTATAATAATGGTAATACTACTGTTGTCATACATAACAGCTTGGTTGTTAAGCAGGACTGTGGGTGGAGACACCACTGGGTCCTTACCATCAAGTGATGGAAACTTACATATCCGGGAACCCCCAGCCATGTAGGAGCCGATGAAAGGTATAGGGATCCCCCATAATTTATCCCAGACCCTTAAGGTCTAGTATGAATTTGAATGCAGACCCCACACAAAATAACCAATAAGAAACGCATGGAGTTCCCCCCCAAACGCCACACCAGAACTATGCAACAATTAAGAAAATGAAGTGTGGCCCCCCCAAAAATCTCTACCAGCCCCTTATCCATGTATGCAGCCAAGTTGTCTAGAAAAGGGGGGCTTCCTAAACCATTCAATACCAGGCCACATGCCTTAAACATGTCTATCTGGGGCCCTCTTATTGTTAAAAGGGACTTTTAGATTCCAATAAGCACCCTTTCTGCAGACCCCCCCACAACTTCTGGGCCAGGGTTGTAGGGGAAGAGGTCCTTGTCTTCATCAACATGGTACAAGGTGCTTTTTCTGGCAAGGTACGCCCACATATTGAAGACATGTGATCTAGTACAAGGTGCTTTGTCCCAGGGTCCCTTCTGGCAAGGTACACCCACATATTGAAGGCATGTGATCTAGTACAAGGTGCTTTGTCCCAGGGTCCCTTCTGGCAAGGTACACCCACATATTGAAGGCATGTGATCTGGTACAAGGTGCTTTGTCCCAGGGTCCATTCTAGCAAGGTACACCCACATATTGAAGGCATGTGATCTGTTACAAGGTGCTTTGTCCCAGGGTCCATTCTAGCAAGGTACACCCACATATTGAAGGCATGTGATCTGGTACAAGGTGCTTTGTCCCAGGGTCCCTTCTGGCAAGGTACACCCACTTATTGAAGGCATGGGATCTGGTACAAGGTGCTTTGTCCCAGGGTCCCTTCTGGCAAGGTACACCCACATATTGAAGACATGTGATCTGGTACAAGGTGCTTTGTCCCAAGGTCCCTTCTGGCAAGGTACACCCACATATTGAAGGCATGTGATCTGGTACAAGGTGCTTTGTCCCAGGGTCCCTTCTGGCAAGGTACGCCCACATATTGAAGACATGTGATCTGCTACAAGGTGCTTTGTCCCAGGGTCCCTTCTGGCAAGGTACGCCCACATATTGAAGACATGTGATCTGCTACAAGGTGCTTTGTCCCAGGGTCCCTTCTGGCAAGGTACGCCCACATATTGAAGACATGTGATCTGCTACAAGGTGCTTTGTCCCAGGGTCCCTTCTGGCAAGGTACGCCCACATATTGAAGACATGTGATCTGGTACAAGGTGCTTTGTCCCAGGGTCCCTTCTGGCAAGGTACGCCCACATATTGAAGACATGTGATCTGGTACAAGGTGCTTTGTCCCAGGGTCCCTTCTGGCAAGGTACGCCCACATATTGAAGACATGTGATCTGGTACAAGGTGCTTTGTCCCAGGGTCCCTTCTGGCAAGGTACGCCCACATATTGAAGACATGTGATCTGGTACAAGGTGCTTTGTCCCAGGGTCCCTTCTGGCAAGGTACACCCACATATTGAAGGCATGTGATCTAGTACAAGGTGCTTTGTCCCAGGGTCCATTCTAGCAAGGTACACCCACATATTGAAGGCATGTGATCTGGTACAAGGTGCTTTGTCCCAGGGTCCCTTCTGGCAAGGTACACCCACATATTGAAGACATGTGATCTGGTACAAGGTGCTTTGTCCCAAGGTCCCTTCTGGCAAGGTACACCCACATATTGAAGGCATGTGATCTGGTACAAGGTGCTTTGTCCCAGGGTCCCTTCTGGCAAGGTACGCCCACATATTGAAGACATGTGATCTGCTACAAGGTGCTTTGTCCCAGGGTCCCTTCTGGCAAGGTACGCCCACATATTGAAGACATGTGATCTGCTACAAGGTGCTTTGTCCCAGGGTCCCTTCTGGCAAGGTACGCCCACATATTGAAGACATGTGATCTGGTACAAGGTGCTTTGTCCCAGGGTCCCTTCTGGCAAGGTACGCCCACATATTGAAGACATGTGATCTGGTACAAGGTGCTTTGTCCCAGGGTCCCTTCTGGCAAGGTACACCCACATATTGAAGGCATGTGATCTAGTACAAGGTGCTTTGTCCCAGGGTCCCTTCTGGCAAGGTACACCCACATATTGAAGACATGTGATCTGGTACAAGGTGCTTTGTCCCAGGGTCCCATCTGGCAAGGTACACCCACATATTGAAGGCATGTGATCTAGTACAAGGTGCTTTGTCCCAGGGTCCCTTCTGGCAAGGTACACCCACATATTGAAGGCATGGGATCTGGTACAAGGTGCTTTGTCCCAGGGTCCCTTCTAGCAAGGTACACCCACATATTGAAGGCATGTGATCTGGTACAAGGTGTTTTGTCCCAGGGTCCCTTCTAGCAAGGTACACCCACATATTGAAGGCATGTGATCTGGTACAAGGTGCTTTGTCCCAGGGTCCCTTCTGGCAAGGTACACCCACATATTGAAGGCATGTGATCTGGTACAAGGTGCTTTGTCCCAAGGTCCCTTCTGGCAAGGTACACCCACTTATTGAAGGCATGTGATCTGGTACAAGGTGCTTTGTCCCAGGGTCCATTCTAGCAAGGTACACCCACATATTGAAAGCATGGGATCTGGTACAAGGTGCTTTGTCCCAGGGTCCCTTCTGGCAAGGTACACCCACATATTGAAGGCATGTGATCTGGTACAAGGTGCTTTGTCCCAGGGTCCCTTCTAGCAAGGTACACCCACATATTGAAGGCATGTGATCTAGTACAAGGTGCTTTGTCCCAGGGTCCCTTCATGCAAGGTACACCCACTTATTGAAGGCATGGGATCTGGTACAAGGTGCTTTGTCCCAAAGTCCCTTCTGGCAAGGTACACCCACTTATTGAAGGCATGTGATCTGCTATGGTTCAGCAAGGGGTACACGCTTGTCCCTCCTTTTCTGGACAGCCAGGCTGCTTGCTTGTATTATGGTCTTGTGTGGATTTTGTTTCTTGATTTTTACACAAGGGTCTCTTTAAAAATGTATTTATTTATTTTTTGTTCTTTTTAAAATTCATCAGACACCTGAAGGGTCTGGAATGAATTATGGGTGAACCCCCACACTGTTCTTTTTGTGGGGGTCCCCCATTAAAGTCTATAGCAGATCTTCATCTAGGATAAGGGTCTGGTATAGATGAAGGGAAATCTGCGGCTGTTTTGTTTACAAACAGAATGGAACTATCATTTTCTACCAATTTACACACAATTATAACTATACAATATCTATATTCTAATAATCTAATGATGAAAACTCATAATAAACATAATGGGAAATATGGTTTGTCTTTTGGCTTGTTGCTCCCCATAGCAATCATTGTCATTGTTGACAAATTAAGACATTCATATTTTGGAATGTTTCTCATCACACTACTAATTCCAACGTTTTAATACATATATGGTTTGAATTAAACAGTAAAAATTGTTTATTTTTAAAAGGTGAATATTATCTTATACACGCTTCATATTTTACTATGCATACTCAATATCTCATTATAGTAGCGCCATCTAGTGGGTATGAGAATGAACCTAGATAACTTGTATATGTCATTTCAATGTCGCCATCTAGTGGATAAATGGAATATATACTAACATTTTGATGTTATTCCTGTAGAAAGGCTAAAACTAGTGGTAAATGTCTAAATATATATGTAATAGGTTAGGACAAAATATATTATATAATTTTAGATTAAATTAGAATATAGATATGGAATTAAAAGTCCTTTTATATACATATCAAATATAGGACATTTTTAGTCAAAATTTTTAGCAATAAAAACGTATATTTCAAAATACATCTTTTTCGGTTTTATTAAGAAGAAAAGATCGCAACAGTGTTTTTTTAACCCCTTGGTTTTACAATTTGGCCTAGTATGAGTCTTTTATAGAACACTTTTAGATTTATATCTAATTGGCAAGACAGTGAGCCAATAGTATGAGAGGAAGCGATATTTGTAGCCGCCAGACCGGGTAGCAGAGACCGCCTGATGACGCTAGCATTAAGCGAAATGCATTGTGGTCTCTGCTAAACCCGGAAGTCGAGAGAAAAAAGTCACCTCCTATCTGCATTGGCACGCACACTGGACCGCACTCCGGCACCCCTTCACGCTACAGGGACTGACAAGGAGGGAGAAGAACCCGATCCTGCCACCCATAGCAACCAATGCCAATTGCCCTGTGCCAGGTGGGCACACCTAATAGTAAGCAGCCACATTTTAACCAGTTGTAAACTTTATAAATTAACGTACAGTATTACACTATTTTTGGCTTCTTATCTGTCTCCCTGCATATGGGCTTTACACACCTATGTGAGATAATGAATGGAGGAGTGAGGAGGAGGAGCGTTATATATTCTGTGGAATAAATTCACCAATATTGAAGAGGAGAGGAGGGGTTCTTATGGTTTGATCCACCAAAGGATAAAGGGATCACATGCATTTGGGGTTTGTGTGACCCCCCCTGTATCTGGTAAGAGGCAAAGATTTCCATCTTTATTCACTGGAGCACCCGATATCCAATCAATATCATCCACTTTCCTGCATCAACTGTTTTGGATCACGATTTAACCATTTTCAGCACTTTACTAAGCACTTCATGTGAAACAATACCAATATTATTTGTTCAAGCAATTAATTTATATATTTAATTTTTTATTCATGCAATAATTGATTTATTCACGTATGTTTTATATATCACATTTTAGAAGTGATCACTAGCACTTTATTTGCCATTTATTGCACTCTCAGCACCTTCTATAATATCGCCATTTTGGTTTGGCACAAATACATTCTGTGGCACTAGCACTTTGAAAATGTTTGTTTGAAGGTATATATCATTATCAGTTACAAGTTATAACCAACAATTTTTTTATCACACATGTTATAACAAGATATTAATCGATACACATTTTTATATTTATATATATTTATTTTGTCACTACCACACAACAGATATTGTATTTTACCTCTGTTATAAAATAACACTCAGGTATACCACTGCCAATACCATTTATATTATATTATCGAGGGACACCAGCGCCTTTTTATCATTTTTTTATCTGGCTTTTATTGTATTTTACAATTAAAAGGGCAGCAGGTTAAAACAATACAAACAATCCCTAAGAACCAGGCGCCTTCACATTAATCACACAATTATAACTATGTAAGTGTCGGTGTTCCTGTAGTAGGTCGTATACATCGTACAGATGACCCCCCTTCCCCAGCCTGGTCAGGGCATCCCCCAAGTACAGTGCCTTGCGAAAGTATTCGGCCCCCTTTGAACTTTTTAACCTTTTGCCACATTTCAAGCTTCAAACATAAAGATATAAAACTGTAATTTTTTGTGAAGAAACAACAAGTGGGACACAATCATGAAGTGGAACGAAATTTATTGGATATTTCAAAGTTTTTTAACAAATAAAAAACTGAAAAATTGGGCGTGCAAAATTATTCAGCCCCCTTAAGTTAATACTTTGTAGCGCCACCTTTTGCTGCGATTACAGCTGTAAGTCGCTTGGGGTATGTCTCTATCAGTTTTGCACATCGAGAGACCAAAATTTTTGCCCATTCCTCCTTGCAAAACAGCTCGAGCTCAGTGAGGTTGGATGGAGAGCGTTTGTGAACAGCAGTTTTCAGTTCTTTCCACAGATTCTCGATTGGATTCAGGTCTGGACTTTGACTTGGCCATTCTAACACCTGGATATGTTTATTTGTGAACCATTCCATTGTAGATTTTGCTTTATGTTTTGGATCATTGTCTTGTTGGAAGACAAATCTCCGTCCCAGTCTCAGGTCTTTTGCAGACTCCATCAGGTTTTCTTCCAGAATGGTCCTGTATTTGGCTCCACCCATCTTCCCATCAATTTTAACCATCTTCCCTGTCCCTGCTGAAGAAAAGCAGGCCCAAACCATGATGCTGTCACCACCATGTTTCACAGTGGGGGATGGGGTGTTCAGGGTGATGAGCTGTGTTGCTTTTACACCAAACATAACGTTTTACATTGTTACCAAAAAGTTTGATTTTGGTTTCATCTGAGCAGAGCCCCTTCTTCCACATGTTTGGTGTCTCCCAGGTGGCTTGTGGCAAACTTTAAATGACACTTTTTATGGATATCTTTAAGAAATGGCTTTCTTCTTGCCACTCTTCCATAAAGGGCAGATTTGTGCAGTATACGACTGATTGTTGTCCTATGGACAGAGTCTCCCACCTCAGCTGTAGATCTCTGCAGTTCATCCAGAGTGATCATGGGCCTCTTGGCTGCATCTCTGATCAGTCTTCTCCTTGTATGAGCTGAAAGTTTAGAGGGACGGCCAGGTCTTCGTAGATTTGCAGTGGTCTGATACTCCTTCCATTTCAATATTATCGCTTGCACAGTGCTCCTTGGGCTTTAAACTTCTCCACAACAGTATCTCAGACCTGCCTGGTGTGTTCCTTGTCCTTCATGATGCTCTCTGCGCTTTAAACGGACCTCTGAGACTATCACAGTGCAGGTGCATTTATACGGAGACTTGATTACACACAGGTGGATTCTATTTATCATCATTAGTCATTTAGGTCAACATTGGATCATTCAGAGATCCTCACTGAACTTCTGGAGAGAGTTTGCTGCACTGAAAGTAAAGGGGCTGAATAATTTTGCACGCCCAATTTTTCAGCTTTTTATTTGTTAACAAAGTTTGAAATATCCAATAAATTTCGTTCCACTTCATGATTGTGTCCCACTTGTTGATTCTTCACAAAAAATTACAGTTTTATATCTTTATGTTTCAAGCCTGAAATGTGGCAAAAGGCCGCAAAGTTCAAGGGGGGTGAATACTTTTGCAAAGCACTGTATATAATTTTAAGGATTTGCATTACTAAAAGAGCTTCAGCTCACCTAATGGTATTTTTATCATCTATTTTCCATTGATACATGTCTCCCCTGGCAGTGCCCTGCCCCCCATGTCCCCATGACAATCTCTTACCAAATAGCCTTGAAAGTGGGGATAATTGATTTTGAAGATTGTCCTCCCATTGGCTTCAGTGTGGTTCCCATTAAAGTTCACAATTTGTGGATTTTTGGAGGTGTTTGGTGAACCTGATCTCTAATAAAACCCAAGCAGATCCTCCATCACTATTGCTCACATGTAGCTATTGTCCTATCACCGTGTCTTCTTCTATTTCTTTCTATCTCACAGCTCCTGTGGAGAGGTCAGGAGAGGAGGAAAAGGATGGACAGCGATGTCAGGAAACATCCGTTTTTCAGGAAGATTAACTGGATGGATCCGAAAACAGGAAAGACCCCCCACAATTTGATTCTGTGCCAGTGATATATGGATAAGAGAAGAGTCCAAGAACAGTGGAGGAGGAGGGGGCTTATAGAGATGGGGAATAAATCTGCTACTCCATTAAAAATCCATCTAACCCAAAGATATGTCATGGCCACCATGTGTCAAGGACTGCAGGTCCTTCTCTGATCAATGTCTGAATGGTGAAGGATCAGCATTCCATATTGTATTAATACAGACCCTGAGGGGCAATTGCCCCTCTGTCCCCAACCCAAATCTCTCCTGGTCAGTAGTAAGTTCCCCCTTATGAATAAAAAGTCTGGTGCGCTATAAAAATAAATAGAATCTCTTGTGTGTGTGTGTGTATAAATAACGTGATGATGAATAAAAAATTCAAAAAATGTTCAATAATACAACGCGACTAAAGTCCATAAATCCATATTATCCAAAGAGCAAATTGCAAAATGAGTGATGGATCCAAGATGGGAACCAAGTGATGCTCAACACAATTCCAAAATAAGTGTCTGTGAATCCCAGCACCTGTAGGGTTTCCTCCGTACCAGACGGATGAATGGAAGTGCAAATAAAACTCCCCAAAATAGATCTCTGTGTGGAGAAGATCATCCAGTGCTATAATTCACCACATCCTAGGAACAAATGATCCAAGCCTCTTACCGGATACATTTAGTAATGTGCATGGATGTATCCCTTTAGGTCTTCCCTTCCTCCAAAACCAGCAGATCAGTATGGATATTCTCATATACGAACACCTTTGGCTCCTGCACTCCTCCGTGTTATTCCACCACTGAGGGGCGGCGGCGCCTTCTTCCTCCTAACCCCAGCTCCACTTCCCAGGTCTCCTTTACCTGCCTGGGCGCAACCTAACCCGACAGCTAGCACTGCTTGCAACCGCCGAGACCGGCCCAAACGCAGCAACCGCTGCAACTGTTGGGTGGTGACTCGGCGGTTGCAAGCAGTGCTAGCTGTCGGGTTAGGTTGCGCCCAGGCAGGTAAAGGAGACCTGGGGTTAGGAGGAAGAAGCCGCCGCTGCCCCTCAGTGGTGGAATAACACGGAGGAGTGCAGGAGCCAAAGTTGGTATATGAGAATATCCATACTGATCTGCTGACTGAAGTCCGGCCATCAGACAGTTCCAAATTAGTGGTCATGCTATTAGACAAGTTTTTTGTTTGTGTTAGAAAATGTAGACGGAAACATTATTTGACACAATACGAAACCTACGAAATAATTATTACTCAAATGTGTCATACACACCCCCCTCTACCATATCGTACAATACGGTAGGATTTTACTGTGGAGATTTAAAGATACAGACACCCAAATATCACCCCTTAAGCTACAAATTGACATTTTCGTAATACTTCAAAATGGATCAGAAAGGAAATCTCCCATTGGACCAATACGTTTACAATGCAAATGTGTCATACACACCCCCCTCTACCATATCGTACAATACGGTGGGATTTTACTGTGGAGATTTAAAGATACAGAGCCCCAAATATCACCCCTTAAGCTACAAATTGACATTTTCGTAATACTTCAAAATGGGTCAGAAAGGAAATCTCCCATTGGACCAATACGTTTACAATGCAGATGTGTCATACACACCCCCCTCTACCATATCTTACAATACGGTGGGATTTTACTGTGGAGATTTAAAGATACATTGTAAACGTATTGGTCCAATGGGAGATTTCGTTTCGGACCCATTTTGAAGTATTGCGAAAATGTCAGTTTGTAGCCTAAGGGGTGATATTTGGGGCTCTGTATCTTTAAATTTACACAGTAAAATCCCACCGTATTGTAAGATATGGTAGAGGGGGGTGTGTATAACACATCTGCATTGTAAAGGTATTGGTCCAATGGGAGATTTTATTTTTCTCCCATTTAACAATTTTGAAAAAAATTAAATTTGTAGCCTAAGGGGTAATTTTTGGGGCTCTGTATCTTTAAATTTCCACAGTAAAATCCCACCGTATTGTAAGATATGGTAGAGGGGGGGGAGGGGTGTATGACACATTTGTGTAATAATTATTTCGTAGGTTACAATCTGCTGTGTATTGTGTCAAATAATGTTTCCAACACAAAAAAAACTTCTCTGATAGCATGACCACTAATATGGAACTGTCTGATGACTGGACTGCAGTGTCTGCTGGTTTTGGAGGAAGGGATTCATCCATGCACATTGCTACATTTATCCGGTAAGAGGCTTGGATCATTTGTCATTGCTAAATTTATCCCATCTTGGATCCATCACTCATTTTGCAATTTGCAAAATTGGATCCATATTGGATAATATGGATTTATGGACATTTTTTGAATTTTTTATTCATCATCACGCTATTTATACACACACAAGAGATTCTATTTATTTTTATAGCGTACCAGAGTTTTTATTCACATTTATATTCCACACTAGGTATACTAGGATCTTTGGTTGCAACTTAAAAAATATATCAGCGCACCCTTCACACCCTCTTTTCAAGTGCCCTCTTATGTTGGAGATCAGTGATGAAATGCCCCCTATCATTAGTGGTGAGAGCCAACATTTATTAGTGACCAGTGGTGAGAGCTCCTATCATTGGTGGTTAGTAGTGGGTGTCCGCTTTTGTTAATGGTCAGTTTAGGTGTCCTTATCATCCATCCATCCATTCTTCACTCCCTCCATTATTCACTCATCCATCTGTCCCTCCATCCCTTCATCTATCCATTGATTTCTCTATCTATCCATGCAGAGCTTTTTGTCCTGTGATACTGCATATACTCCCATTCTGCGTGCATGGAGGGGAAAAAAAATGTTTTTAGGCGATTTTCTCTCCAGGTCAAATGTTTTCCTTTTTTACAGACACAAGTGAATCAGGAAAATACCATATAATGGCCACTAGATGGAACTAATGGTCACAGGAAATAAACAAGCATTTACTATAATTGTAAGCGACATCTAATGGCCATAGTGCCGTATCAATGCAAAACATTCAACCTGGAGAGAAAATAGCTTAAAAATTAGTTTTTTGCCTTCATCCACACAGAACGAAGGTACATCAGTTTCTCAGGAGGAATAACTCTGCCAATATATGTAAAAACACACCCCTTTCTTTTTTTTAAAGATCGATTATTTCAAAATATCGATCTTTTCATTTTATTCTTGTTTTTTGTCAAGATCATATAAAACGGATCTTTGTAGGACAATCCTAGCCATAGAAAGCCTTGTGTGTCCCAACAAAATGATGGATGTGTTCCATCGGGATTACAAAGTTCTTGTGGAATGTGATGAGGAAATAACAAACTCTGATCCCGGTTGTACTATAACTTTTCTCTTACGTCCTCCAAAAGTCGCCGCCCACTCATACAGTCTTCACCAATGGGTATTGACTTCCTCTCCGCAGGAATAGCTAGGCATAAGACTTGTTAAAAGCAAAAGCATTAACATAGACACACCCATGGGGGCTGTCCTACTGGTCAATACCCCCCCTGCAATCAGCCATCCCAACTCAGTTTGTCTTCTGCCTAGTTCAGGAGTAGTCAGGCTTCCCTGTGCTGGGGCTTCAGTCTCAGCCTTCTTCTTCTATTTTTCTTCTATTTTTATGATTTTATTTTCAGGAAAATGTCATTTTTTCTTTACATTGCTAGCTGTTTATTTGTCAGCTTTAGTTAGTCGGATCTTCGGACGAAGATGGATTTTGCAGAGCTGGGAATCAGACTGGTTGTCCTGGTTCTCCAGGGCAGAGGGTCAGATGGATCCCCAGCCCGCCATCGAGCGTTCAGCCATGTGTTCGCCCTGGCATTATGAGCGACCCATCCCTGTCAGCAGGGATGCAGCCTCACTGGATACGTCTGCGGTTCGTCCGCACTCTGTGGTGTCCTGCGTTTTTTTCGGCTGACGGCATTCTCTGCCATCTGAGGGCAGCAGCTTTCCGTTTGATGAGAGGCGCCCCACGCCATCCGGTACAGGTAAGTACTCTCTGTGTGGGGCCTCTGTCTGGGGCTGGCAGTTCTGTGTGGCTGTGGTATCCCCTCATGTCTGTGCGTTTTTGGGGCTCCCTGATGCGGTTTTTTTATTTCACTGCTTGTGCTGTGTGCTTGGGGGCCCCTCTCCTGTGTCACTTAGTGTGCTTTGGAGGTACAGACTGCGTGTGTGGCGACCGCTGCGGGGTTGAAAACCGCTGGTCCGCCTTTTTAGGTGTGGGCAGCATGTCTGGCTTCACTATGGGCATCTATGTAGTCTGACATCTGTAGTCTGCAAAATTTTGGAGGGGATGTTAAGGGACCACATACAAGACTTTAGTAATGAAAACGGTATTATTAGTAGTAATCAGCACGGATTCATGAAAAATCGTTCGTGCCAAACCAATCTATTAACCTTCTACGATGAAGTGAGCTGCCACCTAGATAAAGGTAAGCCTGTGGATGTGGTGTATCTGGATAAAGGAAGGTCTGTGGATGTGGTGTATCTAGATAAAGGTAAGCCTGTGGATGTGGTGTATCTGGATAAAGGAAGGCTGTGGATGTGGTGTATCTGGACTTTGCAAAGGCCTTTGACACCGTTCCCCACAAACACTTACTGTACAAACTAAGGAAGGTAGGTATGGACCATAAGGTGAGTACCTGGATAGAGAACTGGCTCCAGGGGAGAGTACAGAGGGTGGTGATTAATGGGGAGTACTCGGATTGGGCGGGTGTGGAAAGTGGGGTCCCCCAGGGTTCTGTCCTGGGACCAATCCTGTTTATTTTATTCATAAATGATCTAGAGGAGGGGATATCTAGTACAATCTCAGTATTTGCAGATGATACTAAACTAAGCATGCCAATATCTTCTATGCAGGATGTGGAAACCTTGCAAGCGGACCTGAACAAAATAACGGGGTGGGCAACTACATGGCAGATGAGGTTTAATGTAGAAAAATGTAAAGTAATGCACTTGGGGGCCAGAAACCAGAAAGCAAGCTACTCACTAGGGGGGGAACCTCTGGGTGAGTCTAGGATGGAAAGGGACCTGGGGGTACTGGTAGACAACAGGCTTGGCAGTGGCATGCAATGCCAAGCCGCTGCAAGCAAAGCCAACAGAATACTGGGATGTATAAAAAAGGGGATTCACTCCAGAAATAAAGAGATTATTCTCCCGCTCTACAAGACTCTGGTCCGGCCACATCTGGAGTATGCTGTCCAGTTCTGGGCACCGGTCCTCAGGAAGGATGTGCTGGAACTGGAGAAAGTCCAGAGAAGGGCAACAA
Source organism: Pelophylax lessonae (assembly GCF_965119305.1). Taxonomy (NCBI): domain Eukaryota; kingdom Metazoa; phylum Chordata; class Amphibia; order Anura; family Ranidae; genus Pelophylax; species Pelophylax lessonae. The sequence goes on from NC_138768.1 coordinate 2,390,153, forward strand.
AAATAATTAGGGGAATGGAGGACATCAGCTATGAGGAAAGACTACAAGCACTGAACTTATTCTCTCTGGAGAAGAGACGATTGAGGGGGGATATGATATCAATGTACAAATACTGTACTGGCGACCCGAGCATAAGGAACAAACTATTCAGAGAAAGGAAATACAATAAGACACGTGACCACTCACTAAAACTTGAGGAAAGGCGGTTTAACCTTAAAGTGCGTAAGGGGTTCTTCACTGTAAGAGCGGTAAGGATGTGGAATTCTCTTCCACAAGCAGTCGTATCAGCAGGGAGCATTGATAGTTTCAAAAAACTGTTAGATGGGCACCTTAGAGACCACAACATACAGGGGTATACAATGTACAACATACAGGGGGTATACAATGTACAACATACAGGGGTATACAATGTACAACATACAGGGGTATACAATGTACGGTTAAAAGCAAACACACACACACACATCATAGGTTTAACTGGATGGACTGATGTCTTTTTTCAACCTCACTAACTATGTAACTATGTAACTATGTAGTGTGTTTTTTCGCGCCTTCCGGCGCCAACAGATCATTGTGTGCACATGTCGGCGGCCATCTTGCTGAAGCCTCCCATTACCTCCTATGGGCAGCCATTTTCCCTTAGCCTGCAGCTATAGTCCAGTCTCTGGCGACATCACTTCCTTTTCCTCTGGAGCAGCATCTGATGTGGTAACACATTTGTGGGGCTCTGTACTGCTGTCCTTGCATTTTCCTCTGTAAAATCCTTTCTAGCTCAGTTTTGTCCCTGCAGGGGGTTCTGTGTGACACAGTCTGTATAGCGATGTGCTGCGGGGTCCGCGGCGCACTTAAAGGGCCAATACCTTGCAAAAAATTTTCCTCTGCAATGGAATCTCAGGACAGCAAATTCCCTCCAGCCCTGGTGGGGGACTCCAGTTCATCTGAATCCCCTGCCCTGACTAATTTGGCTGCTGTAGTGGCAACTTTGGTGTTTAATATGGAGGTGCTGATGACTGAATGGGCTGCTAGGAAAAGGCCTAGGCTTTCCATTTCTTCTGATTCAGAAGGTGATGTGGTTGCTGTCGGTGGCGTGCCCCTTCTGGGTCTTGCTCTTCTCAGGACCCGCAAGAGTCTGAGGGGAAGGGGGAGGGGGTAGATGTTTCTCCCCCGGGGTCGCCTGAAGAACGCGCAGCTATGGATGCGCTGATTCTTTCAGTAAAAGAAACACTACATTTGGAGGATGAGCCCAGTCCTCCGGGCATTGTGTCCTCTTCTGGTACACACAGGACCCGAAAGACGACGCAGGTTTTTCCCTGCCCAGCTGAGTTTCATCACACTGTGAATGAGCAATGGCGCAGTTTAAAAAGGTTTCAACTGCTTTACCCCTTTGCTTCCTCTACGGATTCGCGCTGGTGTGTGGCCCCTCCGGTGGATCACACTGTGGCCGTATTAAACAAGGCTACCCTGGTTCCCACTGAGGATTCCCCGGTGTTTAGGGATCCCGCGGATAGGAGGCTGGAATTGCTTGCGCGCCATTCTTACATGGTGGCAGTTTCCATGCTGAAACCTATTTTCACCTCTGTCATGGTGGCTCAGGCGGTGGCGGATTGGACTAAGGTGCTTAGGCGCACGCTTGTGACTGATTCTGCCCCCCCCCCTGCTACTGTGGAGATGGTGGACCAGATTTATCAAGGGGTCATGTATCTGTGTGATGCGGCCTTAATTGAGGCCCCTTTGGCTGTGCGCCTGTCTAGTGTCGCGGTGCTTAACCGTCGACTGATCTGGTTGAAGAGCTGGTCGGCTGACCAGATGTCCCGGAAATCGGTGGCTGATTTTCCTTACGCAGGGTCTCGCCTTTTTGGTGAGGCCCTGGATACTTTGGTTAAGGGAGTCACTGGGGGCATGAGCATCCTGCTGCCCCAGAATCCGAAGAACAAGTCCTTTCGCTATAAGCGGGGTCCCGCCTTTAAACCTAATCAGGGGCCTTTTCGTGCCTTCAAGGCACAGAACAAGGGCAAACCTTTCAAGGGCCAAGGTGGCCAGAGAAAGCCCTGGGCGGGCAAACAAAAAGCGGGCCACGCCGGTGCGGCGACTCAGTCCGCCTCTGCCTGAAGGGACGTCCTCACCCGTTTCAGGGGTGGGGGGACGTTTGCGCGGTTTCCTCCAACCTTGGCTGCTCCGAATTCCGGACAGGTGGGTTCAGGAAATCATTCGATCAGGATACAAGATTGAATTCCTTTCACGGCCGGCGTACAGATTCTTTCCCTCAAATCTTCATTTGACCCCCGAGCGTTTACGGGCCCTGCATCAAGCGGTGCAGGATCTCCTCGCCCAGGGGGTGATCGTCGGGACAGATTTTGGGGGTTCTACTCGAATCTGTTCACTGTGCCCAGAAAGGAGGGCAAGGTGCATCCGATTCTGGACTTGAAAGCTCTGAACCGCTTTGTGCGCGTTCACAAGTTCCGTATGGAATCCCTCCGCTCGGTGGTGGCCTCCCTGAGCCCGGGAGAATTCCTGACCTCTATCGACCTGAAGGATGCGTATCTGCACATCCCCATTTTCGAGGGTCATCAGCGGTACCTCCGCTTTGCTATCGCGGAGGATCACTATCAGTTCGTGGCGTTACCTTTTGGTCTCGCTTCGGCTCCAAGGGTTTTTACCAAAGTGCCGGCGCCTGTTCTGGGCCTGTTGCGGGCACAGGGCGTTGCGGTCCTGGGTTATCTGGACGATCTCCTGTTAAGATAAAGTGCCAGCCAGAGTCTGTTGTGCGATCTGTCAACCACGGTACAGACGCTTCAGGAGTTCGGTTGGACCAGCAACGTTCAGAAGTCGACCTTGTCTCCTTCGGTTCGTCTCCCATACTTGGGAATGGTTCTGGACTCTGCCCAAGCAAAGGTGTTTCTACCGGAGGACAAGCTCCGGACCCTGCAGTCCGAGGTCAGAGCCCTCCGGGACAACGAATCCTTGTCACTCAGGACCTGTATGCGGTCCCTGGGGTTGATGGTGTCAGCCTTCGAGGCGATACCGTTTGCGCAGTTTCACACGCGGTCTCTCCAAGCGGAGATACTGGCCAGATGGGACAGACTGCCTCAGTCCTTGGACCTGAGAGTGTCTCTGAGTCGCCAAACCAGAAGGGATCTTCTGTGGTGGCTTCAGTCTCCGACTGTGTCGGAAGGGAAATCCTTCCGGCCGTTGCTATGGACGGTGATTACCACAGATGCCAGCCTGTCGGGCTGGGGTGGCGTCCTGGGCAATCTGTCTGCCCAGGGCACTTGGTCGAAGGAGGAGTCCTCCCTTCCGATCAACATATTGGAATTGAGAACGATCAGGCTATGCCTGATCCACATAGTTACATAGTTACATAGTTAGTGAGGTTGAAAAAAGACATCCGTCCATCCAGTTCAACCTAGAAACATAGAATGTGTCGGCAGATAAGAACCATTTGGCCCATCTAGTCTGCCCAATATGATGTGTGTGCGTGTTTGCTTTTAACTGTACATTGTATACCCCTGTATGTTGTACATTGTATACCCCTGTATGTTGTACATTGTATACCCCTGTATGTTGTACATTGTATACTCCTGTATGTTGTACATTGTATACCCCTGTATGTTGTACATTGTATACCCCTGTATGTTGTGGTCTCTAAGGTGCCCATCTAATAGTTTTTTGAAACTATCAATGCTCCCTGCTGATACGACTGCTTGTGGAAGAGAATTCCACATCCTTACCGCTCTTACAGTGAAGAACCCCTTACGCACTTTAAGGTTAAACCGCCTTTCCTCTAGTTTTAGTGAGTGGCCACGTGTCTTATTGTATCTCCTTTCTCTGAATAGTTTGTTCCTTATGCTAGGGTCACCAGTACAGTATTTGTACATTGATATCATATCCCCCCTCAATCGTCTCTTCTCCAGAGAGAATAGGTTCAGTGCTTGTAGTCTTTCCTCATAGCTGATGCCCTCCATTCCCCTAATTATTTTTGTTGCCCTTCTCTGGACTTTCTCCAGTTCCAGCACATCCTTCCTGAGGACCGTTGCCCAGAACTGGACAGCATACTCCAGATGTGGCCGGACCAGAGTCTTGTAGAGCGGGAGAATAATCTCTTTATTTCTGGAGTGAATCCCCTTTTTTATACATCCCAGTATTCTGTTGGCTTTGCTTGCAGCGGCTTGGCATTGCATGCCACTGCCAAGCCTGTTGTCTACCAGTACCCCCAAGTCTTTTTCCATCCTAGACTCACCCAGAGGTTCCCCCCCCCCCCAGTGAGTAGCTTGCTTTCTGGTTTCTGGACCCCAAGTGCATTACTTTACATTTTTCAACATTAAACCTCATCTGCCATGTAGTTGCCCACCCATTATTTTGTTCAGGTCCGCTTGTAAGGTTTCCACATCCTGCATAGAAGATATTGGCATGCCTAATTTAGTATCATCCGAAAATACTGAGATTGTACTAGATATCCCCTCCTCTAGATCATTTATGAATAAATTAAACAGGATTGGTCCCAGGACAGAACCTTGGGGGACCCCACTTTCCACACCCGCCCAATCCGAGTACTCCCCGTTAATCACCACCCTCTGGACTCTCCCCTGGAGCCAGTTCTCTATCCAGGTACTCACCCTATGGTCCATACCTACCTTCCTTAGTTTGTACAGTAAGCGTTTGTGGGGAACGGTGTCAAAGGCCTTTGCAAAGTCCAGATACACCACATCCACAGGCTTTCCTTTATCCAGATACACCACATCCACAGGCCTTCCTTTATCCAGATACACCACATCCACAGACCTTCCTTTATCCAGATACACCACATCCACAGGCCTTCCTTTATCCAGATACACCACATCCACAGGCTTACCTTTATCCAGATACACCACATCCACAGGCCTTCCTTTATCCAGATACACCACATCCACAGGCCTTCCTTTATCCAGATACACCACATCCACAGGCTTTCCCTTATCCAGATACACCACATCCACAGGCTTTCCCTTATCCAGATACACCACATCCACAGGCTTTCCCTTATCCAGATACACCACATCCACAGGCTTTCCCTTATCCAGATACACCACATCCACAGACCTTCCTTTATCCAGATACACCACATCCACAATCCTTCCTTTATCCAGATACACCACATCCACAGGCTTACCTTTATCTAGAAATAAAAGCAAGGTGGGACTTTATGTGAGGTGTGACCAGCTGGAAAAATAAATATGAATGCATAGTAGAAAAAAACAGATAAGTAATAATATAATCAATTGTTTATTGAAAGTCTAAAGACCAAGTATTGGTAAAACCAAAGTGCTCACTATAAAAATGTATCCCATGGTAATGGGAAAAACATAAATGATACACATATGGGTATAGATGATCTAGAGACCCTGATATAAAATAATACAATGTTGTCCTAAGACATTCTGGTATATAGTAACACATGTAATGAGGTCCTGATACAAAAAATATATACATAATGAACATTTGTAATTGATGGATTGCCGTATTAAACTCAACGCGTTTCGTGAACACATATTCACTTCGTCAGGAATAGGCAAAGTTCAGAGATAATAAGGTATCAATTATATTTTTTTGGGGTAACCAGATTGTCTGGGAGTATGTCCAGCCTGGGAGCTGAGGGAGCGAAGCCCGCGTGCATCATGCAGGTATGTAAAGTAGAAGGCATACAAGGCGGCTCCCAAAAAGGGGGTCTCAAAAAACTATCCTCACCATTGGAGTAAGGCGGATTGGCGGCCCGGCAGCTTCCCTACTACTGAGCACCAGTGTGACGCTGGGCGCGAATCTTGCCCTGGATCTATGCAGATTTACTCCAATGGTGAGGATAGTTTTTTGAGACCCCCTTTTTGGGAGCCGCCTTGTATGCCTTCTACTTTACATACCTGCATGATGCACGTGGGCTTCGCTCCCTCAGCTCCCAGGCTGGACATACTCCCGGACAATCTGGTTACCCCAAAAAACTATAATTGATACCTTATTATCTCTGAACTTTGCCTACTCCTGACGAAGTGAATATGTGTTCACGAAACGCGTTGAGTTTAATACAGCAATCCATCAATTACAAATGTTCATTATGTATATATTTTTTGTATCAGGACCTCATTACATGTGTTACTATATACCAGAATGTCTTAGGACAACATTGTATTATTTTGTATCAGTGTCTCTAGATCATCTATACCCATATGTGTATCATTTGTTTTTCCCATTACCATGGGATACATTTTTATAGTGAGCACTTTGCTTTTACCAATACTTGGTCTTTAGACTTTCAATAAACAATTGATTATATTATTACTTATCTGGTTTTTTCTACTATGCATTCATATTTATTTTTCCAGCTGGTCACACCTCACATAAAGTCCCACCTTGCTTTTATTTCTTGATAATCAATATAGGGATGGAGACTCTTTTGGTCATGAGTCTCATATAAAGTCCCACAATTCCCTTCCCCATGTACTTACCTTTATCTAGGTGGCAGCTCACTTCATCGTAGAAGGTTAATAGATTGATTTGGCAAGAACGATTTTTCATGAATCCATGCTGATTACTACTAACAATACAGTTTTCATTACTAAAGTCTTGTATGTGGTCCCTTATCATCCCCTCCAAAATCTTGCAGACTACAGATGTTAGGCTGACCGGCCTATAGTTACCCGGGATACATCTCGGCCCCTTTTTAAATATTGGTACCACGTTGGCTTTTTTCCAATCAGCTGGCACCATACCCGTCTGTAAACTATCCTTAAAGATCAAGGATAATGGTCTGGCAATCACCTGGCTGAGCTCTTTAAGAACCCTCAGGTGCAAGCCATCCGGTCCCGGTGATTTATTTATGTTAAGTTTCTCTAGTTTAGTTTTAAGTCTATCTTCTGTTAGCCATGGCGGCACTTCCTAAGGGGGGGGGGGTTTAGTTCGGCCTTACAAGCTAGGTTCGTGTAGCCCCCCGATTCTTTTGTGAAGACTGAAGAGAAGAAATTATTTAACACTTCCGCCTTTTCTCTGTCCTCAGTGGCCATATTTCCTTTGTTATCTTTTATAGGGCCAATGTGTTCTGGCCTCGCTTTCTTACTGTTTATATACTTAAAGAACTTCTTGGGGTTCTTTTTACTCTCCTCCGCTATATGTCTCTCGTGTTCTATTTTAGCCGCCCTGATTTCATCTTTACATTTCTTATTACACTCTTTGTAATGCTTAAATGCTGCCAATGACCCCTCAGCCTTGTATTTTTTGAAGGCCTTTTCTTTAGCACTAGTATGCATTTTTATGTTGGAGTTTAGCCACCCAGGGTTTAGTTTTGCTCTTTTAAATTTATTTCCCTGTGGAATGCACTGGCCAATCCCTTTGTTAAGTATGCTCTTGAAGCACTCCCATTTTTCCTCTGTGTTCTTTGTTCCCAGGGTTCTATCCCATTTGATATTTTCTAGCAGCGAGCGAAGTTTAGGGAAATTGGCTCTTTTGAAATTCAGTGTCCTTACCCTTGTGTTTCCTATTACTGTAATTAATACTGAAACTTATTGACCTATGGTCACTGTTTCCTAAGTTGTCCTGTATTTCTATATCCGTGATCAGGTCTGTATTGTTGGTAATCAGGTCAAGTACCGCATTGTTTCTTGTCGGTGCATTCACCATCTGAACCATGAAATTGTCCTGTAAAACATTTAGGAACTGCCTAGCCTTGGCTGAGTGTGCGGTTCCTTCTGCCCAGTGGTCGGATCGTCTTCAGGGTTGCCCTGTGAGCGTGCAGACGGACAATGCCACCGCGGTGGCTTACATCAACCACCAAGGGGGCACCAGAAGTGCCCGGGCGGCCCAGGAAGAGACCAGCATTCTGTCTTGGGCCGAGACTCATGTCCCGGCGATTTCGGCAGTCCACATTCCGGGTGTGGAGAATTGGCAGGCCGATTATCTGAGCCGCCAGACCCTGGACCAGGGGGAATGGTCCCTGCACCCGGAGGTATTTCAAATGCTGTGTGCGAAATGGGGATCCCCGAATGTGGATCTGTTCGCGTCCCGACTAAACAACAAGGTGGAAAGGTTCGTGGCAAGAACGCGCGATCCTCTGGCAGACGCCTCGGATGCGCTGGTGGCGCCTTGGCATCAGTATCGTCTGATGTATGCCTTTCCTCCTCAGTTGTTGTCCAGGTTCCTCCGCAGGTTGGCGTCGGAACACGTGTTGGTGATTCTGGTGGCACCGGACTGGCCGCGCCGGTCCTGGTACGCGGACATCGTTCACCTACCCGTCGAGCCTCCTTGGCGGCTCCCAATGCGGGAAGATCTTCTGTCTCAGGGACCGATCTTTAATTCTGCTTTACAGTCGCTGGCTTTAACGGCATGGCTGTTGAAAGCCAGGTCCTGAGAGACAGGGGTCTCTCCTCAGAGGTCATTCCTACTTTAATCAAAGCTAGAAAGGCCTCGTCTGGCAAGATTTATTACCATACATGGAAAGCTTATTTTGCCTGGTGTGAGTCCAGGGGCTTTTCCCCTCGTTCTTACTCAGTGGCGAGAGTGTTGGCTTTCCTCCAATCTGGTGTGGACCAGCGCCTTGCGTTTGCCACGATAAAGGGCCAGGTATCTGCACTGGCTGTCCTTTTTCAATGCCCTGTGGCGTCTTATTCTTTAATTCGCACCTTCATTCAAGGTGTTCGTCACTTGGCCCCTCCCAGGAGGGCACCTTTACCTCCATGGGACTTGAACTTGGTTCTGTCCGTGCTACAGTGTCCTCCCTTTGAAAACATCAGGGAGATGTCGTTACCTCTGCTGTCTAAGAAGGTTGCCTTTCTCGTGGCGATCACTTCGGCTCGCAGAGTGTCAGAATTGGCGGCGTTGTCTTGCCGCTCCCCTTACCTAGTGGTTCACAAGGACAAGGTGGTCTTGCGACCGGACCCGTCCTTTCTTCCAAAGGTGGTTTCTGATTTTCACCTTAATGAGGACATTGTTTTGCCTTCGCTATGTGCAAAGCCTAAGCATACTAAGGAGATTGCATTGCATTCTTTGGATGTTGTCAGGGCGATCAGGGTTTACCTGTCGTCCACTGAATCCTTTCGAACATCGGATTCTCTCTTTGTCCTTCCTGAGGGACCTTGGAAGGGTAAGGCTGCGTCTGCAGTGACCATTGCCAAATGGATCAGACAGACAATTGTTCAGGCCTATGCTTTGAAGGGACGGGTTCCGCCCTTCCCTGTAAAGGCGCACTCTACCAGGTCGGTGAGTACGTCCTGGGCCTTCCGGCATCAGGCTTCGGTGGCCCAGGTGTGCAAGGCTGCGACTTGGTCGTCAGTGCACACCTTTTCAAAATTCTACAAAATTGATGTTCTGGCATCAGCTGATGCCTCCTTTGGCCGCAAAGTTCTCTGTGCGGCAGTGCCATAGGGAACCCTGGTTTTTTTATGGGTCCCTGGCTGTTGGGGTTGTTTACCCCCTCTGGTTATTTGCTTTCCTGGGTTGTTGCTCCTGTTGAGCCTTTGTTGTTGCCCAGAAGGTTCGTGTAAGGTTCCTTTCTCTGATGTGGGTACTGCGTGCCTTTTCTACGGTTGCGTCTCCCACCACTCATGTCTACACTGCTTTGGGACATCTCATTGGTGAAGACTGTATGAGTGGGCGGCGACTGTCGGAGGACGTAAGAGAAAACGGAATTTTTGTAAAATCTTACCGTAAAATTCCTTTCTCTGAGTCCTCCGACAGTCGCCGCCCCCGCCCCTCTTTTTGGGGTTCTTGTACACTTAACTGCTTGCTACCAAACTGAGTTGGGATGGCTTACTGCAGGGGGGGTATTGACCAGTAGGACAGCCCCCATGGGTGTTTCTATGTTAATGCTTTTGCTTTTAACAAGTCTTATGCCTAGCTACTCCTGCGGAGAGGAAGTCAATACCCATTGGTGAAGTCTGTATGAGTGGGCGGCGACTGTCGGAGGACTCAGAGAAAGGAATTTTACGGTAAGATTTTATTTATATTACCACTTAATCTCTCTATTACTTAGCCTCAATCCTACTTCAATTCTGTATCAACCTCTTACCTTCAGTTCAGCATTCTCAGAGACGGCGCGGGGAGCGCTATACACATGAAGGAAGAAAATGGTGGCACACCACCACGGAATCCAATGAAGAAAGGTTCCTTTATTACCATAAGTGGTATAAGGTACAGCAGGGTAGGACATGCTTCTCCTAGTGGCGAGCTGAGGTTCAGCACCCACCTTGAATCGTGGACTTTGACTAGCCTGAGCGGTGTTGTCTCTCTTCATTGTTGAACGCTATACACAGACAGATTACATTACAATCAAGGTCGGTAGAACACTCAACTTTTATTCCCATGTTTCCTCTGTTTTATAGGGTTTATAACAATGACACAATACAGGATATGATGATATCACATGACCGCGAAGGCGGCACCCACTCATGGTATATCCCTTGATAGGACACAATTCCCTTCCTGTGGGTGGGTGCATTTACCCCCTAAAGTACCTCCCCATCTATTTGTTCATCTTACCAGAAATCTAACTATAGATTCTGGCAAACAATATTGCTTACTAAAGTTATTGTATAAGTCTGTACATCGGTGGTCAGCTAGTTCTCCAGCCTTCGTTCCATAAAGCATTGCAAATGCATGTAAATGATTAACTTCTGCATAAAATCCATATTTAGAGAGATCAATATCCTATCACCAGTGAAGGTTCTGGAAGTTTATTTAGAAAATAAGAGTTAGAAAGTAAAAGTAAAGAGTAGAAAGTAGAGAGATGAAGGTGTGCGGAGATCCTTAGACATGGCAGGTGGACCAAGGATCTGACCTCTTCATCAAACGGGAGGCTTTTACCCTCCAATCCTAGACAGTTGTCATGGAGGACCGTCCCAAACATCAACATTTTACAGATTATTATTATTATACATGATTTATATAGCGCCAACAGTTTGCACAGCGCTTTACAATGTGAGGGAAGACAATACAGTTACAGTACAGTTCAAAATAGGAGGAACTTGAGGGCCCTGCTCGTTAAAACTTACAATCTAGAAGGATGAAATCATTCAGTGAAGAATTTGTACAAGCAGCACATCATTCATTACAAGAGACATTAATTTCTGTTATCTCTGAACACCTTATCAGCTTGTCCCACCTCCAGACTCCCAAATCCCTCATTGTAGAAGAAGGAGACCAACTGTCTCTATGTTCCCCAACAAGACCTTCCAAGGATCCGGAGAACAACAATTTCTTCTAATAACATCTTTCTGTAAAGTCATTCTAGACAGAGAAGCTGTTATTATATAAAGAACCTCACATTAGCATATAAGCACTTAGTCATCTCATTCCATCATTAGTAAATCAGATCATAATTTCTATAATTAATAGTATTTATTGTTCATATTTATAATATTTTTATAGTAATTGTAATGAATATTTTTTTCAGATGAATAGGGCCATAGAGGAAATGTAACAATTGCTCGGCTCCATAAGGATCATAGAGGTGCTGGGACTGAAGTGGTTAATGGTGATTGTAGTAATCGTCCAATCCGTCCCATCATTCTATCTATATCCAATCACTGATCAATATTCCTATATACAGAGCCGAGGATTTCCACTTCCTGAGACTGTATTGTCAGAATGTATATACTGCTCTGATAAGCAGTGTCTATGTATGCAAATAAGCAAGGATCTATAAGTAAGGAGATTCTCAACTGATTTCCATAAATCAACAAAAACTCGAGATCGTTTATTGGCGCTAACCTGAAGATAAGAGCAATACAATTTTGTGCAAAAATTATATTTTTTTATTAAATAAAACTCAGTGCAGAATAATGTCAAAAATATAACTGGTGATAAACACAAAATGCAGAACAAAATTCAATAATATGTATCACACAGGTAATGTGAGAAATGTAATCAAAGGATATTATTACAGAATATCAAAGTAACCAAAACCCATAACTTCTGGAATGTGATTAATAGCTTCTCATGAGCTCACAAAATATGGAAACAAAATCTGACAGATTTGACACGTGACCTCTCTCAGCCAACAGATGTTCACAACTCAATGTTTAAAAAAAAAATGCATGGACAAAAATTGTTACACCATGCACCAAGACTTGCTAGAAGTCAAGATTTGTTTTTGGTAAAATAAACATCTATTAAGTTAATTTATTTTAAGAATGAATCACAGCTGCACCATTTACTATGGACTGAAATCAGCCTCAAGGTCCCAAGATAAAAAAATTAGACCAGTCATAGTGCAGTTAGAATGATCTAAATTCAAATCTTGATGCTATAAGGATAATAATGGTTCAGTCAGATGTATATGGCAAATTAATTGCCTATAGAAATGTATACTTTAACCAAGACTTCTATGTCTGTTGTCTGGGATGTCACTATTGAATAGCCTGCCTCAGCTTCCAATGTCTCCCATCTGTGTGTCAGAACCTCATACGAGCATCCTTCTTCCTTCCTGATCTTTTCAATTCTCCCTCCCAGTCTCTCACTTACACTAAACATTTATCCTATAGAAATGTGGGCGTGGATTTTGTTTTCCATATGAAAATACACCAGATAGGGGGTCATCCTCTATATGGCTGTAACTTGCCATTATCAATAGGGGGCACTGATTGTCAATATAACAATTTGGGGAAAATGGTATAATTCAACTATTTTTTTAAAGATAACCTTCTGACCTAAGCCTAGGAGAAAAACTTAAATCCTATGGATGTTTACCCCCCCATGTCACTTTCTGTCAAGAATAGCATCTACCTTGTATGAGATATATATTGCTGGATAGGATTTAAAACCACTGCAATTAACACTCCTTTTAAGTGAAGTAACTTAAAAATGGAATAGCACTAAGCTCTTTACAAAAAAAAAAAAAAAAATGGTATACATATCACACTATTCTATATATATGAAGCTTATACCTACTATATCAATGATAATACACATATAATTCAAGGAGTACCTCCCCCCAATATGTAATGAATATCGGTTGAAAATTATCAAAGTAAATATATATAAAATGTTCCTAGAACTTATTCAATTAAGTAGGCCTACGTATATGCTTCATATAATACAACGACATAATAATATTGTTGCTAATACAATTACTACAAATAATAATAATGTTTCATCAAGCAGATTTTTAAATGAGCCCTAAAAAAAAAATGAAACATTCTGATCTCTTCTTCATTGTTGAAATCCAGACAAGAATGACAACACTCTCATTATAACCCAGCCTGGCACCATGGCTAGACCTCGGCGTGTTGTCTGGATTTCTTTAATTTATGGGCTTGAGAAGGTCTTTGCTGAGACTCTAAGATTTTCTGTAAGAATCTTTACCCAAGGACAATGAACTTACATTCACCTCACCTCGTGACAAAATGGCTACCAGGATGCCCCTATAACAATATGTATAAAAATAACATGTATGGGCCTTATATTGGTGCTTTTCCACTGCATGGAACCGAACGGTTCGGCTCGCTTTTGTGTTTTTCCACTGCATGGTACCGCATGGTACGGTGTAGGAACGGTTCGGTACGGCGGCGCTTTTCCACTGCATGGAACGGAACGGCTCTCAAAAACAGTACCACCTCGATTGTGGTTCCAAGAGGTATCATACCCGGTACAATATCCCACAATCCTTTGCATGCAGTCACTACTAGCCACTGATTGGTCAAAGAATCCTTGTTATCCCACCCACTTAACTTTAGTATTACTTTAGTGGAAAAGCAAACCATACCGTACCGTACCGAACCGTTCCAACACCGTTCCATGCGGTACCAGCAGTGGAAAAGCCAAGCAGGGCCAAGTAGAGCCGAGCCGGTACTTGCAGTGGAAAAGTGCCATATGATTCCTTTTAGCCCCAATAGTTCTGACAGTACACCCCCCCCCCCGTCACCTGTCCACACTACCACACCCACACCACAATCCCCGCCCCTCTACATCATAACCAATAGGAACAAGGCTAGCACTGGCTGCATTCATAGTGACAATCATCACAGCCAATCACAGGGAGGGTTGGGCAATCACAGATACATGGATTTGTCATGTAAAGAAACCTGTGAGGACAGAAATGTAGGAATTCTCATTGTGGATATTAAAGTGTGTGTCAAGACAAAACCTATTGTTCTAGTTCTGGATGGAGTGGGAACAAGCATGCAGCCAGTGAAGCCTGAACTCTGCCCTCCTGTATGCTTGTTCCTGGTCACACACTAGGTAATGAAGTGAGGTTTAGGATGAAGATGACGGCCCCGAAACCTGCAGCTTTATCCATAAATCAGTAATGTTTTTGTCTTGTCCTCTGCCTCCCCCTATTCCCCCTCCCCCCCCCCCCTCTGCTTCCCCCTATTGGCTGAGTATTCCACCAATCAGGTTCTCCACCCTGTGATGTGACCAGTCGCTGGGCAGACTTCTCACATCTGATTCTCCCCACATATCTTTAAATGACCTGTCCCTACCCATACCCCAGCATGGAGGGGCTCGGTGAAGGTGGTGGTGAAGGTGTGGAGGTGTCGGATCGGGTCACACAGATCATAAAAGGAGATCATCCTGGCCTCATAATCCAGATCTATCCCGATTCTGTTACTGGGGACATCACCAGGTATTGGGATCTTATTACTGTCATGTACCACCGAATACTGATTACGCCATCTCCTTAAACTCCAAGAGTTCCTATTATATCCAATCCATGACTGGTTTCCTCTCCTGTCTATACTGGGGTAACACATCCCGACTCTCCACCAAATTGACCCCCCAACATCTACTTCCCAGTAATGTCTCCCTGAGGAGAAACTTTGATTGCTCATCACCTGAGGACAACGAAATCTCTCTGGGGTTTCTGGGTAATTCAGGCTCTCATCTGACCAGGATACAGTTTTCCTGTCATCTGATATATATAGATGATTACCAGCTGTCCTCACATCCAGTAAAATGTCTGTAACCCCCGACACCCCCAATGTTTGCTGTACTGCCCCAATATTTGCTCTTCCAGCCTGGCAGTGTGAGTGTTGTATGGTGGGGGAGGGTTGGGGACGTCTCCTGGATGGTTCAGCATTGATGGGACCTTTGCCCTTTGTAGTAGAATGTGGATAGACATGTGTGCCTGTACATTTCTCTACATTTACCCCAGACATGATATCAGATAAACCTGTGTGTAATGTGTGTGAGATCCCCGCCACATCCAGATCCCCTCCATCATGGAGGAGTTTATCATGTCTCTCTCTGACCTCATCATCTTCATCCTCAGTATCACACAAGTCATCTGTGTCTGATTCCTGTAGGACAGTCAGTGGGTCTGTCATGTTACACAGCTCCTCAATGTCCCCCATCTTCCTGGACAGCTCCTCCTTTTTTATTTCCAGATCCTGGATCATATCCAGAACAGAGAGGGAGACCCGCTCTGCTTGCCCAAAGATCTCACTCAGGACTCTCTTCTCCAGGTCTTCCAGACATCTCCTGAGGTTTCTGAACAGGGCAGTGACTCTCTCTGTTTCATCATCTGCTTTTCCTTGTACTTTACTCCTGTGTTCCTGCAGACTCTGGACTCTTTTCTCCATCTCCTCTCTCTCTGTCATCAGTTTCTGCAGAACATTCCTCAGTTTCTTCTTCTTCTTCTCAGAAGCCTCATCCAGAGTTTCCACCCGGTGTCCCCGATGTTCTATGGCCAAACTGCAGGACACACAGATACAGGTGGAGTCCTCAGTGCAGTAATACTCCAGGATCTTCTTATGGACGGAACATTTCCTGTTCTCCAGGGAAGTGGTGGGGTCACATAAGACGTGTTCTGGTGACTTGCTGTGGACTCGCAGGTGATTGTCACACAGAGAAGCTTCACAATGCAGACAGGATTTCACAGCAGGTACAGGAGTATGAATACAGTAAGTACAGGAGACCCCGGACTCCTCCTGATCTGGATGGGTGGACTGAAAATTCTCCACTATGTTACGTAGTTTCAGATTCCTTTGAAGGACAGGACGGTTTTTGAAACTTAGTTTACATTCAGGACAGGAATAACCTCCATCCTCCTCCTGTGTATCCAGCACACGGCCAATACAGTCCTGGCAGAAGTTGTGTCCACATTTCAGGGTTACAGGATCTGTATAAAAGTCCAGACAGATGGAACATTCCAGCTCTTTCTTCAGATCAGAAGACGCCATCACTGGGAGCAGAAGGAAGAAACGACAACTAAGTGTCCCCAGGGTGACCAGTTCTGTACACTCCTACACAGGGCGAGGTGACCAGTTCTGTACACAACTACACAGGGCGAGGTGACCAGTTCTGTACACTACTACACAGGGTGAGGCTGTGACTCGTAGTCATAGGAACTCTTATACAGTGGGACACAGATAATATATGGGAGGATTCCTAACAATAATTTCTCTCTCTGGGGAAAATAAAGTTTGTTTATTAATCTGTGGAAGCATTGGGGGAGATTTACTAAAACTATTCCACAGAATCTGGTGCAGCTGGGCATAGTAACCAATCAGCTTCCAACTTCAGCTTGTTCACTGAGGCTTTGACAATAAAACCTGGAAGCTGATTGGTTAATATGCACAGCTGCACCAGATTTTCTGTGGAATGGTTTTAATAAATTGCCCCCATTGTGTCAGGAATTTTTCTTCATATCATTAGCACATTTAACAGATAAAAGACATGTGACGGACTCCGGACACCCCGACTGGGTATCTCTGCCAAGAAGCTGCTTCCTAAGCTCTGGAACACAGGACCCGATGAATCTGGCTATAGTTACCCCAAGGACTAGACAGTACCAGTTTTGGAGGGAACCAGAATAAAACTGTTTATTCAAACAGAGGCACAAAGAGATAAACACAATGGGACAAAACCGCCCTCCCCCTTAGCAGCCAATCCACATACACATATACATCCCATAATAAGTTGATCTTAAGGCAGACAGAAACAATAGAACAATGGGATACAGGTACTTAACAATAACAAACCATACCCCACCCCACCTCACTATCTGCAATATTCTAGCAATCTGAAAAGTCAAACCGTTCATCTTCATATGTTTCCTGAGGGACATTGTTCAGAAATATTATTGTCCCAAGTGAAAGAGCCCCTCACTCTTTCAACACAAACCACACATATAGAACCCAGGATAACCGGGGTAACACAAAACACTGAGTCCGGTGTGGTTGTACAGCAAGTCCGATTAGTGCAGACCCGACTGGGGTTCTTGGTCACCCTGTGCCCCTATTAGACACAGGGTGACTTACACATAGGAGGGGCAGGGGAAGATGGACAAGGAGTTTCCTGACCTCTCTAAAGTAATCTGGGTTCCACAAGCCCCCCAGCCAAAGTGACTCCTGTCACAAGGAACATATAGGGTCCCTGACATAATCTGGAGGGTCTCTATTCTAAATTCAGGGGGTGGCTGTAGCCTGCCTAAGCTCTGATTGTTATTGTTTTCTGCATTTATTGGGTATCACCTAAGCCTTTTACATTGACTACTGCCTGTTTCCCCCTGTCCAATCACTAGGAGTTTTATTCCCGGTGCTGTGGGCTGGGGAGAGAGAGATAAAAAATCTGAGACTCTTTCTAGAAGTGGATTTTCCTCCAAGGATTTGCCTGTAGAGGATGCCAGAGTGAGGGACCCAGCCATAGCCTTCCAGACCTGCTACCTGGGGAGGGTGAGAAGAGTTCAAATGTCCTATTTCTCCCAGGACTGGGGTGGGAACAATTCCAGAGCCAAGGACTGGGAAAAGGACTTTGTTAAAGCTTGGAAGAAAGGATGGTGGCCTCTAAAGAAAGAAACTTCAGACAAGTTGGCATAGTCTTTAGGCAGCCTTGGCTAAAATGCAAAGACTGAAGATTGCCGGTCTTGGCTTAAAAGGCACAGACTGAAGATTGCTGGTCTCAGCCTAAAGGCACATTACTGACCTGTGAGAGAGGCTGAGTTTATATGAGTGGAAGGAATGCTAGCTGCTGTTTTGGGGTATCCTGTAGTTCTTACCCCTCCCTCTCCTGGACATTAAGCCAATAAAGTCTACTAGAAAATTTTGACAGAGTGGATGTCATTTGTTTTGTCATCAGTGAAAGGTAGCTGAGTGTTTTTGGACAGCTTTGGACCAGATCACCAATAGAAATGGCAGGAGAACCATTCAATCCATTAGATCTGTAGGTGGTAAGTGCTACAAACACAAAGTTGATTTATTTGGCTGTGATAAGACATATAGAGATCTCTTTATTTTCTGGTAAATATATTTTTTTCTCTGCCCTCAGTCACATGGTGCTGGATGGAGTGTGTTTTATTGATGGTGTCTTGTCAGTGATTGGGCCACCGTGCCAACCAACTGAATCTAAAATTCACTGATGAGATTACTACTAGCTCAATTTGATTTCTGGATGTATTGCTCAAGGTCCAGGACAGGGCCGATAATAAGGCTGTTCAGCCGGCACTCTTGTACTGGTGCCAGGCCCCATCGGTTTAAAAAAGGGGGGCCCAGGTATAATGGTATCGTACACTGAATATCCTGCACTGGGATACGAAAGCAACCATTTTGTGTTTCAGAGCTGGACAGTAGAACCAAAAGGCACTCCTTCCCCACCCCCACCCCACCTCAATTAGCTTAGGAATGCTGGGCTCCTGCGAGCTGACACTTTTGACACCCTTAGCTTAGCAGCATACAGACATCCTAGCCGCTATGTCTCTTCCTGGCCAGAAGCTATGTCGTAATCTGAGCAGATGGCCAGGGAGGCTGCCTTGTAAATTCCACAAGCCCAGTTGTTAATTAAAATGTAACACCTACATCTCACAAATCCATACCCAATTCATAACTTTTTACTCGAACATGACACCTTGACAAAAAATATATATTTGAATGCCAAATAAAATACAGATTGAATTAAGATCAAACATGATCACATTCGTTCCTAGGGAAGATAAGCTAGCGATCAGATGCCTTACAGGTCAGAGGTTATTCCGAGATAACCCGTGTTTAGTGTCTGTGGATAATATATTCAATGCCGTACCATAAAATATCAGTTTCAAGAATGTAACCATTACATATTTCGAGATATGAGTTCTGTTAGTAATCTGTCTAAGCGGGAGGTGTCTTAGCATTTTGTGAGCCTCCGGGGCTGCCCATGGCCTAGTGTTTATTGGTCAAGTACTTCTGGTGACACCCCCCTGGGGTCAGAGAAAAAGAGAGACTCTGAGGGAGCTCTCAGTTCTCATCTTACCGTTAAAGCAGAAACATCACGCTGGAGGACCGATCATGTTCAGCTTCTGAAACTAAGATAATACAAGGACTTTTGAATGCAAGTATTTCCATTTCTAATTCTTTATCTATTCTTCTAAATTGCTGAATTGTGTCTCTATTTCTTTGTCACCCATTTTTCTGTAAATATTTTTATTTGCACCAACTTTAACCTTATTTATAATTAAACCTTATATTGAAAAGTGTTAACTTTGTCTCTAAGCTCTTAACGCAAATGTGACTGGAATTTAAAGACAGATAAGTAAAGGTTTGGATTGCTTCATATTTGTCAGAAATATCTCCATATAGAAATATTAAGATGTATTCCCATTTCATGAAATCTGTAATTCCTAAATGCTGTGTATGTTACATATCTTTCAATGTCAGCAAGATTTTCCTTTTGTTTTTGTATTGGAAAGGGAATGTGGATTGCCCTGTCTCATTGTTAAGTGCTAATGACCTCCCGTTGTTCTGTTTTTGGCTATTGTGTACATTGATTGCCCCCTGGGGGCTTCTGTCTCATTGCACATGGCAGTCCTTCTGGTCAAGCTATCGGACCAATCCCTGCTGACTCATTTTCAAGTCCTCATTTGCATGGCTAAGGAGGACCTGAAGGAGGACTACATGTACTTTACAATTGACCAATAGGAAAGCGGTTGTTGGGGGCGGGATGTTCCAAATTCTGTATAAAAGTGTGTTGTGTACTTCCAATAAAGGTTTTCCTGTTTGAACTTACATACAGCCTGCCTGGTGTTTGTTCTAATGGATTCCCGAACGGCACATAGCTGTAGTTCGGATCCCGGAGCCTTGGTTGAGTGAACCATCAGACATTGCGATCTGCAAGCTGACTCACTGGTAGCACAGGAGTGTCTGGAGAGCGGAAGCGAGGGAGCAAGGGTCTCATTACAGCAAACTAACCCAAGAACCTGCCTCTTGAAAGAGCGCTACTGTTTAAGATAAATCCCCCGAACATTCCTGTCTGAGGTGACAGGGTGTGTTACAGATGATTATTCTAAAGTCATAATTGGTATTTCTAAAATTACGAGCGTCCTCTGGGCTCATTATAACGTAGCGGTGGTGGCAGAGAAAGGGTTAATTGTTTAATTAGCCCGGTGACAATCCCTCTCAGTCTGCTGGCATCGAGATTGTGGTCCCGCAAGCTGGACAATCTGTGTGCCGTGTGCAGCTGAGAGTGGCATTATTACGCAAGTGACGGCAGGGTGTGAGATTGCTTGGTCTTTGGTCACGAGTTGGAAGAGAAGGCCAGGGGTCTGATACCCGCCACCATCACACCAGGCATTTGCTGAGCAGGATGGGCAGCTGTACTGCCTTATTGCTCCTCCCGCAGTTTTCTGCAGCACTGCTGGCTTCTCCTGCTCTCCATCTAGCTGCACTATGAGTGATCTATTCATGTATCTGTAACTCCACCCCCCTGCTGTCTGCCCCCCCCCCCTCAGTGCTGCGGGCTTTCCTCCTCTTCTTTCCCACCAGCAGCTGCTAAGGTCACACAGGGGGATCAGTTTCAGGATGGAGAATAGGGGGTGGGGGGCTGGTAAAAGTGTCCTATTTACAGGCTCTTTCCTTTCATGAATAAACACAATAAGCGATCAGCACCAATCACTCCTGTGTCCGTTCATCATTGAAGCATAGTACACTGTGTTTTCTATGCTTCCGTTTGTAAATGAAGCCGCTCAGTACATCAGTGCTTCTCATTCATTCACTGTCCAGTGCAGCTGAGGCTGCAGAGAAAGGGACTGGGAAATTTATATCCTCTGTCTCAGAAATAACATTCTTATTCTTCTAAAAAAAAAAAAAAAAAGTAAAAAATACACAAAAAAAAGTTTAAAAAACTTGCGCGGCAGATCTAATAGTCCCAACCCTCACGTCGACCTTTCAAGCCATCCTAGATGGGGGACAATATATTCCCACAGGCTTCACGGACATATCAAATTGATCCCAAAGAAAGGAAAAGACCCCACAGGGCCAGGCTCCTATCCCCCGATTTCCCTGCTCAACCTAGATTCGAAAATGTTATCAAAACTCATGGCCAACAGGTTGGCTCAGATTATGCCTACTCTAATTCACCCCTCCCAATCAGGATTCAAGTTAGGACGCTCGGCCACCTCAAACATCTGCAAGGTTCTCGTTGTCCTGGAGCAAGCAAAAGCTAACCCTACCGAAGATCCATCCATTATTACCTTGGAAGCCTTCAATAACGTTAGCTTCAGTTGGTTGCGCCTAGCTCTCCAGAAATTCGGCTTTGATGGCCCCTTTACCCACCTGATCTCGACCATGTATTCTTCCCCCTATGCCAATTAGTGCAGGCCATATCTCAGACAGTTTCCCTCTCCACAAAGGCACCAGACAGAGCTGCCCTTTGCTTCCCCTCCTTTTCAACTTAGCCATTGAACCCTTGTCACGGTTCCTACTTTTCCATTCTAGCCGCCACGGCATCAAAATAGGCCAACATGAACAGCGTACAGCCCTTTTTGCTGATGACATATTGGTATTTTCCTCCAACTCAGAATCTGACACGCCCCATATTCATGAAATTTTTACGTTTTTTTCGTGCCTGCTCTGGACTCAGGATTCATTTTTCTAAAAGCGATATCCTTCCCCTTTATAAAATCCGCATCCCTCCCTGATCCGCTCATTCCCTTTTCCTGGTTGTGGAATCCCACATCACCTATCTAGGCATCAAAATAGGCAAATCGCCCTCCTCACTCTACCACCTAAACTACCCCCCCCCCCCCCCCGCATCTTTTCCAAAATCATCAGAGAAATGGAAAACTGGTCTGACCTTCCCCTTTCCCTTTTTGGCAGATGCCATCTTTTCAAGAAGGTTTCTTTTCCTAAGCTATTATACCTTCTTAAAACTATTCCCCTACTCCTACAACATATTGACATCAAAAACCTTTACAAAGCCCCTACTTCTTTCCTATGGCATAAAGGACGTCCTCGCATATCCCTTCATAAATTATTTCTCCCAAAACATGACGGGGGTGGGAATCTACCCAATATCCATATGTACAACTTATCTTGCCTCCTCAGAGTGGGTCTGGATTGGTTGTCGGGTCTATCCAGATATTCTAACCATGACATAGAGTCCCAGATGGTGGTCCCTTGTGGATTGCCCGCTGTACTACATTGCAGATCAAGTTCCCTTCCCCCACCGTTAAAACATAATCTGCTGCTGTGTGACACCTTAAGGGATATAAGAAAAAAATTGGGGCTCACCCCCCACATTTCGCACCACCTCCCAATTGCCGGGCCATTCCCTTTTCCAACAAGTGCATGGGTATTTCCATATTGGCCTCCCAAGGGCTTACAACTTTTGTGCAACTCTTTGATATCTCCTCCGGGAAGCCCCCTTCCTTTCTCGGTCCTTCAAACTAGGCACAATTTGCCAGCCCATCGGTTTTTATATGTCCACCAAGCTACTAGTTTTGCAGCTAGTCTTTGCCCTGATAAAAGTAAGCATTCCTGCTCATCCATAATCTACACTTTTCTCCACCTGAACCGCCTCAGCATCTCAGACATCTACAAACCCTTAGTTTCCCATCTCAACAAACCTCCTCACCTGGATCAAACCTTCACCTGGGATAAGGATCTTTTAGTCTTGAAGTCCAAGGACTACATTCTAGATGGATACAACACCACTTGCGCATTTATTGCAGCTTAATTCTGGGGGGGAGCAGCAACTCAAAATAATGCACCGTGAGTACTCATCGTTTTCATCATCCTCCTCCATACCACCGCAGCACTGTTCATGGTGCCATCAAAACAGACCAATGCTCTACCACAGACTGTGGAGTTGTCCGCTCATCTCTCGCTTCTGAGACCAAACAGAACATATTGCAGCTATGGTAATCGGTTATCAGCCAAGCGAAGAACCATTTCTGTTACTGTTTGGTAATCTAGACAGAACCTCAACTGGCGACCGCACCTCATAATCAAGGCTTGTCATTCAAAATAAAGCCTGGCTTTCTACGTGCTTCATGGTGGCCAGAAGAGCCATCCCCACAAGTTGGACCTCTGCTGCCCCCACCCCACCCCGCAGCCTCAGATGCGAGAAATGATCTTGCCTGCCTACTTCGAAAAAAAACTAGATCTACTTATATCCAACCACAATCACTTACACTTTCACACTAAATGGGATCCCTTCATGACCGAATTCCCTCAATTTACGAATGTCTATCCAAGGCCATATTCCCCACCTTATAAGGACTGAGACTTTTTCTCTCCCCCCCCCCTTAACTCCTTAAGCCCTCTTTTATGTTATAGCCGCAAGAATGTCTGATGCCGAGATCACTGCGATTTTATTATGCTCTTCACCATCTCAAGGTACTCCTCCACTATATACTATAATTTGTTCTACTCTACTCCTTCCTCATAATATCCTTGGCTACTTGTAGTTGACCCTCCCCCCTTTCCCTGTGCCCTATCCCTTTGACATAGCTAGTACCTAATTATAATCTCTTGTTCTAAAATCTCCTCTTTTTCTTCCTGCCCCCTCCCTATATCTTTATATCTTAAATTAGTGTTTCCCGCCTCCTGAGCTATTTGTCATATGTTTGTTGTAGTCCTCCCCCCTCCCCACCTTTTTTCCTTACTCCCATTTTCCTCCCCCTCTCTCTCTTTTTCACTCCATTCCTGTCTTCCCCTCCTAAACCACCTAGCCCTCCCTGTTGGAGATACAACAGCTTTCAGCTTAGCAGATTAACTGCAGTTCACAAATAGGACACTAGATGTCGCTAATGCTCAGTGATATGCTATGCATTTCTATGGTGTGTTGTAATATCCTGTACACTGTACTGAACTTGTTGGTTATCTCTTCCTGTCTGTTGTTCTTATTACAATGAGGTGACATCTTTGATTGTTGTGTTATGTTCCAATAAAGAAGCCAGTTCCTGTTTACTCCACAATGTCTGATCTGAATGGACTCCACTGCACCCAGTGATCACACTCTGCAACACTCCCTCCCCCTTCTAGTCTCTCCTTCCTGTTTCCCCCATTCCCCTTTCAACACCTATATCCTCCATATACTTTCTCCTTTCATGTTTACACAGATGTATGCAGTTGTATTGATACGGGGTAAACTCCCTGGGTTATCTTTGTTAATTCAAAAGTTGCCCTCTGTATATTACATAAACTCCAATACAATATGTTTAAAAAAAAGCCCAAAAAATGGGATTTCTGACTTTCTATAAAATCAATTTTTATGATGTTCATTGACGGACACAGCTCCTCATATTCATGACCATAGGGTTATGCTGCCCCCTACAGGAGTAGGATACTAGGCAGAGAAAAGCTTGAGCACACCTATAGGGCAGTCCCTGGAGGTATACTCCCACTTCCTGCTATAGGTATTCAGTTTTGTAACAAGCAGTGTCAGAAGAAAAAAAACAACTCCAAAGAGGGGCGGGTGATGTATCCATCAATGAACATCAGAGAAATGGATTTTACGGTAAGTCAAAAATCCCATTTTCTCTTTTCTCTTTCGTTCATTGATGGACACAGCTCCTCATCTTCATGACCGTAGGGACGTCCCAAAGCAGCGTCAAACATAAGGGGTGGGAACAGCAGAAAACAAACTTCTCAAAGGCTAAAACACAGGCAACCAGATAACACAGAGCTCAACTGAGAACAACTGGAGCCCCCCTTGAAAAAAAAACCATAGAAGGAGGACAAATCCTCCAAACAGCCTGCAAAACTTTGCGGCCAAAAGAAGCATCCGCAGTTGCCAACACATCCACTTTATAAAACTTTGTGAATGTGTGCACAGACGACCAATTGGCCACTTGGCAAACTTGCATCACTGACGCCTGATGACGGAAGGCCCAGGAGGCACCCTGCGCGCCGAAGTAATAGCCACCAAAAAGGCCACCTTCTGGAACAATGTAAGCAGGGGAATCTCCCGAATATTTTCAAAGGGAGGTTTCTGAAGAACTGACAACACTAAATTGAGGTCCCACGGTGGCAATGGAGACTGCCCCGGGGGGGAGCCAAGTGCCTCACTCCCTGGAGAAAAGTACTCACCAAGGAGTGTGAGGCCAACGAACATTGAAAAAAAATCACCAAGGCTGAGACCTGACCCTTGATGGTACTCAACACCAAACATTGCTCGACCTCTCGCTGGAGGAAAGCCAAGATCCGAGTCACCAAAAGGAGTGTGGGTGAATTCCAAGAGACTCACGCTACGCAATGTATGTCTTCCAAGTACGATGGTAAATCTTCCTGGAAGTAGATTTCCTAGCTTTTAAAAGCGTAGGAATCACCAAATCAGACAACCCTTCATCCTTCAGTACCTGGCTTTCAACAGCCAGGCTGTCAAAACCAGCGACTTTAAAGCAGGATTGAAGATCGGTCCTTGAGACAGCAGATTTTCCCTGAGAGGGAGTCTCCAAGGGACATAGGCGACCAGCCGCACCAGATCGAGGTACCAAGATCGGCGAGGCCAGTCTGGAGCCACTAGAATGACTGGAATCCCTTCTGCCTCGATCCTGCACAGGAGTCGTGGCAGCAGCTTGAGAGAAGGAAAAGCA
Source organism: Pelophylax lessonae (assembly GCF_965119305.1). Taxonomy (NCBI): domain Eukaryota; kingdom Metazoa; phylum Chordata; class Amphibia; order Anura; family Ranidae; genus Pelophylax; species Pelophylax lessonae. The sequence continues at coordinate 2,415,894 of NC_138768.1, forward strand.
TATATCAGAAGATAATGACCCCAGGGAGCCACAGGGGCATATGTGGCATCGGCTAGAGGGTCCTGAGACCGTGCCACAAACCTCTGAACTTTCCCACTGAGGTGAGAGGCAAACAGGTCCATCTAAGGGGTGCCCCACTGGAGACACAACTGACTGAACACCTCCAGATGAAGTGACCATTCTTCCTGGTCCAACACCTGTCAACTGAGATAATCCGCTTGCCAATTTTCCACACCTGGAATGTGTACGGCAGAGAGGGCTGTAACGAACCGTTCTGCCCAACTTAGAATGCTGGCTACTTCCCGAGCCACCAGAACACTTCTCATGCCCCCTTGGTGATTGACATAGGCCAGTGGCATTGTCTGATTGAATCCATACCGGACATCCCTGGAGACAAACTGTCCAATGATCCAGGCAAAGTCTGATCGCTCGGAGCTCTAGTACATTGATTGGTAGCCTGGACTCCTCCAGAGTCAAGACCCCTTGAAAACAATCCATGCCGAGGATGCCTCCCCATCGGGATATGCTGACATCCGTGGCAACAAATGTCCAGTACAGGGGAAGAAAGGATGTTCCCTGAAGAAGTGCCGGAGAGTGAAGCCGGAGAGTGAAGCCACCAAACCAGGGACCCCCTTGTCCTCTGGCTCAACATGATCAAATTGTCCAGAGACTGAGGATCCTTGTTCCACTTCACCAGAATCTCCTTTTGCAGAGATCTGGTGTGGAACTGTGCAAATGGAACCACCTTGAAGGTAGACACCATCAGGCCCAGCACCCGCATGCAAGTCCGAAGAGATGACCGTCTGCTGGACAGCAGAAGCCAAATCGCCTCCTGCAATTTCTAAAGTTTTGCCAGAGGGAGAAACACTCTGGACGAGGCTGAGTCCAGAGTCAGTCCCAAATATTCCAGGCTCGTGGATGGGAAGAGCAGACTTCTGAAGATTCAGAATCCAACCAAATTCCCTCAGCGTTTGCAGAGTGATCTCCAAGTTGGCCAACAGGGCAGTCGAAGACTTTGCTCGTCTCACAGGAACAAAATAATAAAAGAAGAAGAAATATCCATTTAAAGAAAAAAATAGCTAGGACCAGAGATCCCAGCAAGGAACTAGGTCCTTACTCCTGACTAGGCAGAAAAAAACTGAATACCTATAGCAGGAAGTGGGAGTATACCCCCAGGGACTGCCCCATAGGCATGCTCAAGCTTTTCTCTGCCTAGTGTCCTACTCCTGTAGGGGGCAGCATAACCCTATGGTCATAAAGATGAGGAGTTGTGTCCATCAAATAAATTACATTTTCCCTGCAGGCTTTCTTTATTTTGTAAACTGCTTGGGGAGCCAGTCTGCATGATGAGGCCACAATGTAGTGCACTGGGAACAAGATTAGAGATTTTTTGGATACATTCTGTTGTCTCTTCCGCAGACTTTGAATAGAAGTAACAGGTGCAAAAGAATTGGTTTTTGGGTGTTGTAGGTGCCTTCACACCATAACCCTATAGAGGTACTCTTAGTGAAAGCAAGAATTGGCCTTGCTGTTAGAAATTGAAATATGTACCTGTCAGACAGGTGTGAAAAAATTGGTCTTTGCGTGTTGTAGGCACCTTCACACCGTAACCCTATAGAGGTACTCTTGATGAAAGCAAGAATTGGCCTTGCTGTCAAAAATTAAAAAGAAATGTATCTGTCAAACATGTGTGGAAAAATTGGTCTTTGGGTTTTAATTGTGCCCATAAAACCAACACCAAAAAAATTCTTCCAGACGTCTTGCAGAGATTCCACATCCCAAAAACACTTAATCAGTGACATTGGCATCAGGGACTTCATAGCTGCTGGCAATTCAGGATGGATTTGTTTTGATAAATGTCAGACGATCCACGGAGTCTGTGGACTGATGCGTTTTATTATCATCAGTAACAAAACCTCCAGCAGCACTGAATGTCTGTTGTTTGGAAAGCATGCTGGATGCATACTGGGCAACTTCTGGCCAGTGGTCTATTCTCATGACCCAGTAACCCAGTGGATCTTCAACTGGAAATCTCTCCATCTCTGTTTTTGCCCCTAGATAATCGTCCACCATATGATGCGGATGCTGCCGATGGGATGTGGAATCTGAGAGCCCTGGGTGGCAAGGACAAAAAAATTGTAAAATGCATCACTTAGGTGGCCTCTTTCTCCACCGCTCACATTTATTAGTGACCAGTGGTGACAGCTCCTACCATTGGTGGTTAGTAGTAGGTGTCCACTTTTGTTAGTCAGTGGTAAGTGTCCCTATCATCCATCTATCCTCTGACAGACTCACCCGGGACAGAGGCTTTGGAGGGGACTGAAGGTTAGCTTGTTGTCTACTGACTATGGGCCCTGGCAACTGAGGGAGCTACAAGCATTTCGGAAGATGTCCTGTTATGTAATGCAAAAGGACATTGTTACATTTAACAATCAAGGAAGCCATAATGATCTCTGCCAACTTAAAACTCAGTAAAACAGATGTGAAAAAAGCTGGTTAATGAGATCTAAAAAGCCCTGGTTCTTCTGTTGCCTACTAGTCTGAGGTGGGGGAGGGGGGGGTCACTGTTTATGTGTTTATTGTGCTAAATAACTCACCTATTGTTTCTGTCTGCTATCAAACTATTGTGGGATATCTGATAATTCACAACATTGTCCAGGTGGCTAGTTGTTTAATCAACTAAATGTTTCTAGTATATGTTGGTTGTTGTTTAGCTATGTTAATTAAATTCCTGTGTATGGTTTGTATGATTAGGGTAATATGATCAGGAAGGAAGCACCTAATCGGAGTGCCAAGCAGGTTCCATCACACATCCATTCCTCATTCCCTCCATGCAGAGCTTTTTGGTTCTGTGAAGCTGCAGGTACTCCCATTCTGTGTGAATGGAGGAAAAAAAATGTTTTTTTGGTGATTTTCTCTCCAGGTCAAATTTTTACCTTCTTTATAGAAACAAGTAAATCTGGAAAATATCATATAATGGCCACTAGGTGGAACTAATGATTATAAGAAATAAATACTTATTTACTGTGATTGTAAGCTACATCTAGTGGCCATAATGCGTTATGAATGAAAAATTTGGCCTGGAGAGAAAATAGCCTAAAAAAATGTGTTTTTGCCTTCATTCACACAGAACGAAGGTACATCAGTTTCTCAGGAGGAATAGCTCTGCCAATATTTTTATAAGCACACCCCTTTCATTTTTAAAACCTCGGTCATACCAAGTTAAAACGGATCTTTGTAGGACAATCCTGACCATAGAAAGCCTTGCGTGTCCCAACAAAATGATGGACGTGTTCCATCGGTATTACAAAGTTCTTATGGAATGTGATGAGGAAATAACAACCTCTGACTCTAGTGAAGGTTCTGAAACTTTATTTAGAAGAGAAAAGAGTTACAAAGTAAAAGTAAAGATTAGAAAGTAGAGAGATGAAGGTGTGCGGAGATCCTTAGACATGGCAGGTGGACCAAGGATCTGACCTCTTCATCAAACGGGAGGCTCCAATTCAGTGAAGAATTTGTACAAGCAGCACATCATTCATTACAAGAGACATTAATTTCTGTTATCTCTGAACACGTTATCAGCTTGTCCCACCTCCAGACTCCCAAATCCCTCATTGTAGAAGAAGGAGACCAACTGTCTCTATGTTCCACAACAAGACCTTCCAAGGATCCGGAGAACAACAATTTCTTCTAATAACATCTTTCTGTAAAGTCATTCTAGACAGAGAATCTGTTATTATATAAAGAACCTCACATTAGCATATAAGCACTTAGTCATCTCTTCTTATCATTAGTAAATCAGATCATAATTATCTCTCTTTAGCAGATGAATAGGGCCATAGAGGAAGTATCTATATTCAATCATTGATCAATATTCCCATATACAGAGCCGAGAATTTCCATTTCCTGAGACTGTATACCCCCCTGTCACCTGTCCACACTACCACACCCACACCACAATCCCCACCCCCTCTACATCATAACCAATAGGAATAAGACTAGCACTGGCTGTATTCCTAGTGACAATCATCACAGCCAATCACAGGGAGGGGGAGGAGCAATCACAGATCCATGGATTGGTCATGTAAAGGAACCTGTGAGGACAGAAATGTAGGAATTCTCATTGTGGATATTAAAGTGTGTGTCTAGACAAATCCTATTGTTCTAGTTCTGGATGGAGTGGGAGGGGGATTAGAACCTCTGTCAGGTTTTTACTGCTATCTGGGGCTCCATTAGAGAGATTTCCCCTCACTTCCTGTCCTGGTGACAATGTTTTATCAGACAGGAATACAGACAGAACATCTACAACAGGAACACAGACAGAAATAAAAACCTGACAAGGGTTCTAGTCTTACCTTACTACTAAGATCCTTCCCGACTTCCCAAGAACTGAAAAATGGTTTTGGCTATAGATACACTTTAAAGGTGAAGGCTTCAGGGCTGTCATCCTGAACCATGGCTACGCTACCTAGTGTATCACTGACCCAGAACAAGCACGCAGCCAGTGAAGGCTGAACAATCTGCCCTCCTGCATGCTTGTTCCTGGTCAGTGACACGCTAGGTAGTGAAGTGAGGTTTAGGATGAAGATGACGGCCCCAGAACCTGCAGCAATATTCATAAATCAATAATGTTGTTTCTTGTCCTCTGCTTCCCCCTATTGGCTGAGTATTGCACCAATCAGGTTCTCTGCCCTGTGATGTCACCAGTCTCTGGGCAGATTTCTCACATCTGATTCCCCCTAAGATATCTTTAGACAGGAACCTACCCCTGCGTATAACGCAGCATGGAGGGGCTCGGTGAAGGATGTGGTGAAGGTGAGGATGTGTCGGATCGGGTCACACAGATCATAAAAGGAGATCATCCCGGCCTCATAATCCAGATCTATCCTGACTCTCTTACTGGAGACATTGCCGGTGAATCGGATCTTATTACTGTCATGTATCACCGAATACTGATTACCCCAACCCCCCCACCTCTCCAAGCTCCAGGACTTCTTATTATATCCAACCCATGACTGACCTCCTTTCCTGTCTATACTGGGGTAACACATCCCGACTCCCCAGTATGCTGCTCCCCCGACATCCACTTCCCAGTAATGTCTCCCTGAGGAGAAACTCTGATTGCTCATCACCTGAGGGTAGTAAAATCTCTCTGGTGTTTCTGGGCGATATTGACTATATAATGAGTAGGATGCAGTTTTCCTGTCATCGGATATATGTATATTATTACTAGCTGTCCTCACATCCAGTTCTATGTCTGTAACCCCTGACACCCACGATCTTTGCTGTACAGCTCCGATATTTGGTCCTTCAGCCTGGTGGTATGAGCATTGTATGGTGAGGGAGGGTTGGGGACATCTACTGGATGGTTCAGCATTGATGTGACCTTTGCCCTTTGTAGTAGAATGTGGATAGATATGTGTGCCAGACATAATATCAGATAAACCTGTGTGTAATGTGTGTGAGATCCCCCCCACATCCAGATCCCCTCCATCATGGAGGAGTTTATCATGTCTCTCTCTGTCCTCATCATCTCCATCCTCAGTATCACACAAGTCCCCTATGTCTGATTCCTGTAGGACAGTCAGTGGATCCGTCATGTTACACAGCTCCTCAATGTCCTCCATCTTCCTGGACAGCTCCTCCTTCTTTATTTCCAGATCCTGGATCACATCTGATATAAATCGGTAGACCCTCTCTGCTTCCCGGGAGATCTCACTCAGGACTCTCTTCTCCAGGTCTTCCAGATGTCTTCTGAGGTCTATGAACAGGGCAATGACTCTCTCTGTTTCATCATCTGTTTTTCCTTGTATTTTGATCCTGTGTTCCTGCAGACTCTGGACTCTTTTCTCCGTCTCCTCTCGTTCCATCATCAGTTTCTGTAGAACATTTCTCAGTTTCTTCTTCTTCATGTCAGAGGCCTCATCCAGAGTTTCCACCTGGTGTCCCCGATGTTCTCCAACCAGACTGCAGGACGCACAGATACAGGTGGAGTCCTCAGTGCAGTAATACTTCAGTAGTTCCTTATGGACGGAGCATTTCCGGTTCTCCAGGGAAGTGGTGGGGTCACATAAGACGTGTTCTGGTGACTTGCTGTGGACTCTCAGGTGATTGTCACACAGAGAAGCTTCACACAACAGGCAGGATATCACAGCAGGTACAGGAGTGTGAATACAGTAAGTACAGAAGACCCCCGTTTTGTCCTGATCACCCTGCGTAGTCTGGAGGGTCTCCAATATCTTACACAGAGTAATGTTCTTCTGAAGGACAGGACGTTTCTTGAGTTTTTCTCTACATTCAGGACAGGAATATCCTCCATCTTCCTCCTGTGTGTCCAGCACACGACCAATACAGTCCCGGCAGAAGTTGTGTCCACATGTCAGGGTTACAGGATCCATATAAATGTTCAAACAGATGGAACATTCCAGATCATCTTGACCAATGTAGAATAGATGTCACCCCCAAACTCTTAGGCTGCTTAAAGCCAAAGGCTCCACCCCCATGCCATAAACCTTTCCCTTTACCTAAATAATTGAGACCACACCGTGCTTGGAGTTAATTGGCCACAGCAGCCATTTTATTAACCCTTTTACCTTAAAATTAACATAAGGAGAAAAAACATTCCTTACAAACATAAAACAATCAGTCATTAGGCCTGTTGGTCTTTGAGGCTCCTCCAAATAATTCCAAATCCTGCACTGCGGGACCTGTGCCCTGATAGGCCTCCAGCCGCGTCACCGGCTCGGAGACAAACCACTCCCCGCAGTGCCACCATTTTGAATTCCATTTAAACTGACATTAAATGGAATGCACCATAGGGACCCATACCAACGATGAGTCCCAACCATACCCTTATCCTAAACTGTTCACCTCCCCCGCCAGCAAAGACCAACAAAACGCCCAGCTGCCATGACAATATAAAATTCCCCCAGAAAGGACAGAAAGCACAAAAGACATGAATCAAAATCAACCATAACAGTCCCAGAAATTAGGGAGGGTGGGTGGGAAGCTTCTTCTTCCTTCGTCCGTTGAACTTCCACTGACCTCCAATCTGAGGGGCCACCCCTCCTAACTGTACCTCAACCCCTCCCAAACCTGATACACCAATCCCTGAATACCCCCCAACTCAAAACAATTTAATTTAACTCACACCTGCCCTGTCTCCCCTCTTCACATGGTCATGTCTGCCCTACGCTATTTTTTTTTTTTTTTCGCTTCGGGCCTTGCTTGACCAATGTAGAATAGATGTCACCCCCAAACTCTTAGGCTGCTTAAAGCCAAAGGCTCCACCCCCATGCCATAAACCTTTCCCTTTACCTAAATAATTGAGACCACACCGTGCTTGGAGTTAATTGGCCACAGCAGCCATTTTATTAACCCTTTTACCTTAAAATTAACATAAGGAGAAAAAACATTCCTTACAAACATAAAACAATCAGTCATTAGGCCTGTTGGTCTTTGAGGCTCCTCCAAATAATTCCAAATCCTGCACTGCGGGACCTGTGCCCTGATAGGCCTCCAGCCGCGTCACCGGCTCGGAGACAAACCACTCCCCGCAGTGCCACCATTTTGAATTCCATTTAAACTGACATTAAATGGAATGCACCATAGGGACCCATACCAACGATGAGTCCCAACCATACCCTTATCCTAAACTGTTCACCTCCCCCGCCAGCAAAGACCAACAAAACGCCACCAGCACCCAAGGGTGACACCTTACCCTTGCGTGCCCCTCCAAACCCTCAAGGCTCGCTGGATCCCATCCTGTAATCCCAGGGCCCATAAATCTATACCCACCGCATTGAGGTGGACTCCATCATCCCGCAGATACCGCCATGTGTCCACTTCCAACTCCAGGTGGCGAACCACCAACCCCCCATTCCGACACACAAAGCGCCCCACTTCCTTGTTCAACTTAATCCGAGCCTTATTAAGGCGCGCGACCGACCTGGCCATGCGCCAGGACGTGCGGGCCACCATATCCGACCAAACTACAAGCAGCGCCGGAAAAGCCGTGCGCAGCCTAAGGAAATCCAACTTTATGTCCCTGATCAAGGCCCGCGCGGACCTGGCCCCCAAATCGTTGCCCCCGGCATGCAGCACCAAAACATCTGGCTGCCTGTCCAACCGGGCGAAACGATGCACTTCGGGAAGGACCCTGCCCCAAGTAAGCCCCGGCACCCCCAGCCACCTGACACAAGCCTCGTGCCGAGAAAAACCAAGTTGTCTACCATTAGGACGCACATCAGCCCTCCGGGCCCCCCAGAAAACATACGAGTGTCCCACGATCCAAACAAGGCAGGGTTCCAAACCTACAAGAAAAGGGGACAAAAGGAAAAGAAAACCAACCAATAATCAGATAACCAGCCGGGCCCACACCCCCCCAGCGACAAAAACCACCCCCCGTACATACCCTACACCAACAGCTGTGGACGAACGTACAACAAGAACCTCCTAGACTCCCAGCGCCCAATGCGTTTGACCGCATCGTCGTTCAATCCCCAGCGTGCAGCCTCAGTGGCCGCCCCGATCCGAAAGGAATGAGATGCAAACCTACTGGCATCCAAACCCAAAGAGCCCACACACCTTCTGAACACCGATACAAATTGAAAACGGGATAACGACGACCCGTCCGCATGCATTAAAAATGAACCGGGCCGCGAAGGGCGGATTGCCCAGTAATCCCGAACCGCCCCTACCGGGCACAGCGGTGAAGACGGCACCGCGAACAACCGGACCCGGACCCCCTTGCCACTCTGGTCCGTTTTGGACCGTCGAAGGAGGATAGTAACCCCCTCCCGACCGACAGAGACATCCTGACCCAATAGGCCCCCCGGCACCGTCCGGGAGGAGCTGACCAATTCCCCAATCCGGAAAGCCCCGAAAAAAGCGAGAGAAAAGGCCGCCTTAAACAACACCACCTCGTAACTCGAGGCGCAGTGCTCCCCCAATTGCCGGCAGACGTCCTGCAAAAGAGCGAAGGACACCGGGCGCCTAGTGTCCCTCCTCCGATAAGCCCTGGAATAGCCCCGTAACGCTTGTCTCACCACGAAGTCCTTCGTGTAATCCTGACAACCCAGAAATTTAAACAGAAAGGCCAAGCCGGACAACTTGCGAGCCACAGCGGAAGCCGACGCGCCCCTCTCAAAATGATCAGAGACAAAAGAAAGTAACACCCACCTGACCTCCGGACCCAGAGGATCCACCGATGCCACCCGCAACACCTCCAGCCACTCCAACCATACCTTGCAATAAGCCGACCACGTGGACTCGCTCACCGACTTCCTGATCCATCCAGCGAGGACCCCAAGGCAATCCCCCATAGCCACTCCGGACACGTGACTCCGCGTTGCTCCGCTGCCGGTGCCAACTCCCGGAACCTGTCCCACTGAAAACGAGATAGCGCGTCAGCAATATCATTCTTAACCCCCGGAATGTGCACAGCGTACAGGAAAACATTCAACCGTAGACACCGCAAAACCAAATACCTGAGGAGGCGCACCACCGGCTGAGACGAAGCCGACGCGCGGTTGATCACCTGAACCACCCCGAGATTGTCGCAATGGAGGCGAACCTTCAGGTTCCTGAACTCCGCCCCCCAAATCTCCAGGGCCACCACCACCGGGAACAGTTCCAGCAACACCAAGTTGCTGACCAGCCCCGCTGCCTGCCATGCCCCCGGCCAAGGGGCGGCGCTCCACGCCCCCCGGTGAAAAGCCCCGTACCCCGCCGAACCAGCAGCATCGGTAAACAGTTCCAAATCAAAGTTGCTGATCGGCCCGGCCATCCACAAGGATCTACCATTGTATGTGGCCAAAAAACCGTGCCACAGACGCAAGTCATCCCTGTGTTCCCTGTTGAGCCTGACGAAGTGAGTGGGCAACTTCACCCCCGAAGTCGCCGCCGACAGCCGTCGGCAGAAAACCCGGCCCATGGGCATAATGCGGCAGGCAAAATTCAATTTACCCAGCAACGACTGCAAGCTGCGCAACTGAATCTTGCGCAAACCCAGCACCCCTTCAATTTCAGCTCTCAAAGCCCCCAATTTATCCTCCGGTAGGCGACACTCCATGGCCTCCGAATCCACGACAATGCCCAGGAAGCTGAGCACCGTGGTCGGGCCTTCCGTCTTGTCGGGGGCCAACGGAATGCCGAAGCTCCCGGCCACATGCTGCAACGTGGCAAGCAGGATCGCGCACCCGTTGGAAGAGGGCGGGCCCACACACAGAAAGTCGTCCAAATAGTGGATCACCGAATTCACACCGGAAACCTCCCGAACCACCCACTCCACAAAGGAACTGAAGGTCTCAAACAGCGCGCACGATATGGAGCAGCCCATGGGAAGGCAGCGATCCACATAATACGCCCCTTGCCACCGGCAGCCCAGCAATCGAAAACTGTCCGGGTGAACCGGGAGCAACCTGAACGCCGCCTCAATGTCCGATTTGGCCATCAAGGCCCCCCGCCCATAATGTCGCACCCAGGCCACCGCGGCGTCAAAGGAAATGTAAGACACCGTACAGGCATCCGGGTCGATGGCGTCATTCACAGACCCACCCTTTGGGAAGGAGAGGTGGTGAATGAGGCGAAACTTGTTGGGTTCCTTCTTGGGAACCACCCCCAACGGCGAAACCACCAAGTCACGCACCGGCACCTCCGAAAACGGGCCCGCCATGCGACCGAGAGCCACTTCCTTGTGCAACTTATCCGACACCACCAAAGGGTGGCGCAATGCCGAACGCAAATTCCTCGCCACCGGCGGCACCGAGGCCAAAGAGCAAGGGATACGAAAACCCACCGCAAAACCCTCCCCCAGAAGTCGGGCAGCCGCCCTATCGGGGTACCTATCTAGAAAAGGCCGCAGCCTTTCCACCCTCACCGTCGTCGTCCCCTTTGTGCGAAGGCTCTCCGGACCGCCCTTTTCCGGACTTAAAACACCGAGCCAAGGAATGGGAACCTCCGCAACCGGAGCATTCATGTTTGAAGCGACATGTGCCACCGAACTTACAGGAACCCTCATTAAATTGCCAGCAGAAACCCCTCCTCTTTGCGGCCGGCTGTCCCGGGGTCGCAGAACCACCGGCCCCCCCTGGAAAAAACTGATTCGGAGCCTTCGCAGACGACATGAGCCGCATCCACAGGCTGATGTCCTTGTGGTCCCACCGCAAGGACGGCCTAACCGCCTTCCGCTGCCGGAACTGTTCGTCGTACCGCAGCCAGGCCGACCCCCCGTAAACCCGATAGGCTTCCCCTACAGCGTCCATGTAGCAGAACAGGGCCGAGCAGTTTTCCGGCGCCTTTTCCCCTATGACGCCCGCCAGAATGGCAAAGGCCTGCAGCCAATTGGCGAAGGTCCGAGGGATAAGCCGATAGCGTCGCGCCTCCTCGTCCTCCTTCTTGCGCTCCTCCGGTTTAACCCTGTCCAGGTGAAACTTCTCGAGGGGCAACAGCGTGAAGATTTCCACGTACTCACCCTTCCAGATCTTCTCCCGGACTTCCTGCTTCAAATGTGCCCCCAATGGGCCCTCAAAACAAACATATACCTCACCTTTCGCTGAATCGTCCAGGCGAACAGCGTCCGCCTTCCCCTCCTTCGCCGTCCCGGTCTTGTCCCCCGCCGCCCCGGCCGTCACTGCCACCACAGCCGGCGCGCCAACAACCTGGGGAGGGGCCCCAGCCCCCCCCGCAACTAGCCCCGTGGAAGACGGCCCCGCCAGCCCCGGGGCCCCCCCCGGCTCCGTGCCCGAGCCCCCCGCCGGAGGCACCCAAGCCGCCGCTGGAGACAAGCGGCCCCCGTCCCCCGGGGGCAAACGCCCCAAGAGGTCCCGTAGACCCAGGAGGAAGCCCCTCAAACCCCCATCATCACCCCCTTCCGGGGTCCCCGCCCCCACTGGCCGGGACACCCCCACCCCCCGAGCCCCTCCAGCACTCCCACCCCCCACATCAAACAAGCCCCGCAAATCAGACAAAGCCAGAGAAGGAATTGTGACCTCACCTGTCTGCCCAGGGGGGGCGCCCCCAGCCGCCGATCCAGCCTCCCTCGTCGCCGACCGACCACCGACATCCTCTTCCACATCCGATCCGGACACCTCGCCTTCCGAACGATCGTCCCCGGGCACCGCCGACATCCGTCCACCAGGTGTCGCACTCCCGCCATCTGCAGAGCCGAGCGACAGGCGTCCACGCCCCCGTACTCCAGCTCCGCCCGACGGAGACCTCTGTGAACCAGCCGAACTTCCGATGACCCGGCCACGTGACTTGCCCCGCCGCGTCATCTCTCTGCGCCCAGCCGAGGCCGACTCCGAGTCCCGCCGATCACTGCTGCCACCGGCCGCCATGAAGCCGCTCCCACGCCGAGGCACCCCTCCGACCGGAGCATCGCCAGTAGGGGAGCCCGCCAGTCCAGCAGCACCCCGGCGAGAGGGACGGGGAGAGACCGAAGGCCGCCTCCCCCCACTACCCCCAGAGCTCCGTCCATGCAGAGGATTCCTCCCAGAGGCGCGCACGGCCGCAGCAGGAGAACGCTTAGCCGGCGGCCCTGAAGGGTCCCTGTCGGGGCTCCTAGGATGACGCTGAGCTCGAGGGGAAGGGTCCGGTGAAAAACACTCCGGCGGCCGTGACCGCCGAGCCCGCGGGACCGCAAGCCCCTCCGAATCCTGTGCAGAGTCCTGAACCCCCATCAACGTGGAGACCTGGGACCGGAGCCACTCAGTCCCCTTCACCGCGGCAGCGGCCTTAATTTGCTCCAGCAAAACGTCCAAATCCGCCATCACAGACCAGGGAAGCTGAGGTGAGATGCTCTGCAGTGAAAAAGGTGGGTGACCAAGCTTCTTCTTCCTTCGTCCGTTGAACTTCCACTGACCTCCAATCTGAGGGGCCACCCCTCCTAACTGTACCTCAACCCCTCCCAAACCTGATACACCAATCCCTGAATACCCCCCAACTCAAAACAATTTAATTTAACTCACACCTGCCCTGTCTCCCCTCTTCACATGGTCATGTCTGCCCTACGCTATTTTTTTTTTTTTTTTTTTTTTCGCTTCGGGCCTTGCTTTCAGATGAGAAGACGCCATCGCTGAGAGCAGAAGAGTAAAAGTGTGAATATTGAACTCTGTTAGACTTATTTATTAAGATCAAAAACAATGTACAAAGTCCAGTAATTGATAACAGTCATGTAATTATATTCAGACTTACTGCAGTGTGATTGGTTGATGGGTTTACTGCACATTGCATCTCATCATTGCTCTTTGAACCTCCTTATGGAATAATCGTGAGTGATAAGAAAGAACAAAGTGTGTGTTCCACGTTTATCTACACAGAGATGGTGTAACCATATAATCATCAGAGACCGCATTACTTTTATATTATCAGATCACATAATACGAACTGTCTGTGTTACCCCAGAGCCACCAATCACATCCACACTTCCATTCTACACTGTCATTTTGTATTGAACGTTGAAATCTGATGGCTGCTTGGTTAGACAACACATGACAGTACTTATTACAGACACTTTCACCACCACTATAACCCTATGTGTTATAATAGTGACCTCCTTCAATCTGTATTGAGTAAACACAATAGTTGTGCCCTTTGCTAAGGAAAGGGTGCACCCAATGTTCCTTAGCTCCCATGTATCTAACTGTAGTGCTACCCTCGTAGGGGCCACTGATTAGGGTGGGTCCTCTGTTTTTTGCCTCGACCTTCTCCCGAACCTCAACCTCTCAAACACACCAGATTGAGAATACAAACATACAATATCTCAGGAAATCACTGAAAGTAGTACTTAGTACCCTACAGTAGAGCTATAATCAAAGAAAACAAGCACCAAACCAGGTAGTAAAGGCACACCTATAATAAAGTCACCCAATATGTTGGAACTCGGTAAGCTTAAATTGTGTTAACAATGGTAAGAACACAATTTAGCATACAAAGTAATTACCAGTGAGGGCTAGGAATAAGATGACATTTGGCTTTCAGATCAGCATAAACAGAAGCATGGCCACCTCATGTACAGCAGTGAGCAGTAGTAAAGTTTATTCTACTGAGTGCTGGAACTTTACTGCCAGAGAGCATTTATGGCAGCAATGCTGGTCCTAGTTCAAATGAGTATGCACTGTCCAAAAGAAAAGGAGGAAGGTCGTGGATGGGGCAAGAGAACAAAGGGGGCAGTTCTTTGATCCTGTTGGGGCGCTGGTGCACTTGACAGTAATCCCAGTTAACCTGCATACAGTATAGGTGTAGCCAGGACTACCATTATCTGACACTGCAGACTTACTTTCTGCTCTCAGACTGTCTCTATGCTCCTCTAGTGTTGGTCTCAGGTTTCATGCATCATACTCTTATTACTGGAAGAAAGGCATCGTGGGAACTATAGTCTTCTACAAGGATATTACTGCACTCCTGAACCTCTTCCCTACTGGCGCATTGTAAAATGACGCCAACAGGAATGTCTCCTCCCTCCGGGTGGATGTCATATGATGTCCGCCTGTTCTTGCCGCTCTCCCGCACCCCCGAGGGAACGCAGCACGGTGATCGGGGATGAGGCGTGTCCTTCGGGACACAGCCCATCCCCGATCATTGTAAAGAGCCAATAAAAAATGGCTCTTTACCATGTGACCGGCTGTGTCCAATCACAGCCGGCCACATGCACTGTCCTCAGGCACGCCGCTCATGCGTGCCCTCCAGGGGCACGCAGGGCAGCGATCGGGATGGAGAGTGTCACTCTGACACAGTCCATCCCCGATCTGGATAAAGAGCCAATGAAATTGGCTCTTTACCACGTGACCGGCTGTGTCCAATCATAGCCGGTCACAGAATATCAACAAACGATGGTAACTAGCTGTTACCGGGCTCTCCTCATCACACACCAATCCTGTGTGAGGAGGAGATTGCGATAACAGCTAGTTATCAATTACAGTGCACACCAAACACACTGATTGCCCCCCCAATAAAGAGGACCTGTCACTAGCCCATCAAAGTACCTGTCACCAGTCCACCAGAGTACCTGTCACCAGCCCATCAGGTACTCTGATGACAGGTACTCGGGTACTCTGATGGGCTGGTGACAGGTATTTAGGTACTCTGATGACAAGTGCTCTGATGACAGGTACTGTAATGGTCAAAAGACTCATTAAGCCTCTAAGAATATACGTTGGGGTGTTTGCTTTTCAGGTAATTTTGTGGGTAATTCCATTGTCCTGGTGCTCCAGGGCCTTCAAAAGTGTGATAGGTGCTCCTTGCATGTTGGGCCTCTGTATGTGGCTATGCTGTGATAAGATAAAGTCCCACATATGTGGTATTAAGATACTCAGGAGGAGTAGCAGAATGTATTTTGGGGTGTAATTGCAAGTATGCATATACTGTGTGAGAGAAATACCTTAATATTCTGTCAATTTTGTGTGAAAAAAAAAGTATTTTCCCAAGAATTGTGGGAAAAAAATTACAACTTCAAAAAACTCACCATGCCTCTTACTAAATACCTTGGACTGTCTACTTTCCAAAAAAGGGATAATTTGGGGGGTATTTGTACTGTCCTGACATTTCAGGGTCTCAAGAAATGAGATAGGCCATTGGTACATCAGGTGTGATCAATTTTCAATGATTGGCACCATAGCTTGTGGCCCAAATTTCTGGAAAAAAATTACGCATTTGCAAAGTTTTATAATAGAAACTAAAACAACATTTTTTTTTTTTTCAAAATTTTCTCTCTTTTTTCACTTATATCGCAAAAAATTAAAATTCCAGTGGTGAATAAATACCACCAAAAGAAATCTCTATTTGTGTGAAAAAAATGATAGAAAATTTGTATGTAATTATCATTCAAAGTGTGAGAGCGCTGAAAGCTGAAAATTGGTCTGGGCAGGAAGGGAGTGAAAGTGCCCTGTATGGAAGTGGTTAAGAACTGTACTTCCCAGCAAGCCTTGGGCTCCAGGAGAGGATTGTGGGAGAGACTATAAAGGGATTTGCTGAACAGGCCCATGCTCTCTTGCTTCCCGGGATCCATCGTGTATGCATCAGTCTTTCGCAGAGGGAGCAGACTGCGGCCTACTGCACTCCACCCAGCTGTCTGCAGACTCAGCCAAGGCAGGACGGATGACCATCGCTGCATCGCAAACATCCCTGCAGTATCACTCATTGAGTGGAGTCGCCAGGACTCACTGAGTGCAGCCATCTCAGTGTCTCACAGCGTGGAGAGTTCCCGTCGTCTGTTCTTCAAGGATTGATAAGAAGGACATCAGGATTGGTGAGAGAGCACCTGCTCAGAGTCCAGTTATCAGTTGCTACAGCTTCTCTTAGACACTGAACACAGACACTCTAGAGCTGGATCCATTAGTGGATCATTGATAACCAGAACCAGCTATTCTGCATTGCCTGTCTCACACTGTGCTACACTGGGGAATCATTTGTTCTTTGACCCCCAACTGCCGGTGAAGATCTTAGCAAGGCCTTGCTATATCATTCCTCTTAAAAGGGACACATTACTGGTATCTAGATTACCTCATCTCTCATTAGGATACAAGTATTATAGGCCGGCCCGGGGTGCCCCTTTAGTAAAAGCATTTCTTATAGCAATTTATAGCATCATTCACATACTGCAAGATACTGTGTATATTTGGTGTATTTACTGGTTATTATAATTGGTTATTCACTGTTCCTTAGTGTTTTTTCAACTGAGCCCTGACTGCTTATCCAGGGCCTAGTTGATTAATACTCTTTTCAAGCCTTTTCCTTGAGTAAAGCTAAACTAACAAGTTAAAAATCTATTTGCATTTTGCCAGTGTGTCATTTAAAGGTATACACAACATGTCTGAACCTAGAGTGTCAGGAGGGCTGGATGGTTCACAGGGTCAAAGCGGCACGGAAGAGCATACAATTACAGCAACCCTCAAGGTGGCAGTGCTACATAGGTAAAGTATAATCTTGGCACAGGTGTGAGTTAGGGGTGGGTTAGATGCAGTAGATACTCAGTATAATGCAGTATTGGGTTGGTATAGGTTCAGTCTAGGTATGGAATAAGTGTGGGATAGAGTCCCCTATGGGTGAAGCATGGATAGCAATGGATGGGAGAACCATTAGGGCCGTGGATCAGTTCAGCCTTGAACAGCACCCATTCGGTATGTTCAACCGCCGAGCGCACAGTGATTAACCACTTGCCTACCGGGCACTTAAACCCCCCTCCTGCCCAGGCCAGTTTTCAGCTTTCAGCGATGTTGCACTTTGAATGACAATTGCGCGGTCATGCAACACTGTACCCATATGACATTTTTATCATTTTTTTTCCAAACAACTAGAGCTTTCTTTTGGTGGTATTTATTCACCACTGGGGTTTTTATTTTTTGCTGAAAAAGAAAAAAAGGTGTACTGGATCAGGGTTTTGGATTTTGTGACTCGAGTGACTGTATCCTGGGACTTGTAAATGAGCTAGCCCATTCTGTGGAAAACCGCACTTTACTGGGCCTTTTGCTGTTTTACGCAAGAAAACTGGTGGTTTACTGACAGTGTGAGGAGAAAAAAATTGCTGATCGCTGGCTGCTGTTTACTTTACTTGATCAGCTGTCATTGGCTGACATTGGCTCCCCTTACTTTGATCTGTGATCAGGCGAGTCTCATGGACTCGTTACCGAGAGGACATCAATGTACGCCCTCCCTGCAATTTAGGTCCGCGCTGTAGCCGTCATTCGGCTATAGCGCGGGCGTCAACTAGTTAACTGGTTGTTAGGGAGCAGGCTAGGTGCATCTTTTACAATGGATGAGTCATCAGCACTTGGATTTTAAGGGGAACCCAATGCCAACATAAAAAAACTGCTTGGGGACCCCCCCATAATCACTGCCAGACCCTTATCCGAGCAAGCAGCCTTGCAAGCCAGGAAAGGGCATGATGAGCGAGCGCCCCCCCCCCCCTCCTGAACCATACCAGGCCACATACCCTCAAACTGGGGGTTGCTTTAGGCAGGGGGGCTCTGCCCCATCCACCCCAAAGCACCTTGTCCCCAAGTTGATGAGGACAAGGGCCTCATCCCCACAACCCTGGGCGGTGGTTGTGGGGGTCTGCGTGTGGGGGGCTTATCAGAATCTGGAAGACCCCTCAAACAAGGAGGCACCCCAGATATCAGCCCCCCATGTGAATGTGTAGGGGTACATAGTACCCCTACTCATTCACCAAAAAAAGTTTCAAAAAGAAATAAAAACACACACACCAGACGCCAACAACCACAGGCCAGGATTGTCGGGAAGAGGGCCTTGTCCTCATCAACACGGGGACAAGATGTTTTGGGGTGGGGGGGCATTGGGCCTGGTATGGTTCAGGAACAGAGGGGTGACTGTTTGTTCCCCCTTTCCTGGCCTGCCAGGCTGCATGCTTGGATAAGGGTCGGATATTGATTTTAGGGGGACCCCATGTATTTTTTTTTTAAATTTTGGCAAGGGTTCCTCTTAAAATCTATACCAGACCCAAAGGGCCTGATATGGTTTGGGGGGCAACCCCCACGCCATTTTTTCACATTTTTCTATTACCCGCAATGAATTTTCTTTTCTTCAATTAAGCTTGCAGCCAAGAAAATCTATTTAAATGTCATTTATTTTTCTTTATATATGTCAGTTTTGCTGCAGCAGGTTCTATACATGGTACATATGTGCCACTTTGAAGGCCCTATATATGCTCCTTTAAAAACGATATTTAAAACAAAAATTTTTTAATTGATACATGTCCCCTAGGGCAGTATCCGGGCCCTCATAAATGGCCAATAACTGTAACGCTCCTGCGTTTCTTATATGGTGTGGATTTTCAGCTGCAGAAATAGTTCCACGTCAGTTGTCATGTAAGAGATATGCTGAGATACCATTCCCAACCTCAATGACTCATCATGTGTGGAAGGTCTTATTTCAGCCAGTAAATACACACAATTAGCAAGCTGGTTCCTAGAGTGACTTTATGTATGTGGTAACACAATGATGAAGGTTGAGGGATAGGTTGAGTGGAGGTGGTAGGTGATAGACACTTGAAGGTGAGACAGTAGCAGATGGATGCAGGAAGGTTTAATAATGTTGTATGATAGCAGATGATAGAATAGCAGGTGGACATACAAAAGAGATCAACCCAGTGCAGAAAAGTAGCAGTAGTCTCAAGAGCTAGCAATCTAGTTTATGCAGATGTGATAAACAGTCTCTACTATGCAGAGCTAGATAGTGTAAGCTTAGTATAAGTTTATAGAGAATTCCCCTGCGGGGTACTTAGCACTATTAGCGATACAGCCGAAGGGTGGTTCAGGAGAGGCGGATGATCCAGTAGCGGGATACAGGGATCAGCGCAGCGAGGTTCCGTCAGCGAAGTAAGCTTGCAAGCATGGAAGCTTCAAGCAAGGTTAGCATCCAGATAAGGGTGTTTGAACGAACACATGTGAGTGAGAGCCGACGCCTTAAATAGCCATCTAGTCCGGCGCTGAGTGATGACAGCTCCAGTCTTAAAGGTGTATGCGCACCTTTCCAAAAGTAAATGGTAGGGCGCATACACTTGTGGAAAGTGTAATTTAGGGTACCAAAGGTACCGGAACATTACAATAACTTGAATATAAGTCTTCAAAATGGGGACTTTCGATTTTTTCAGTTCGGGTTTAATAGGGTTATGAGTTTGGGCCCATCGCTAGCTCTCAGTGGCTTAGTCCCTGCTTACAGTATTAGCAATGGTCAAATAGCCCTCGTACCCTTCCCCAGGATGCTGCAGTGACCTCTCGCTGTAGAATGGGAGCCCCCTCATTCTCTCCCTGAAGGCCTCTGGTGTTCAGTGATGGGAAGCAGAGGACAATCTAGTCTTCCTGCCGCAGCGGTGTAGGTGCTGTGATATGGGCAGTGCTGCACTGTCTCTGGGTGTCCTCAGGCTCAGATCTCCGCTGGTATAGTCTCCAGCTGGTGGATGAATATCTAGGCAGAGGTGCTCTCTAACTCCCTTGATGCCAAGAGGAAGACATTTCCCAGGCAATTTAATAAAAATCAACTCTCACTCCTCCTTTTGTCCAGTGCCTATTGGAATTTGTAGTTTAAGGAGTCAATTGGTCCCATTATATCTGGGTCGTCTCCCAGGATTCTAAGAGCTCTGCATAGAAGGCTATGAGCTTGCTTGGCTTTAGCACTCCCCCTGTGGGCTAGAGGAGAATGGAGCAGCAAAACATTTGTATCTCTCACAGAGGGAGTGAAGAATAAAAAGGCAATGTCTCCTTCTCCATATTGTTGTAGCCCAGAACCTGGCTACATACTCCCGCCACTAAAACTTGGTCACCAAAGATGGGGTGAAGTCCTTCGCGTCCATAGTGTCCATAGTATCAACTTAACTGGCACAAGTAACCTAAGATAACATAATTTAGCATGTTCATAGACCTAAATAATTCTCATTGACACCTGAGATCAACAAATGAACCTCCCACTAATTGTCAGGGGAGCAAGGTTATCTTGTTTTTTGGCCATTGATGTGTTGAGGGGTGGAGGGGTGAATACAGGTCACCCCTACCAAATTTGTGGCAAGCAGGTCAGGTTATCATTAGTCTGTTGTATAGTGTAGATGACGTCTTCTGATCTTCCCCTAAGGTATCATATGTCAGTCTCTTTGGGGTTGAATGATTTGTTTGGTTCATGGTTCCGGTGATATAGTAGGTTTGGCATCATCTATTTCTGTTGTTACCTCTATGTGGTCTCGATCAGTTTCCACATCTTCTGCTGTTTATGATATTATGATGTCCTCTGGGGCCTCTAACGGCTGACTTCCAGGCGTAAGCTCTGGCGTCTCAGATCTGGGGACCACTGGGTCTGTTTCTTTGGTTTGAGCAGATGGAGTAGTCTCTTCAGGTAGAGAGGGAAACAGCACAGCAGTCTATGCCCATCTTTTCTTCCTCACTGTCCTCTTCATCTGTGTTTAGAACAGGGCCTTGAGACTGAGTTAGTGGCCAGGGTCTTCAAGAAACCATCCAATTGGGGCTAGCATTAGTTTGTGAGTGTGACATGAGTCACTTTGGTTGGGGGGCTTGTGGAACCCAGATTACTTCTGGGAGGTTGGGAGACTACTTGTCCATCTTCCCCGGCCTCTCCTATGTGTAAGCCCCCTGTGTCTATTAGGGGCACAGGGTGACCAAAAACCCCAGTCAAGTCTGCACTAATCAGACTCGCTGCACAACCACACTGGTTATCCTGGGTTCTATATGTGTGATTTGTGTTGGGGGAGTGAGGGGGCTCTTTCACTTGGGACTGTAATATTTCTGAACAGTGTCCCTCAGGAAATATATAAAGATATATTGCAGATTGCTAGGATATTGCAAAAGTGTTTTATAGAGCCTTGCTAGTGGGGTGGGGGTTTGTTATTGTTGAACCTGCATTCCATTGGTCTATTGTTCCTGTCTGCCTTGAGTAAGCTTATTATGGGATGTGTATGTTTGTGTGTATTGGTTCTAAGGGGGAGGGGTTGTTAGAGTATATATCTCTTTGTGCATTTATTTGAATAAACAGTTTGATTCTGGTTTGACTCCAAAACTTGTACTGTCGAGTTGTTGGGGTAACTATAGCCAGATTCCCGGATCTCGGGTTCCAGAGTTTAGGAAGCAGGTTCTTGGCGGAGATACCCAGTCAGGGTGTCTGGATTCCGTCACAGTGAGGACATCGGAAATTCTTCTACTATGGGCAAGAGATGATTCTGGTGCCATATCTTTAATGGGCCAGGCTGGATCTGATAGGCCCACAGCCTGAACAACTGCTTGCACATTATACACGGTTGAGACTTCCATTGGTCTGCTAGTTTGTGTTTCCCTGGAACACCCAGATTTCTCAGCAATACTGTGCCCCCAGGCTGCAAGTTCTTGTTCCATTGACCTCAGGCATTGGAGGCCCCCAAGGTTTTTCATACCCTGTTTTCAATTTTTTTTAAGTGATCTACATATCTTCCATGAGACGTTATTGAAATCTGATCTAAGGAATTGCCAATGACCAGATCGTCATGTAGTCGAACATCAGCAGGTACGGTGAATAGCTCTTAGCGTGGTTTATAGTGCTATTATAAGTGTGACACTGGGCAATGTCACTGAATTAATGGAAATATTATTAATACTAATATTAACTATATGGTAATTCTCCCTGTTTTTTTTTGTCCTTTAATAATATTTTTATTATATTTTTATTATATATTGTTTAATAGTATTTTTTTTAAATATTTATTGATGGTATATTTGTGGGTTTTAGAATATTTATGGATTATTTTAACATATTAATGTAGTATAGATGTTCTTATTATGATATTGTAAGGAGGGGTGGCTGCCGAGTCGCTACTCGTTCTATTGGTTTTCTTGTGGCATTCAATTGCTGCAGCCAATTGTAATAGTAAAATGATATACATAGTGAGCCACATAGTGATAGTGACTTTCTTCCGGGGACACTGGGTTACCACGCCCATGGGAGTGTTCACACGGTACTTACACGCTCAGTCTCCACCCCTTACTGAGGAAGTCGTGACGTGGGAGCATATGACGCAACGCGTTTAGGGGGCGGAGACCTCGAGCGGCGACACGGCAGGACGGCTCCTCCAGAGGCTTCTTGTATTGTTCTATCAGCTAGCACAAGCTGCGGATTGTGCTTATTACGTGAGTGTATTTTATTTATGACCATTAAAAGTTACATAACCAGAGAGCATTAGATCTCCTGTCTATTCCTTTTCATGCTTATCGGGATATACTGTGGCTATATGTGGGCATTGCATTTATCCCCATAAGGAGTAGTGCATCTCTGACATCCCCATGAGGATTTTTGCCATTTGGGATTACATACTGCCTATAATGAACCAGTGGTAAGGTGAGAGGCTATCCATAAGTGGTGGTGGTGGTGGTCACATGAGTGTGGAAGCATCCGACAAGCATCTTATTTTGCTAAGTTGTCACACTGGATTTTTTTTTATGGACTTTTAATACTACTATTATGCACTTTATTTTTCACTTGCACTGAGTGATTAACATTGAATTTATTTTAGATAGATTTTATTCATTGATTACTTTTGTATTTGTATCTCGTGACATATACTAATATGGTTAGCACTATCACAATATATTTATTGTAGGCACTTTATTAGGTGTATGGAATAGATTTTAGGAACCGGGAGATGGAAAAAGATGGTTGGTCGGTCCTCTTACTTCCAATTTGGGGCACTGCGCGTGCGCTGTGCAATGTACTGTGCCACCCTATATGAGTGGTGTGTTAAGTAGTACTATTGTTATCAGTTTAATCCCTATTACGTCCCCTATCAGGGGCCGGTGTATGGAATAGATTTTAGGAACCGGGAGATGGAAAAAGATGGTTGGTCGGTCCTATTACTTCCAATTTGGGGCACTGCGCGTGCGCTGTGCAATGTACTGTGCCACCCTATATCAGTGGTGTGTTAAGTAGTACTATTCTTATCAGTTTAATCCCTGTTACATCCCCTATCAGGGGCCGGTGTATGGAATAGATTTTAGGAACCGGGAGATGGAAAAAGATGGTTGGTCGGTCCTCTTACTTCCAATTTGAGGCACTGCGGCGTGCGCCGTGTAATGTACTGTGCCACCCTATATGAGTGGTGTGTTAAGTAGTACTATTCTTATCAGTTTAATCCCTGTTATGTCCCCTATCAGGGGCCAGTGTATGGAATAGATTTTAGGAACCGGGAGATGGAAAAAGATGGTTGGTCGGTCCTTTTACTTCCAATTCGGGGCACTGCGCGTGCGCCGTGCAATGTACTGTGCCACCCTATATGAGTGATGTGCACACAGTACAGTCTGTGGGCCTGTGGCCTCTCACACACAGGCAGACAACTGCAATATATATATATATATATATATATATATATATATATATATATATATATATAGAAAAATAAATAAAAGCAGACTGATGTACCAGCCCTAAAAAGGGCTTTTTGGGGTGCTGTCAGGAGGCTGTCCTTACAGCAGATGGGTCTTTGAGGACTGGAGTGGACACAGAACACTGGCCTAGCTATTAATTCAGCAGCAGCAGCACTCTCCCTCCTCTAACTAACACTGCAGCTTCAGAATGAATCTAAGATGGATGCTGTCCTTGCTTTTTTATAGGAGGTGGGAGGGTCTGGGAGGGAGGGTATGCTGATTGGCTGGAATGTGTCTGCTGACTGTGAGGTACAGGGTCAAAGTTTTCTCAATGAGGACGTATAGGTGGCGGACCGAACATCGCATATGTTCGCCCACCGCGGCGAGCGCGAACAAGCGATGTTCGCCGGGGAATAGTTTGGGACATCTCTATTCAGCATCCGGACTGCTTCTTAAAGTTCACAAGCCCTGCTTGAACCAAACCCGGCTTATCACTGCCAGCCAGGCCAGGACTCAGTCCAACCGACCAACCGACCAAGTCAAAACTCAAACCAACCAGCCAACCAGATTACCCTCAAAAAAACAATTGTCAATGAAAGTGAATGGTAAGTTCCTCCCTGAGGCTGGAAAGGTCGGAGAGGTTTATATGGGAATGCAAGCAGTCCCTCAACTTCCAGACATCAAATAAAAAAACAGCAAAACTAATTAAATAACTAAATAAACGGGTCCCTCTTTTTGACAAAAGGTGACCTACCACATAATGCCGCGACATTCCATTACGGAGGGAGGGAGGGTCGCTCCGCCACAGCTGACCCTCTGAGGCGACTGGCAGCTAGCCTCTGCGGAACCCCCTTTTTTAGGGGACCACCAGGCTTCCAGAAACTTCTAAGGTCACCTGACCTTAGTTTCAATGGTCCCCCAGCTTAACTGTCACAAGGCTCCCCCCCCCCCAACCTCCTCCCGCCTATTTTAAGGGGAGCCTTGAAACTCCTTGGGCTGCTGCCATACCCATGAGTAGAAATAGATAAAGGGGGCCTTGAAACCCTTTTCCTTTTTTCCTTCACATTCTAGTGACTTTTGTATTATATTTTATCTTCCTTCCTTTTATCGGCTCCTCGTTATCGTATCTCCATGATAAGACCATGCTGCACCCTGATGATCTTTCATCTCCTCCGAAGGTGCAGCATGCATCAGGGTGTGCACACCAAAGTTCAAATACACATCCATGTGTGCACGTATATATACATACTGTATATATATTACAGTATCTCACAAAAGTAAGTACACCTCTCACATTTGTGTAAATATTTTATTCTATCTTTTCATGTGACAACACTGAAGAAATGAGACTTTGCTACAATGTAAAGTAGTGAGTGTACAGCTTGTATAACAGTGTAAATTTACTGTCCCCTCAAAATAACTCAACACACAGCCATTAATGTCTAAACCGCTGGCAACAAAAGTCAGTACACCCCTAAGTGAAAATGTCCAAATTGGGCCCAATTAGCCATTTTCCCTCCCCTGTGTCATGTGACTTGTTATTGTTACAAGTTCTCAGGTATGAATGGGGAGCAGGTGTGTTAAATTTGGTGTTATCGCTCTCACTCTCTCATACTGGTCACTGGAAGTTCAACATGGCACCTCATGGCAAAGAACTCTCTGAGGATCTGAAAAAAGGAATTGTTTCTCAACATAAAGATGGCCTAGGCTATAAGAAGATTGCCAAGACCCTGAAACTGAGCTGCAGCACGGTGGCCAAGACCATACAGCCGTTTAACAGGACAGGTTCCACTCTCACCATGGTCCACCAAAGAAGTTGAGTGCCGTGCTCAGCGTCATATCCAGAGGTTGTCTTTGGGAAATAGACGTATGAGTGCTGCCAGCATTGCTGCAAAGGTTGAAGGGGTGGGGGAGGGGTCAGACTGTCAGTGCTCAAAACTTACGACGCACACTGCATCAAATTGGTCTGCATCGCTGTTGTACCAGAAGGAAGCCTCTTCTAAAGATGATGGACAAGAAAGTCCACAAACAGTTTGCTGAAGACAAGCAGACTAAGGACATGGATTACTGGAACAATGTCCTGTGGTCTGATGAGACCATGATAAACTTATTTGGTGTCAGATGGCGTCAAGTGTGTGTGGCAGCAACCAGGTGAGGAGTACAAAGACAAGTGTGTCTTACCTACAGTTAAGCATGGTGGTGGGAGTGTCATGGTCTGGGGCTGCATGAGTGCTGCCGGCACTGGGGAGCTACAGTTCATTGAGGGAACCATGAATGCCAACATGTACTGTGACATACTGAAGCAGAGCATGATCCCCTCCCTTCAGAGACTGGGGGGCAGGGCAATATTCCAACATAACGACCCCAAACACCTCCAAGACAACCACTGCCTTGCCAAAGGAGCTGAGGGTAAAGGTGATGGATTGGCCAAGCATGTCTCCAGACCTAAACCTTATTGAGCATTTGTGGGGAATCCTCAAACAGAAGGTGGAGGAGCGCAAGGTCTCTAACATCCACCAGCTCTGTGATGTCGTCATGGAGGAGTGGAAGAGGATTCCAGTGGCAACCTGTGAAGCTCTGGTGAACTCCATGCCCAAGAGGGTTAAGGCAGTGCTGGAAAATAATGGTGGCCACGCAATATATTGAAACTTTGGGCCCAATTTGGAGATTGTCACTTAGGGGTGTACATACTTTTGTTGCCAGCGGTTTAGACATTAATGGCTGTGTGTTGAGTTATTTTGAGGGGACAGAAAATTTACACTGTTATACAAGCTGTACACTCACTACTTTACATTGTAGCAAAGTGTCATTTCTTCAGTGTTGTCACATGAAAAGATAGAATAAAATATTTTTCAAAAATGTAAGGGGTGTACTTACTTTTGTGAGATACTGTGTAATGTTTGGGGGTTCTAAGTAATTTTCTAGCAAAAAAGACTGATTTATACTTGTAAACAACAAGTGTCAGAAATAGGCGTGGTCCTTAAGTCGTCAATAGGGCGCCGAAAACCACCCATATTGTCCATTGCCCACACGGCATAACAAAACTGTGTATTCAAAGGTGAAATTGTTGGACATTTACTTGTGCTGCGACCCCAACCCCACCACACAATAATGGTATCTCACTGGACGGTGACAAGGAGGACACAGGAATGCGGTGTATTCACTGCTATGCTCTAGAAGCCAGTGTGGGGGGGAACTGAGTCATGCGACACGGGGTATCATCTGGAAAGGGGGGTCTAATAGAAGATGAACCCACGGGGAGTAGAAAGGAAGGATGAGGTAGGAAGAGATTTCTGGATAAGCTGGGGCATCCAAATGTTGCTTAACAGAAGTAGAAATGACTAGAACATACCAGGAGACCACCCCCTACATTAGAACATCGCCACTGTCAACATAAACAGCTTTGGCATTCAAAATATGGCAATGGAAATTTGACCTATCAAGTTGGGTGAATGTTGCTACAGCACTTCCTTTGAATTTTGGTGACTTGGAGATAATGTTAATCTTGAACTATGGTATTGGCATATAGGAACTGTAACGGAACTGCCGACCCACACTGTACTTGTGGACTTCCGTCAGTATACGGCTTCCTCCCAGTCGTGGACATAGATATCAAATCCTAGCCGTCCCCATACAAAGCTAGCTGACAACTTAGCTTGTACAAGTTAAGGAACCTTCTCGGATAAGAACTGTTTATTAAAACACAGGCACAAAGAGATATACACTGTGGGACAACCCCCCCTCCCCCTTAGCAGCCAATCCACATACACATATACATCCCATAATAGGTTGATCTTAAGGCAGACAGACACATTAGAACAATGGGATACAGGAACTTAACAATAACAAACCCCACCCCACCTCACTATCTAGTAAGGGTCTAAGAGACACTCCTGCAATATTCTAGCAATCTGAAAAGTCAAACCTTTCATCTTCATACATTTCCTGAGGGACAGGGTTCAGAAATATTATTGTCCCAAGTGAAAGAGCCCCTCACTCTTTCAACACAAACCACACATATAGAACCCAGGATAACCGGGGTAATATGAAATGCTGAGTCCGGTGTGGTTGTACAGTGAGTCTGATTAGTTCAGACCCGACTGGGGTTCTTGGTCACCCTGTGACCCTAATAGACACAGGGTGACTTACACATAAGAGGGGCTGGGGAAGCTGGACATGGAGTTTCCTGACCTCTCTAAAGTAATTTGGGTTCCACGAGCCCCCCAGCCAAAGTGACTCCTGACACAAGAATGATCCCAGGGGTGTCCCCCAGTAGCGGGAGTGGACACGGTACCTGGGACACCGGGAACCGACTCACCCACCTTCTATGGCCCCAGTTATCTATGTAGAATAACCATATATATAGAATTGCCACTCATTAGTTTTGTTCCACAAGTGGAACTGCCCCTTATAAACCATGGTGAGACTTGGTGGGCGGGTCTTTGGTT
Organism: Pelophylax lessonae; assembly: GCF_965119305.1. NCBI lineage: Eukaryota > Metazoa > Chordata > Amphibia > Anura > Ranidae > Pelophylax > Pelophylax lessonae. The sequence goes on from NC_138768.1 coordinate 2,444,188, forward strand.
GGATGGATCAATCGGCTGACTAATGCCAATAAACCTGCCATATATAAAGTTACCTGGACTTTATAAATATCCGTGGGCTGCCGCTTGGGTCACCGCTTGGGTCACACTTACCCCCCAGATAGTATATACCCGAGAACCCCTGGTGGGATAGGTTTGGTTTGGTGCTTGGCACCTATAGGGATGGGGAACCCCCATGGTAGATATCTGTTCATACGTGGCAGAATAATGGAACAGGCCATAACACTTGCCAATGTATACCTTCCTAATACATCTCAACTTACTTTTCTGGAGTCTTGTGTGGTGGACCTTAGTCATTTTTCCGTGTGTAAAATTATTATGGGAGATGATTTTTACATGGTCATGAATCCCTTAGTAGATACTTCCCATCACTCTTCACATCTTTCATATCCATATTTAAGGAAAATAAAACAATGCCTACATGAGGCCCAGTTGATGAATATATGGTGCCTCCAACACCATAATGCACAAGATTATGCCTTTTATTCTTCAGTACACCAATCCTATTCCAGGATTGACTACTTTTTTATTTCCCAAAGAGTCCCATAGACCCAATAATCATGTCGGATCACGCTCCTATTACTTTATCTTTATCTATCGCCACACAATCTTCCCAGTTAACAGTGCATGTCAGAGCACAAAACCAAGCCATGAAGTCCAAGGAATTTTCTGTAGACCTCAGAGACAGGATTGTGCGGAGGCACAGATCGGGGGAAGGGTACAGAAAGTTTCTGCAGCATTAAAGGTCCCCATGAGCACAGTGGCCTCCATCACCTGTAAATGGAAGAAATTTGGAACAACCAGGACTCTTCCTAGAGCAGGCCACTGACCAAACTGAGTGATCGGGGGAGAAGGGCCTTAGTCAGGGAGGTGACCAAGAACCCAATGGTCATGCTGACAGAGCTCCATTTCTCTGCGGAAACAGGAGACCCTTCCAGAGGAACAACCATCTCTGCAGCAATCAGGCCTGTATGGTAGAATGGCCAGACGGAAGCCACTCCTCACTAAAAGGCACATGACAGACCACTTGGAGTTTGCCAAAAGGCACCTAAAGGAGTCTCAGACCACGAGGAACAAAATTCTCTGGTCTGATTAAACAAAGATTGAACTCTTTGGCCTGAATGGCAAGCGTCATGTCTGGAGGAAACCAGGCATCACTCATCACTTAGCCAATACCATCCCTACTGTGAAGCATGGTGGTGGCAACATCATGCTGTGGGGATGTTTTTCAGCAGCAGGACCTGGGAGACTAGTCAGGATTGAAGGAAAGATGAATGCAGCAATGTACACAGACACCCTTAATGAAAACTTGCTCCATAGCGCTCTGGACCTCAGACTGGGGCGAAGGTTCAACTTCCAACAGGACAACGACGCTAAGCACACAGCCAAAATAACGAAGGAGTCCAGACTTGACCCCAATTGAAACTCTCTGGAGAGATCTGAAAATGGCTGTGCACCGACGCTCCCCATCCAACCTGATGGGGCTTGAGAGGTCCTGCAAAGAAGAATGCCAGAAACTGCCCAAATTTGTTGTGCAAAGCTAATAGCTTCATACTCAAAAAGACTTGAGGCTGTAATTGGTTGCAAAGGTGCTTCAACAAAGTATTGAGCAAAGGGTGCTTTCTATTTTTAAAAAATTTGCAAAGATTTCAAACAAACTTCTTCCACATTGTCATTATGGGAGATTGTTTGTATAATTTTGAGGAAAATAAGGAATTTAATCCATTTTGGAATAAGGCTGCAACATAAAAAATGTGGAAAAAGTGAAGCACTGTGAATACTTTCCGGATGCACTGTATACTATAAACATTACGTTAATTAAACAACTAGCCACCTGGGTGACTCAGTGCCCACCCAGACTATTCGGCACCAAGCCCCCCTACCCTGGATACAAAGCCCCTTATACATTATTATAAACATCCCACAAAAATTGGATAACAAGGTACAGTGGAATATCAATCACCTCTGTAAGAGATGATCAGACAGACAGAAACAATAGGTGACTTAATTAACAATGGGTGAAAGACACTTAGGAGGCACACTATTGGAAAGAACTAATTACAATAAACACATTATAGCAGGAGACCCCAGACAAGTGGCTTGAGTTGATGATATTAACATCTGCTATGAGTCTCACAGTGTGAAACAGTCATTGTTGGTAATGAGGCATCTAGGCCCTAAACATGGATCCCGAGCCTAGATTCCCAGAGTCTGTGTGTTTTGGGGAGACATAGACTTGAGTCCAAAGTAACAATACTCCAAGGGTCCCCCAGGCACACACCTCCCAAAGAGCAGTGCTCCCATAAAAGCCAGGGCTCATAGTCAGTAGGCAAGAGGCTAGCCTTCCATCGCCTCCAAAAGCCTCTATCCCCAAGGAGTCTGTCACATCCAGCTAGTATAACCCTGTGAGAGAAGGACCCAGATGGATAGAGAGACATGGAGAAGACCAAAAGGACTTCTGTTCTGAGTAGAAACCTCCAGGTATCCTGTGCTACCTCCACCCTCCTTTGTATTTCACCATGTACTAATGTCATAAAATCTACAAAATCTTAACTAAAGTGACCGGTGCCCATCATTCTGATCATCCAGAGAAAAGAACTTCTCCCTGAGAGGAATGTGCCTGGGACATTTATTGCCAAGTTAGTGGGTCTGGGACATTCGTAATGTAGATATTGGGTAGATGAGGAGCCATATTCCTTCACATTATACTAAACTGGTTACCAATAGATCTACACTCTGGTAACAGTTTGACGTAGTTACATAGTTAGTGAGGTTGAAAAAAGACATCAGTCCATCCAGTTCAACCTATAAGACCTCTTTTGTTTTGTGGCAGATTCATTTTAGCTTGCTTTACCCACCAGACTGGCACAGTGCAGCTCACAGCAATCTCAGGAGAGTGATTTGGGTCCAACCCACAAATGTCCAGGAAATCAAATTTTAAAGACTTACTCATCTCTTATGTTAGATATATGGGGAGTATGGAACATTGGGTACACCCTGCAACTCAACTATTGTGTCCTCTCAGTACAGATTGGAGGTCACTGTGATGGTACTCACCGTCACTGGGAATGAAAGACAGATATCATATGTGGGCCCCTTGGAGTAATGTTACTTTGGATTCAAGTCCAAATCTCCACAAGACAGTCAGACTCATAGCAGATGCTAATATCATCAGCTCAACCACCTGTCTTCCACACATAGTTGAATATGCTGATTTACTCCCCCGTTATCTACAAACCCAATTCCAAAAAAGTTGGGACACTGTACAAATTGTGAGTAAAAAAGGAATGGACTAATTTACAAATCTTATAAACTTATATTTTATTCACAATATAATATAGATAACATATCAAATGTTGAAAGTAAGATATTTTGAAATGTTATGCCAAATATTGGCTCATTTTGGATTTCATGAGAGCTACACATTCCAAAAAAGTTGGGACGGGTAGCAATAAGAGGCCAGAAAAGTTAAATGTACATATAAGGAACAGCTGGAGGACTAATTCGCAACTTATCCAGTCAATTGGCAACATGATTGGATATAAAAAGAGCCTCTCAGAGTGGGCGTGTCTCTCAGAGTGGGCGTGTCTTTCAGAAGTCAAGATGTGCTGAGATCACCAATTCCCCAATGCTGCGGCGAAAAATAGTGGAGCAATATCAGAAAGGAGTTTCTCAGAGAAAAATTGCAAAGAGTTTGAAGTTCTCATCTTCTACAGTGCATAATATCATCCAACGATTCAGAGAATCTGGAACAATCTCTGTGTGTAAGGGTCAAGGCCGGAAAACCATACTGGATGGCGGTGATCCTCGGGCCCTTAGACGGCCCTGCATCACATACAGGAATGCTACTGTAATGGAAATCACAACATGGACTCAGGAATACTTCCAGAAAACATTGTCGGTGAACACAATCTACCGCGCCATTCACCGTTGCCGGCTAAAACTCTATAGGCCAAAAAAGAAGCCAAATCTAAACATGATCCAGAAGCGCAGGCATTTTCTCTGGGCCAAGGCTCATTTATAATGGTCTGTGACAAAGTGGAAAACTGTTCTGTGGTCAGACGAATCCAAATTTGAAGTTCTTTTTGGAAAACTGGGACGCCATGTCATCCGGACTAAAGAGGACAAGGACAACCCAAGTTGTTATCAGCGCTCAGTTCAGAAGCCTGCATCTCTGATGGTATGGGGTGGCATGAGTGCGTGTGGCATGGGCAGCTTACACATCTGGAAAGGCACCATCAATGCTGAAAGGTATATCCAAGTTCTAGAACAACATATGCTCCCATCCAGACGTCGTCTCTTTCAGGGAAGTCCTTGCATTTTCCAACATGACAATGCCAGACCACATACTGCATCAATTACAACATCATGGCTGCGTAGAAGAAGGATCCGGGTACTGAAATGGCCAGTCTGCAGTCCAGATCTTTCACCCATAGAAAATATTTGGCGCATCATAAAGAGGAAGATGCGACAAAGAAGACCTAAGACAGTTGAGCAACTAGAAGCCTGGATTAGACAAGAATGGGACAACATTCCTATCCCTAAACTTGAGTAACTTGTCTCCTCAGTCCCCAGACGTTTGCAGACTGTTATAAAAAGAAGAGGGGAGGCCACACAGTGGTAAACATGGCCTTGTCCCAACTTTTTTGAGATGTGTTGATGCCATGAAATTTAAAATCAATTTATTTTTCCCTTAAAATGATACATTTTCTCAGTTTAAACATTTGATATGTCATCTATGTTGTATTCTGAATAAAATATTGAATTTTGAAACCTCCGCATCATTGCATTCTGTTTTTATTCACAATTTGTACAGTGTCCCAACTTTTTTGGAATCAGGTTTGTACAATGGGTTCTGTGTTTACACTTATGATAATGTGTATTGTACTTCATGAGCTTGAGGATGGCAGTCTGCTAGTTAATTGGCTCAGGTGGATTGAATCATTGTCATCTATTAGTTACTGGTGGAAAAGTAAAATACTGTTTGTGTTGGTGGTTCTTTAGATACTTAGTTCAGGTTAATTATATTTTTGTATACAATCTCATCTGCATATGATAATGCAATCAGGCACCTGACCTGTGTGTGGTAATTAGATCAGGAGGGGGATGTTTCCCTGTGCTGTATATATTGTGTGTGAGACTGTTCAATAAAGGAGATATTTCCAGAGCCCACAAACACAGTGTGGGTCGCGGTTCCGTTACAGTCACTATTTTCCACATAAGGTTATAGTGGTGGTGAAAGTGTCTGCAATAAGTACTGTCTGTGTTGTCTAACCAAGCAGCCATCATGATCCAACCTTCAATTAAAAATGACAGTGTAGAATGAAAGTGTGGATGTAATTGGTGTCTCTGGGGTAACACAGACAGTTCATATTATGTGATTTGATAACAATATAAAATATTTCTGCAGAGAAAAGTGATGCGGTCTCTGATGATTTTATGGTTACACCATCTCTGTGTAGATAAACGTGGAAACCTTTCTTTTCTCTTATCACTCAGGATTATTCCATAAGGAGGTTCAAAGAGCAATGATGATATGCAATGTGCAGTAAACCCATCAACCAATCACAATGGTAAAAAAAGTGTGAAAATAACCACATGACTGTTATCAATTACTGCACATTGTACATTGAACTCTGTCAGACTTATTTATTAGGATAGAATACAATCTTCTCATTTTACTCTTCTGCTCTCAGTGATGGCGTCTTCTCATCTGAAAGAGGATCTGGAATGTTCCGTCTGTCTGAACGTTTATACGGATCCTGTAACCTTGAGATGTGGACACAACTTCTGCCGGGACTGTATTGGTTGTGTCTTAGATTCACAGGAGGAGGATGGAGGATATTCCTGTCCTGAATGTAGAGAAATATTCCAAGAACGTCCTGTCCTTCAGAAGAACATTACTCTGTGTAAGATATTGGAGACCCTCCAGACTACGCAGGGTGATCAGGACAAAACCGGGGTCTCCTGTACTTACTGTATTCACACTCCTGTACCTGCTGTGAAATCCTGTCTGCTATGTGAAGCTTCTCTGTGTGAGAATCACCTGAGAGTCCACAGCAAGTCACCAGAACACGTCTTATGTGACCCCACCACTTCCCTGGAGGACAGGAAATGCTCCGTCCATAAGGATCTACTAAAGTATTACTGCTCTGAGGACTCCACCTGTATCTGTGTATCTTGTTGTTTGATTGGAGATCACATTGGCCATAAGAAGGAATCATTGGATCAGGCCTCTGAGAAAAAGAAGAAGAAACTGAGGAATGTTCTGCAGAAACTGATGACAGAGAGAGAGGAGATGGAGATCAGGGTCCAGAGTCTGGAGGAACATAGGAGGAAAGTACAAAGAAAAGCAGATGATGAAACAAAGAGAGTCACTGCCCTGTTCAGAAACCTCAGGAGACGTCTGGAAGACCTGGAGAACAGAGTCCTGAGTGAGATCTCCAGGCAGGCAGAGCGGGTCTCCGTCTCTTTTTTGGATATGATCCAGGAGCTGGAAATAAAGGCAGATGAGCTGTACAGTAAGATATTTTACATTGAGGAGCTGTGTAACACGACGGATCCACTGACTGTCCTACAGGAATCAGACACAGGTGACTTGTGTGATACTGAGGATGGAGATGATGAGGACAGAGAGAGACATGATAAACTCCTCCATGATGGAGAGGATCTGGATGTGGCGGGGATCTCACACACATTACACACAGGTTTATCTGATATCATGTCTGGGGTAGAGAAATGTACAGGCAAACATGTCTGTCCACATTCTACTACAAAGATCGAAGGTCACATCAATGCTGAACCATCCAGGAGACGTCCCCAACCCACCCCCACCATACAACCATCACACCCCCAGTCTAGAGGACCAAATATTGGGGCTGTGCAGCAATCATCGAGGGTTACAGACATATTACTGGACGTGAGGACAGCTGGTAATCATCTACGTATCTCAGATGACAGGAAAACTGTATCCTGGTCTGATGAGAGCCTAAATCGCCCAGAAACACCAGAGAGATTTCAAGATTGTCCTCAGGTGATAAGCAGTCAGAGTTTCTCCTCAGGGAGACATTACTGGGAAGTGGATGTCGGGGGATCAAACTACTGGAAAGTCGGGATGTGTTACCCCAGTATAGACAGGAGAGGAAATCTGTCAGAGATTGGATATAATAGGAAGTCCTGGTGTTTGGAGAGGTGGGGGTGGTATGATAGGTACTCAATGGTCCATGACAGAAATGAGATCCAATTACCCGGCGGTGTCTCCAGTAACCGAGTCAGGATAGATCTGGATTATGAGGCCGGGCGGATCTCCTTTTATGATCTGGACGACCCGATCCGACACCTCCACACCTTCACCACCACCTTCACCGAGCCCCTCCATGCTGGGTTATGTCTGAGGGATAGCAGTCTAAAGATATGTGGGGGGAATCAGATGAGAGAAATCAGCCCTGAGACTGGTGACATCACAGGGTGGAGAATCTGATTGGTGCAATACTCAGCCAATAGGGGGAAGCAGAAGACAAGAAACAACATTACTGAATAATGTATAAAAGCTGCAGGTTCCGGGGCCGTCATCTTCATCCTAAACCTCACTTCACTCCCTAGTGTGTCACTGACCAGGAACAAGTGTGTTCAGGCTTCACTGGCTGCATGCTTGTTCAGGGTCAGTGACACACTAGGTAGTGTAGCCAGGATTGGAATGAAAGCCTTGAAACTTGCACCACAAGTGAAAACATTTTTTCCAGATTTAGATTGGGGGGGAGAATTAAAACCCCTTTCGGGTTTTTACTGCTATCCGAGGCTCTATTAGAGAGACTTCCCCTCACTTCCTATCCTGGTGACAACATTACTTTTCTAAAATTTAGTAAGGGAAGACTAGAACCTCTGTCACACTGTTATTTCTGTCTGTGCCCCTCTTGTAGATTTTCCTTAATTTCCTGTCTGATAAAATGTTGTCACCAGGACAGGAAATGTGGGGAAATCTCTCTAAAGGAGTACCAGATAGCAGTAAAAATCGGACAGGGGTTCTAATCCTCCCCCACTCCATCCAGAACTAGAACAATAGGATTTGTCTAGACACACACTTTATTATCCACAATGAGAATTCCTACATTTCTGTCCTCACAGGGTCCTTTACATGACAAATCCATGGATCTGTGATTGTCCCTCCCCCTCCCCTCACTGTGATTGGTTGTGATGATTATCACTACAAATACAGTCAGTGCTAGATTTGTTCCTATTGGTTATGATGTAGAGGGGGCGGGGATTGTGGTGTGGGTGTGGTAGTGTGGACAGGTGATGGGGGGTATACAGTCTCAGGAAGTGGAAGTCCTTGGCTCTGTATATGGGAATACTGATCAATGATTGGATATAGATATTTCCTCTATGGCCCTATTCATCTGATAAAGAGAGATAATTATATGATTTACCAATGATGAAATGAGATGACTAAGTGCTTATATGCTAATGTGAGGTTCTTTATATAATAACAGCTTCTCTGTCTACAATGACTTTACAGAAAGATGTTATTAGAAGAAATTGTTGTTCTCCGGATCCTTGGAAGGTCTTGTTGGGGAACATAGAGACAGTTGGTCTCCTTTTTCTTCAATGAGGGATTTGGGAGTCTGGAGGTGGGACAAGCTGATAAGGTGTTCAGAGATAACAGAAATTAATGTATCTTGTAATGAATGATGTGCTGCTTGTACAAATTCTTCAGTGAATGGTTCCATATGTAAAATGTTGATGTTTGGGACGGTCCTCCATGACAACTGTCCAGGATTGGAGGGTAAAAGCCTCCTGTTTGATGAAGAGGTCAGATCCTTGGTCCACCTGCCATGTCTAAGGATCTCCACACACCTTCATCTCTCTACTTTCTAATCTTTACTTTTACTTTGTAACTCTTCTCTTCTAAATAAACTTCCAGAACCTTCACCGGGATCAGAGGTTGTTATTTTCCCATCACATTTCATAAAAACTTTGTAATACTGATGGAACACAGCCATCGTTTTATTGGGGGACTGAAGGCTTTCTATGGTCAGGATTGTCCTACAAAGATCATTTTTTTATATATAAGATACAAACAACAGAACAACATGGAAACATAATACTGTATATTCTAACTTGATATGACCGATGTTATAAAAAAAAGAAAGGGGTGTATTTTGTTATGGAAATTTTTTATTCACCTCACTTATCTATTTAATAATCAGTGTAATAAATCTAATAAGTGATTATAACCTTTTTTGTCTATAAAAGAATCTAGCCAATGCTGTTGAGGCTATTACTGTTAGAATAAATAATGAATGATAACTGCTAAAAAATAAAGATCTAATTTATTTTACAGAGAAGAAACTTTAGATGAATCAATTATGACATAGATGATAAAATCTTAAAAACAGTGATCTTTACAAATAGTGTTGCAAATGGACAAAGTTGCACAGAACAATACACAAGACAAAGGATCCATTACAAGACCAAAATTACCCCACACACATTGGTGAAGACCCCTCCCTTTGAGCATAAAAAGTTAATTTACCATTTATGGTCACATACTTCCTGTTCTCAACCCCCCCCCCTTCCCCAGTACAGTCTATATACTGTACCAAATGGTCAGCATACCTTTAGCTTAAAGAATGTTAATTTGTTTTCCTTTATGGTTCACCCAGCCCCCAGCTAGGTTTGATGATGGGGGAAGGAATGGGGAGATCACTTGGTCAATACATCTTAAACACTCCTAGTGAAACCAACCCCTCCCCCCCCTCCCCCTTAGCAACCATATGTTCGCAGTAGAAGAGGAATTGGCACAGCTGTGTATGGCACCCATTTTATATATCAGAATGTCCAAGTAGAAAATAGAATAATGTCCATTTTAGAATTCAATAATTCTATTACAATTTATAAAAAATATTGGTTAGTCCCCCTGAGAAACTGATGTACCTTCGTCCTGTGAGAATGAAGGCAAAAACACATTTTTTAGGCTATTTTCTCTCCCAGTAGAATGTTTTTCAATCATACCACACTATGGCCACTAGATGTAGCTTACAATCATAGTAAATAAGTATTTATTTCTTATGCTCATTATTCCATCTAGTGGCCCTTATATGGTATTTTCCTGATTCACTTGTGTCTGTAAAAAAGGAAAACATTTGAAAATTACCTAAAAACATTTTCTTCCTCCATTTACACAGAATGGGAATGAATGCAGCGTCACAGAACAAAAAGCTCTGCATGGATGGATAGATAGATAGAAAGATGGATGGATAGATGAAGGGATGGATGGATGGAGGGAGTGAGGAATAGATGGATGATGATAGGCAGGGCCGGTGCTACCACTAGGCAAACTAGGCAGCCGCCTAGGGTGCACTGCTGCCTAGGGCGCAGCCACAGCCAGGTGGATTCTGGGGACCCTGGTATAAGTGGGGGCTATGGGGACCCTGATGTAATAGGGCACTTTGGGATGCTAATGTAAGGAAAGACCTAATGGATCCTAATAAAGGGGTGTCTCTGTTGTATGGGGTGTCTGTTGGGTGAACTCTGGGGACCCTGATTAAAGGAGAGGGGACTTTGGGGACTCTAATGAAAGTGGTAAACTATGATATAAGGGGGTCAGGCCCGGGGGGCCCAGGCCTAAAGCTGCGTAAGTGGCCCCGAAATTTCAGATGGCTGCTCAGTTCCCCACACACTGACGTTCTGCATACTGCTGCAGGATTGAATGAAGTTTGCAGGAGACAAAGCTGTCTCCTGCAAACTTCAGCTAATTAATGAAGAAGAGGTATCCAGCCAATGAGGTGGTGGTGGGGGAGGGTGCAAGTAGCTGGTCTTGCCTAGGGCGCAAAATAGTCTAGCACCGGCCCTGATGATAGGGATACTTACCACTGACCATCTACAAAAGTGGACACCCACTGAGGAGCTCTCAGCACTGGTCACTAATAAATGTGAGCACTCACCACTTACCACCAATGATAAGGGGCATTTCATTACTGATCTCCAACATGAGGGGGCACTTACTACTGACCAGGAGAGAACTGGGCTGGGGACAGAGGGAAAGTTGCACCCCGGGGCCTGTATTAATACAATATAGAGTGGAGATCTTTCACCATTCAGACATTGATCAGAGAAGGACCTGCAGTCATTGACACATGGTGGCCACGATTTATCTTTGGGTTAGATGGATTTGTAATGGGGATACACCAGATTTTTTCTGTAATCCTCCTCCCCAGGGCCAGAGTGGGACTCATTTTCAGCCCTGGAGTTTCATGCCTTAGACCGGCCCACTTTAGTTCACGACTGACTATATTAAAATAATGTAATTAAAACCAGAATGCAGAGCTGCGGGCATGATACAGGAGAATGCAGGGCTGCGGACATGGTACAGGAGAATGCAGGGCTGCGGCATGGTACAGGAGAATGCAGGGCTGTGGGCATGGTACAGGAGAATGCGGGACTGCGGGCATAGTACAGGAGAATGCGGGACTGCGGGCATGGTACAGGAGAATGCAGGGCTGTGGGCATGGTACAGGAGAATGCAAGGTGGCGGGCATGGTACAGGAGAATGCGGGGCTGCGGACATGGTACAGGAGAATGCAGGGCTGTGGACATGGTACAGGAGAATGCAGGGCTGCGGACATGGTACAGGAGAATGCTGGGCTGTGGGCATTGTACAGGAGAATGCAGGGTGGCGGGCATGGTACAGGAGAATGCGGGACTGCGGGCATGGTACAGGAGAATGCAGGGCTGTGGGCATGCTACAGGAGAATGCAGGTTGGCGGGCATGGTACAGGAGAATGCGGGGCTGCAGGCATGGTACAGGAGAATGCAGGGTGGTGGGCATGGTACAGGAAAATGCAGGGCTGCGGGCATGGTACAGGAAAATGCAGGGCTGTGGGCATGGTACAGGAGAATGCAGGGTGGAGGACATGGTATAGGAGAATGCAGGGTGGCGGGCATGGTACAGGAGAATGCAAGGCTGCGGGCATGGTACAGGAAAATGCAGGGCTGTGGGCATGGTACAGGAAAATGCAGGGCTGCGGGCATGGTACAGGAGAATGCAGGGCTGCGGGCATGGTACAGGAGAATGCAGGGTGGCGGACATGGTACAGGAGAATGCAGGGCTGCGGGCATGGTACAGGAGAATGCAGGGTGGTGGGCATGGTACAGGAGAATGCAGGGCGCGGGACATGGTACAAGAGAATGCAGGGCGCGAGACATGGTACAAGAGAATGCAGGGCTGCGGGCATTGTACAGGAGAATGCAGGGTGGTGGGCATGGTACAGGAGAATGCAGGGCTGTGGGCATACTACAGGAGATGCAGTGCTGTGGGCATGTTACAGGTGTACCATGCCCGCAGCACTGCATCTCTTGTAGTATGCCTGCAGCCCTGCATAATGGCAGGTAGTGCGGCTGTGGAGGAGTCTCACTTACCTGTTCCAGAGGTGCCATAGATTTAAAAATGGCGCCGCCCGGCGCCAACACGTCATTGCGCATGCGCCACCACCGCTCGGTTAAGCTCGTATGCTTTCGGCTTTTTCCGGGTATAGGCGAACGTGTACGGACTTTACCGAGCGGCGGCGGTACATGCGCGGTGACATGTGACTAAGGCAACTGATCGGAACTCCTCCTCCCACCTCCCCAGCAAATATGAATTCTGCCCATCCAGCTTCCTCCAGCATTCTGCGCTCCAGCTCCGCCTCCCCAGGACATATTAATTCCGCCCCTCCAGCCTTAACCGCCTTAGCGGTAAACCCGAGCGTGACTCGGGGTAGGAATTTTCTGCTATTAGCGGTATCCCCGATTGATCACGCTCGGGGTCAATGGGCAGAGCGTGCAGACAGCGCAGCGGAGCTTCTCTTACCTTATCCTGGCGATCCAGCGATGAGCTCTCATTGCTGTGACCGCCAGCGAGATCTCCGCCGCTCGTCTGTCGGTAGGAGGACTTCCTAGTTCCGTTCCCTGCAGCAGCAATGCTGCATGGGAGCGGAACTAGGGAGGGAAATTAAAAAAAAACAAAAAAAAAAAAACGTTGCACATAACACATTTTATATTATATATATGCATATATATATATATATATATATATATATATGCAAATATATATATATATATATATATATATATATATATATATATATATATATATATATATATATATATGTATATATATATATATATATATATATATATATATAAAATTATATTATTGATTCGATTATAATTCATGCGTTATATATGGTTATATATACATATATATACACACACACATATATATATATATATATATATATATATATATCTATATACACACATATATATATAATATATAGCGCATGAATTATAATCTAATCAATAATATAATTTTATTATATATATTATATATTAAATAATAAAATAATATTATTGATTCAATTATAATTCACTTGTTTGTGTTTCAAATTTATCACATCTGGGATGTCTACTAGAGACTTGTTTTGGTCAGGTTTAAGTCAGTAATTACTAAGAATTGTAGGCCTATAATACATAACGCCAAATTTCCATGAAAAGAATTGTACCGCTTTTGGAACAGAATTCCTGACAGAATCATACCGCCAGGGAGGTTAAAAGACTATGCAGTGAATTACTAACAGGAAACAGAACGTCCCTCGCACCGACCGGCTCACCGGGAGAAGTCCCGGATTGGCCAATCCGGGCCTGCACCTCCCCCTCCAATGTACTTGGACTCTTCTGTTATCTATATATCACTGGTGCAGAATCAGCTTGTGGGGGTTCTTTCTGTTCTTTGGTCCATCCAGTTGATGAAAAATGGATGTCCCCTGACATCGCTGTCCATCCTTTTCCTCTTCTCCTGACCTCTCCACAGGAGCTGTGAGATAGAAAGAAATAGAAGAAGACACGGTGATGGAACAATAGTTACATGTGAGCAATAGTGATGGAGAATCTGCTTGGGTTCCATTAGAGATCAGGTTCACCAAACACCTCCAAAAATCCACAAATCCACAAATTCACAAATTCACAAATTCACAAATTCACAAATTCACAAATTGTGAACGGGCGGCACAGTGGTGTAGTGGTTAGCACTTTCACCTAGCAGCAAGAGGGTCACTGGTTCGAATCCCAACCACGGCACTACCTGCCTGGAGTTTGCATGTTCTCCCTGTGCCTGCGTGGGTTTCCTCCGGGTACTCCGGTTTCCTCCCACACTCCAAAGACATGCTGGTAGGTTAATTAGATCCTGTATAAAATTGACCCTACTATGTATGTATGTATGTGAGTTAGGGACCTTAGATTGTAAGCTCCTTGAGGGCAAGGACTGATGTGAATGTACAATGTATATGTAAAGCGCTGCGTAAATTGACAACGCTATATAAGTACCTGAAATAAATAAAATAAATAAATAAAAACTTTAACTGCTTGCAGACTGCCCACAGTATATTTACTGCGGCGGTCAGCCCATCCTGAGCAAAGTAGTACTACGTCGCTCGCCCTGGAGCCTGCAGGGGGCGAGCTTGCCCTGCCGGAGGCGCGCTCCCGCCCCCACCCCCGCTCGTTTAGGGACATTCCCGCGCGAGTGACCGGCGTCTCCGATGTCCTCCGGTCACTCGCGATCTCCCACTGGAGAGGGAGAAAGGCAGGCGGCTGATGTAACCACAACCGTCTGTCATTCTCCCTGGTGTAACTGCAGAGATCATACGATCCTGCTATGTAGGATCGCATGTCTCTGTGGTTACATCACAAGCCATGCCCATTTACAGTTAGAATCACGCCCCTAGGGACACACTTAAACCCTTGATCACTAATAAAGTTAACCGCTTCCATGCCAGTGTAATTTTTACAGTAACAGTGCATATTTATAGCACTGATTACTGTAGTAATGTCACTGGTACCCCCAAAAGTGTCAATAATGTCAGTCAGGGGTCCGATCTGTCCGCCACAATGTCGCAGTCCCGCAAAAAAAAATCGCCACCATTACTCGTTAAAAAAAAAAACAAAAAAATGACAAAAATCTTTCCCTTTGTTAGTAAACGTAATAACTTTTGCGCAAACCAATCAAAATACGCTTACTGCAATTTTTTTTTTTACCAAACATACAAAGCAGAAAACAAATTGGCCTAAAATGTTAAAAAATGTTGATTTTTACACTTTCTTTTTTGGGAATTTCATATAAAAAAAATGTGAAAAATATTGTTATTTTTTCAAAATTGTCGCTTTTTTTTTTTGTTTATAGCGCAAAAAGTAAAAATCGCACAGGGGATCAAATACCACCAAAAGAAAGCTCTGTTTGTGGGAAAAAAAGGACGTCAATTTCATTTGGGTACAGCGTCGCACGACCGCACAATTGTCTGTTAAAGTCACGGAGAGCCGAATCGCAAAATAGGGCCCTGGTCTTTGAGCAGCCAAATCCTCCGGGGCTAAAGTGGTTAAAGGGCAACAATAAAAATGCACAATTCCTCAAAATGACATATCGGGGGGTTCCCTGACCATGCCGGTGATGTGGATCACTTGTAGGATGTATACAACCTACTTCAGGAACGACGACATTTACACAGAAAAAATTGTGTATAAATTGCTGGAAAATGAAATTTTCTGCCTCTTCATTCTGTTTGTAAAAAATTATCTGGAGATTCCCTTTGTGATGGAACAAACTGTACACAGGAATATATATAACATAGCTAAATAACAACCAACATTCACTATAAACATGAAGTTAATTAAACAACAAGCCACCCAGACAATGTTGAGATTAATCAGAGATCTCAGGTCGAACTGTCCAGCCCCCAAGGTCACATAACACATTATCACATAACATCCCACAATAGTTTGCTAGCAGACAGACAGAAACAATAGGTGAGTTGATTAGCACAATTAACAATGGGTTAAAGACACGTAGGAGGCACACTATGGGAGGGACCTACTTACAATAAACACATTATAGCAGGAGACCCCAGACAGGTGGCTTTGAGCTGATGAGATTAACATCTGCTCTGAGTCTTACAGTGTGGAGCAGTCATTGTTGGTAATGTGGCCAATCCGCCCTAAACATGGATCTCGGTCTGCTGCTGGGGAGGGGATCCCTACTGCTACAGATCGAGGAACGATACCTATCAGCCTATGGGTCTATGGGTTTGCCCTTTGCCGTTCAGGCACCCAGGAAGAGCTCCGAGCTCTCTGCCCAACCTGTAAGAGACTCTTGGCCATCTTCTCTACTTGAGCTCGCTGCCATGTCTGTGGTGTACCGCTATTACAACATATGCTGGAGGAAGAACCCAGTTGTAAGATCGGGTCGAATGACCTGCCTAGGAGTGATCCTGCTGCTGGAGATGCATCTACCTCCGAGCTGCCGGTGAAAATCCAGGGATGGCCTCCCTCATGGCTTCTAGGGTTGAGTAGCTGCCCTGGCACACATCTGTGGATCCTGTACCCCTTTGAGCCTTTGAGAGTTGCTGCTGGAGGATCTGCCATCCCATCCGGTCCAAGATACACCTACGGTCTAAAGTTGAGAGTCAATTGTTGGGAGTTACAGGGTTACCAAGGGGAACAAAGGCTTATATAGCAGCCTGTCGTTAAGCATGCACATGTGACCGATGGGGATAACCTCCTTTAGCAAGGGAGATGTTGTCAGCACTGCTTTGGCCGCAATCTATCTCCTACAGCACTGGAGCAGATCTACACTGCCCGGGCCCTCGTCCTGTACACAGGTACAGAAGATAAGGAGTTGAGCGAAGTGCACGCATGGAGTCCACGCTAGGTGCACGGTAGGACCCCATACCGTTACTGGGGGTGAGGTAGTGGTGACAGGCTCTGCATGTCCCTCCTAAATGTACAAATGACCGAGGTGATGTATAGTAACATCAAGAGAGTTTACTAGAGTTCATGTTTAGTCATCTGTTCAGGTCATGAGCGTAGCTCAAGAAAAGGTACTCCATGTGTACGGCAGTGACCCTGTACAAAGTGCCTAGCATAGCCCAGAAGAACACGCCCTGGGGTAGGCCATTTATGTGACCCTTGCTTGGCACCCACTGAGGAGGGAAACACAGAGCACGTGACAACCACGATGTCATCCTGACCTGCCCACTAGTGATGGGCTCTATGTTCGAGTGGAACGTAAGTTCGCAAAACACACAAACAAATGGGACGCTTGGTGGGAAGTTCGCCCGTCGATGAGCGCCCCATAAAGCACTGCCTGGTGCAGTGCATTGATTGCTGATGATTGGCTAAAGCATGCACCTGACCTGTATGCTTTGGCAAATCACAGCACAATGTCCTGTCAGAGCCATGGTTGGCCAAAGGTAAGGTGTCCCACGTCCCACACTATATAAGGCTGCTTACACGGCAGCCGTGTATAGTGTATGATAATAGAAGTTAGGCAGGTAGTTAGTAGATAGTGAGTTGAATCAGTTTAGTGCAGTCAGTGTAGTGTACAGGCATACCCCACTTTTAAAATGTATGGATATGTTGTAGTCCTGGGTCCCCTCTTGGTGCTTCCCAAGTTTGGTGTCCCTGACACTTATAGTTCGGGACTAGTGCCATGCCAAGCTGACCAAAATATCCCATAGAAGCCAATGTTATAGATAAGGAGGAGCAGTGCCATGCCAAGCTGACCAATATTTCCCATAGATGCCAATGAGCCCTGAAAGCTGAAAATTGGTCTAGGCAGGAAGGGGTTGAAAGTGCCCTGTATTTAAATGATTAAGGGGAACCCTTTATCAGAATTTAAAAACAGCATGGGGACCCCCCCCAAAATCTATACCAGGCTGACAATACATTACAGCTGTGAGCAAGTTTACATTACATTTTTTCCTTTAGAAATGTCAGTATTGCTGCAGCAGGCTCTACACATTGTACAAATGTGCCACTTTACAGGCACATTAGGGGACTCCCCGGGCACAATATTTAAAGGAATTTTTCATTTTTATTGTTTGACTTTAAGCATCATTAAAATCACTGCTCCTGTAAAAATTATTGTTTTAAATTTTTTTTTTTTTTTGCATAGATACATGTCCCCCAGGGCAGTACTCGGGTCCCCATACACTTTTTATGGCAATAACTTGCGTATAAGCCTTTAAAATGAGGACTTTTGATTTTTCATGTTCGTGTCCCATAGACTTTAATAGAGTTCGCATGTTCACTAGAACTTTTCCCTGTTTGAGATGTTCTGGTGCGAACCGCACAGGGGGGTGTTCCGCTCAGCAATACTGCCCACATGCATGACAATCGGCTCCCACTGAATGAGTAAATATTTGGACATTTGTCTGAATGCGTGAACAGCTATAGATCAGTTTAGACTGAACTTTGAGCTTAGCCCTAAGAAGGAGTACATAGTACTGTCAGGGACACAGCCGTACTGGCATTTCTGCCAGTACTAGTCATGGATGCTCCTGGCTCAATCGACACAGCCCTCTGATGTCCCGTCAGGGAAATGGCCGCAGGAGAACTGGCAACATTACCAGTAATAGCAATGGTCGCTCCTGCCTCAATTGACACTGCCCTCTGCTGGCCTATAAAAGGTGGCCATAGGATCAGCCTGTAAGATTCTGGTACCTTTGGTACCCTTATTGCCCATTTTCCTTTTCATATTGCGTCCCACCTTTTTAGTTAGGTGGAACGCATATACCTTTAAGCCGTATGACATCATCACTGAGCGCCGCTCTGAACGGCTATTTCAATCGCCGGCTTTCTCTCTCAGGTTGTTACATAGTTACATAGTTAGTAAGGTTGAAAAAAGACATCAGTCCATCCAGTTCAACCTATGATGTGTGTGTGTGTTTGCTTTTAATCGTACATTGTGTACCCCTGTATGTTGTGGTCTTTAAGGTGTCCATCTAATCGTTTTTTGAAACTATCGATGCTCCCTGCTGATACGACTGCTTGTGGAAGAGAATTCCACATCCTTACTGCTCTTACAGTGAAGAACCCCTTACGCACTTTAAGGTTAAACCGCCTTTCCTCTAGTTTTAGTGAGTGGCCACATGTCTTATTGTACCTCCTTTCTCTGAATAGTTTGTTCCTTATGCTCGGGTCACCAGTACAGTATTTGTACATTGATATCATATCCCCCCTCAATCGTCTCTTCTCCAGAGAGAATAAGTTCAGTGCTTGTAGTCTTTCCTCATAGCTGATGTCCTCCATTCCCCTAATTATTTTTGTTGCCCTTCTCTGGACTTTCTCCAGTTCCAGCACATCCTTCCTGAGGACCGGTGCCCAGAACTGGACAGCATACTCCAGATGTGGCCGGACCAGAGTCTTGTAGAGTGGGAGAATAATCTCTTTATTTCTGGAGTGAATCCCCTTTTTTATACATCCCAGTATTCTGTTGGCTTTGCTTGCGGCGGCTTGGCATTGCATGCCACTGCCAAGCCTGTTGTCTACCAGTACCCCCAAGTCCTTTTCCATCCTAGACTCACCCAGAGGTTCCCCCCCTAGTGAGTAGCTTGCTTTCTGGTTTCTGGCACCCAGGTGCATTACTTTACATTTTTCAACATTAAACCTCATCTGCCATGTAGTTGCCCACCCCGTTATTTTGTTCAGGTCTGCTTGCAAGGTTTCCACATCCTGCATAGAAGATATTGGCATGCCTAATTTAGTATCATCTGCAAATACTGAGATTGTACTAGATATCCCCTCCTCTAGATCATTTATGAATAAATGAAACAGGATTGGTCCCAGGACAGAACCTTGGGGGACCCCACTTTCCACACCCGCCCAATCCGAGTACTCCCCATTAATCACCACCCTCTGGACTCTCCCCTGGAGCCAGTTCTCTATCCAGGTACTCACCTTATGGTCCATACCTACCTTCCTTAGTTTGTACAGTAAGCGTTTGTGGGGAACGGTGTCAAAGGCCTTTGCAAAGTCCAGATACACCACATCCACAGGCTTACCTTTATCTAGGTGGCAGCTCACTTCATCATAGAAGGTTAATAGATTGGTTTGGCAAGAACGATTTTTCGTGAATCCATGTTGATTTCTACTTATAATACCCTTTTCATTACTAAAGTCTTGTATGTGGTCCCTTAACATCCCCTCCAAAATTTTGCAGACTACTGATGTTAGGCTGACCGGCCTATAGTTACCCGGGATATATCTCGGCCCCTTCTTAAATATTGGTACCACGTTGGCTTTTTTCCAATCAGCTGGCACCATACCCGTCTGTAAACTATCCTTAAAGATCAAGAATAATGGTCTGGCAATCACCTGGCTGAGCTCATTAAGAACCCTCGGGTGCAAGCCATCCGGTCCCGGGGATTTATTTATGTTAAGTTTCTCTAGTTTAGCTCTAAGTCTATCTTCTGTTAACCATGGCGGCACTTTCTGAGGTGTATTATTGGCCTTACAAGCTGGGTTCGTGTAGCCCCCCGATTCTTTTGTGAAGACTGAAGAGAAAAAATTATTTAACACTTCCGCCTTTTCTCTGTCCTCAGTGGCCATATTTCCCTTATCATCTTTTACGGGGCCAATGTGTTCTGGCCTCGCTTTCTTACTGTTTATATACTTAAAGAACTTCTTAGGGTTCTTTTTACTCTCCTCCGCTATATGTCTCTCGTGTTCTATTTTAGCCCCCCTGATTTCGTCTTTACATTTCTTATTACACTCTTTGTAATGCTTAAATGCTGCCAATGACCCCTCAGTCTTGTATTTTTTGAAGGCCTTTTCTTTAGCACTAATATACATTTTTATGTTGGAGTTTAGCCATCCAGGGTTTATTTTTGCTCTTTTAAATTTATTTCCCTTTGGAATGCACTGGCCAATCCCCCTGTTTAGTATGCTCTTGAAGCACTCCCATTTTTCCTCCGTGTTCTTTGTTTCCAGGGTTCTATCCCAATTGATATTTTCTAGCAGCGTTCGTTCAAGCCGCCAGTATACAGCTATGCCTGACGCTACCTGGACTTGTATCTCGCTACCTGTTCTTGTGCTTCACTTTCTGATCTTGTATCTCGCTACCTGATCTAACCGCATGCTTACAAGCCTTGTCTTATGCTGCCGGAGCCTCCAGCTATTCTCTTTACCTGGAACAGACCGGAACCTCGATACTGATCCCGTATCTCGCTACTGGATCACTCCCTCACTACTGGACCCCTCTACTTACTAACCTTACTAGTGATAAGTACCCCACAGGGGATTCCTCCATAACAAACTTACATTATCTACTTCTGCACATTAAGGACTGTTACTATCTATGCATACTAATTCTACCATCTGCATTGTTACATAGATTGCTAGCTCTTGAGTCTACTACCATCTATCCTTGCACTGGGTTAGTCTCTCCTGTATATTATCTGCTGTCCTTACCACTTATTACCATACATGATTACTAACCTATCTGCATCCTACCTATTACCGTCTACTACTCTCCTGAACATTTCTATCAAGTGCTTATCATTGCTATCACTGCTCACACCTGTCCCTTCAGCACATCACCTCTATACTATCATATACATCCCATCACTCCAGGAACATCTTATTGAGTGTGTATATCTGTATGCTGAAGCAGACAGGCCCACAGTGATGAGTCTGGAGAGTTGGATCTGGTATTCCAACACATCTCTACATGACTACTGAGTGGAGATTCTGCAGCTGCAAATCCAGCTTACTATAAAAACGCAGGAGCGTTACACAGCCTCATTGCTGGATTATCTTGTCAGCTTCCTGTGACCTGAACCTTGTTATCTTCTTGGACTTCCTGTTGTGACCCGGTGTAACGTTAGAAAACCATACCCCGTGAGAAATCCATACCCTCGTCACTTCCTGTCAGGAACAGCTGAGCAGCGTAGCAGTGCGCATGCTCACAGCCCGGATACGTCAATGAACAGCTGAGGGCCTGACAAGTGTGCATGCTCGGAGGATATGGATTTATCACGGTAGTGTGTGTAACGTTACACTTGCGGCGGTTACATTAAAACAGCTGTGCTGCAATATGAGTCATCTCCGCTCCTGTCCCTGCCACTTCCCTGATGTCGGCTAATAAATATAAAAGCGGCGACGGGTGTCTGAAATCTAAATGACGGAGATGTCGGCTCCGTTATCCGTTTTTATATTTATTAGCCGAGATCAGGGAAGTGTCAGGGACAGGAGCGGAGATGACTCATATTGCAGCACAGCTGTTTTAATGTAACCGCCGCAAGTATAACGTTACACACACTACCGTGATAAATCCATACCATCCGTAGGTGCACCGGAAGTGACGAGGGTATGGTTTTATCACGGGTATGGTTTTTTCACGGAACACCAGCTTGTTTCTGAACCATCTGATCTCCTCCTGGTGTTTGACCCTCGGCTTGCTTCTCGGACTTTGCTCTTGCTACTACCTGCCTGTTTCCCCAGTGTATGACCCTGGCTTGCCTAAGGACTCTGTTTCTGCCTGCTCACCTGTGTATGACCCTGGCTCGTCCCTGTTCTGCTACTTACCTTGCTCTTGGACTGATCACCTGTGTATGACCCTCGGCCTGGCTTTTACTACTGTAGCACCACCCCCGAGGGAGCTGCTGGTTAAGTTTTTGGGTCTACGTCCTGCCTAACAACCCTCAAACGTTGCTCGAACCCTCCCTAGGCACAACTGACACAATATGAGTTAATAACACCAGAGGACTATTAAGGAGCAAAAATTGGCAGATATCACTTTAAATGAGAATAAATATCTGGTTACCTTTCTCCAGTAGCTCCCTGTGGCCCAGGTGCAACATCAAAGTTTACGTTTAGCTAAAACAACTTCACTGGGGTGCAATGAAAACAGCATACATTAGAATACAAATGGACTTCACAACATACTGCAGGAGACATCTAATGAACTGGAATTTAATAAAATTGGTAAGTCATGTAATTAATACAGCTACACAGGTCTACTTGTGTAGTTAAATGACACACAGGAGCCCTTCCCTTAAAGTTACTCTCTGTACACGTCCAATCACTTTACCATATAGGCCAGACTTATACGGACCCCACACACACAGTTTCTTTTCCCGGATGGATGTCTTCGCTAGCAAATGTTGGTGCACATCAATTTATAATCCAAGAGAGGTAATAGGCAGTTCTAGGAGGGACACAGTAAAGTTAAAGGCTCCAAACACGCACCTAATGTCTTGTCACACAGGGATGTGCGGCTCACTAGCGTTGCAAGTGTTGTATCCTGGTGTTTTATGCACTGGTACTCACTTGGTGATTTCTGTGAAGGTACACTAGGCCTCAAGTATGTGACAGAACATCAGCTACTGATATAGTACCACCCGGAGACACTTTCTCCCAACAGGGAATCAATTTGTGGGCAGGTGCCCTTCTCACCAACCAGTCTTGTTCCTAGGTGCTTTCCGCTGCTACAACAGTCTCCAGTCCCGGTCACCAACCTCACCGGGTGTTGACGCTGGGCGGCACCAGTCTCTGCAGAGCATCAATGGGTTCTCTGGGAAGGCTCCTTTACTGAAGATGAAATACTTCCACTCAGCCGCTTCAGGCCTAGTCCACAGCATCAGCCCACAGCACTTGCTTCCTTCTAGGAGTTGTGTGAGGAGACAAGAGAGAGAGCCTGGCTCCTCCCTTCCTTTATAAAGCTTCCCCCAATAGGCTGTGCGGTGAAGCAATGCACCCTGGTATTCCAACTGAATTGTGGGTATCGTAGTATAAAGGAACTTCTGATGAAAATCACCAAGCTGCAGTGTGGCAGTTTGGCCACTAGAAACTTCTGATGAAAATCACCAAGCTGCAGTGTGGCAGTTTAGCCACTAGAAACTTCTGATGAAAATCACCAAGCTGCAGTGTGGCAGTTTGGCCACTAGATGGAGCCGAGTTCCTTCAAAATGTTATACAGTCTTCTAAAGAACAATTGTAAAGGGGAGAATCCCTGCTACACTACTCCTCTAGTTGCCTGCCTTACCCAGAGTTCCTAAAATCATCTGGTGCTCACCACAGGCAACCTGTGCTACTTGGGACGCTTCACCTCCTGTACCACTTCCAGGGGTGACTCGCACTGAGCTGCAAGGGAAGCCCTCTCTGCACTTCTGCCTCCTTCCTGATCGCGGCAAGCACCCGTGGTTACCCTTTCACAAAAAAAAGGAAAAATAGAAAATAAAGTCACACAACTATAAATAAGTCCTGTATTATACCAAAAAAAAAAAAAACACTTGGTTGTAAATCCACATCAGTCAGTTTTTGACTCTTAGTTCTGTCGTTGTGCTCCTAGAGAGAATAGTGTAATTAGAGATTGGATTCCACTATATTTTGTTTAATTTTTTTGGCCAAATATATTATCTTTACATTCATAGCGCTTATCCCCGAGAGATCCACAGGATTATATGGTTCCTCCAAGCATTTCTATTGGTGACCTGGTCAAAAAACACTCACTGACCTACCATCGACAACTGAATGTCCAACATCCACTCTGTTAATCTTTTTCATGAAGATTTGATTGGCTCAGTGACCAGGGAAGGGTGGGTTAGGAATTAGAGGATACTCCAAAAAAGAACTCCAAAAAAAAGGTGTTACCTCTCACAGGTCATTAATGTGCCTTTATCCCAGATCTGGCAATCTTTAGCCTATGCCTTTAAACTGAGACCGGCAATGGATTATGCAAACTTCTCTGAAGGTGCTCCCCTTCTGTCTTCCTGGCCCTAACAGAGGCCTCTTCCCAATCCATGGCTCTGGAACTGTTCCCCCTCCAGGCCTGGGAGGCTATGGCCGGGCCCCTCACGCTGGCATCTTTTCCAGGCAAAGCCTGGGAGGAAAGGACCCTTCTAGAAGGTGTTCCTGAATATTTATCCCCTTTATACTTATCCCCAGCCTACATCACTAGCAATAAACCTCCTAGGGATTGGCCAGAGGGGGAACTATTTATAGCCTACAGCATTGTTTCTTCTGACTCTATCTACTGGAGAACATTCCCCAGAAACAGGCAGAAGTAACCAATGTCCATGGCTTATGGGAGACCCAGAGAATGCAGAAAACAATACCAATTAGAGCTCAAGCTGGCTACAGCCACCCACTAGAGTTAGATTAGAGACCCTCCAGATTATAGCAGGAACCCTACATGTTCCTATGTCTTTGAAATGTGTCTTTGATATAAAGGAAAGTTCCTGATACAACATTTCCACTGATTACATCACCCATTGTAATTATACAATCCCTGCTAAATCTACCAGATAAAACTTTATTGAGTTAATAAATAAAGATTTGTGCATGGATAAGCTCTTGGGGCTCATTCACATGGACACTGAGGCCTGTACAGTAGGAATCAGTGTTTTTTTTTAGCTGGGCTGTGTGTAGACAACCCATATTATGCTATGGGGAGACAGCAGCTGTATGAATGCAGACACAGGTCCTAATTTTACAGGTGTATGGGTGTGGGTGCACGGCCCCTAACCACTTGCCAGCCGAGCTATAGCCGAATCATGGCGGCTGCGCGGACGGCTAGTTCTGGGTGGCCGTCATATGTCTAGGGGAATGCTGCTGATCACAGATTGAGGTAAAGAGTCAATCAACGGCTCTTTACCATGCGATCAGCTGTGTCCAATCACAACTGATCACAGATGTAAATAGAAGACGGTTATCGGCTCTCCTTACCTCATGCTGACAGTGGGAAGAGAGGAGAAGAGAGCCAATAACCGGCTTCTCTAAAAGGGACATGTACACTAATAAGCAGGGCATTGATTATAAGTACAGTCCAAACAGTGCCCACCAGTGCTGCCAATCTGTACCCATCAGTGTTGCCAAACAGTGCTCATCAGTGCCGCCTCTCAGTGCCCATTGGTGCCGCCTATCAGTGTCCATCAATGCCACCTATCTGTGCAGCCTCATCAGTGCCCATCAGTGCAGCCTATCAGTGCCCATCAATGCCCATCATTGCTGTCTCATCAGTGCCCGTCAGTGCAGCCTATCAGTGCCCATCAATGCCCATCATTGCTGTCTCATCAGTGCCCATCAGTGCAGCCTATCAGTGCCCATTAATGCAGCCTATCGGTGCCCATCAATGCCCATCAGTGCTGCCTCACCAGTGCCCAACTATGATGCCTCATAAGTGCCCATCAGTGCAGCCTATCAGTGTCCATTAATACTTATCAGTGCTGCCTCATCGGTGCCTCATCAGTGCAGCATTATCAGTGCCAATCAATGCAGCCTTTTAGTGTCCATCAATGCCCGTCAGTGCTGTCCCATCAGTGACCATCAGTGCCTATCAATGGCCATCAGTGCTGCCTCATCAGTGACCATCAGTGCAGCCTAGTCAGCGCACATCAGCGAAGAAGAAAAATTAACTGTGTTAAAGCGGAGTTCCGGGCAGAAATTTTTTTTTTTACTTAAAAATACCCCCAGGACAGTCAGGGCTAGTGCATGACCAATGTAGAATAGATGTCCCCAACCTCTTGTGCCGTTTACCGCCAAAGACTCCACCCCAATTCCATAACCCTTTCCCTTTAACCTGAATGAATCAGACCACACCGTGCTTGGAGTTAATTGGCCACAGCAGCCCTTTTATTAACCCTTTTAACTTAAAATTAACATAAGGAGAAAAAACATTCCTTAAAACAGAAACAAATCAGTCGTTAAGCCTGTTGGTCTTTGAGGCACCCCCCAAATAATTCCAAATCCTGCACTGCGGGACCTGTGCCCTGATAGGCCTCCAGCCGCGGCACCGGCTCGGAGACAACCCACTCCCCGCAGTGCCACCATTTTAAATTCCATTTAAACTGACATTAAATGGAATGCACCATAGGGACCCATACCAACGATGAGTCCCAACCATACCCTTATCCTAAACTGTTCACCTCCCCCGCCAGCAAAGATCAACAAAACGCCACCAGCACCCAAGGGTGAAACCTTACTCTTGAGTGCCCCTCCAAACCCTCAAGGCTCGCTGGATCCCATCTTGCAACCCCAGGGCCCACAAATCTGTACCCACCGCATTGAGGTTCACGCCGTCACCCCGCAGATACCGCCATGTGTCTACCTCCAACTCCAAGTGGCGGACCACCAACCCACCATTCCGACAAACAAAGCGCCCCACTTCCTTGTTCAACTTGATCCGAGCCTTATTGAGGGGCGCGACCGACCTGGCCATACGCCAGGAAGTGCGGGCCAACATATCGGACCAAACTATGAGCAGCACCGGAAAAGCCGTGCGCAGCCGCAGGAAATCCAATTTGATATCCCTGATCAAGGCCCGCGCGGTCCTGACCCCCAAATCGTTGCCCCCAGCATGCAGCACCAAAACATCCGGCTGCCTGTCCAGCCGGGAGAAACGATGAACTTCCGGGATGACCCTGCCCCATGTAAGCCCGGGCACCCCATCCACCTGACACAAGCCTCCTGACGAGAGAACCCCAGCTGTCTACCATTAGGACTGTTAAATATTTATTCCAAATTCATAATTCGGCACTTATTGGAATTATATTATATTCACAGCAAGCTTGCAAAATATATGTGATTTTATGATTAATCATAGTATTAATACAGTATGTGTGAATGACCTTGATCCGGTGATTAACAATGGAGTTCTTCATCTGAGCTGAGACAGTAAAATGTCAGATAATTCTGGAGTATGTAGCTAGTTGGAAGATGACATATAAGGTATCTGTGGGATAGTATGTCATGGAAGACAAGAATAGGATCCATGTGTAATACTAGGAATAGCATATATTAGTTTAAATAATGTTAGTAATAATTCATCGTATTTGTATGTATTTACTCAATGTTATACTAGTCATATAAGTTGGTTATATATGTTACTTATTATGTAAGATAAATGATGGTTATTTAACATGACATCAGCCACACTAGATGTTACAAGAATAGGGTGTTACATGTGGGCTTGTCAATCAAAGTAGTTCAAGACTAATCAGCTTTTTGGTCATATACATATTAGGAATTATGACTTTATGGGCTTAGTACCTCCTCTTGTATAGTATAACTGACGTTAGCAGAAGTTATGATGCCATACAAGGCTTGGAGTATTGGAAGTTCATGACGTATACATGTAAGATAAATTGCCACGCGATTCGGACACTCGACACACAGACTAGGACACACAGACACACAGACTAGCGAAGATCACACACATTACTTCTGCTCTACACAAATCTATTCATAGACTTTTTTACAACCTAAGCAGGTGTTTTGCTCTCTGAAACCTAGCAACGTCATTTCCTGCTTCTTCTCAGACGAGAAAAGATTAACACGGAAGAAGGACACACACAGAGGAACACCAGACATCCCAACCTGCAAAAACTCATTTCAGGGAGGTGGCACTTCGCGCCGCTGAATCCCCCCACGCGTGCCGCCGCACTCTTCCCACGCTGCCGTGACCCCCCCCCCCCCCCCCCCACACACACACACACCAAAAAAAAAAGAAAAAAAGTTGTGAATTTAGCTATGTACTTTACAGTGCATCTCTAGGTAATGGGTAATTCCCCTCCCTTCAGGAAAAGCCCAGTGACTTCCTGTTGGCTTTCTGGTAGTGGAGTCACATAGACCACAAAAAATGACTATGGCAGAAGTTTTATTCCTATTACCATAGGTCCACATGTTCGAGACGCAGTGAGCAGAAGCTTCCAGAAGCCCCCTGTGCTCTCAGTACACATTAGTGAAGGGGTTGCTATGGACAACTGCTGTAGTGCTGAATATTTTTATCTCCTGTTATTTTGAAGTACATGGCTCACTGTAAGGAGCTGCTGCTTCCTCTGTATCCCTCCTCCTCCTCTCACGGGCAGAAGTAGTGGCTCTGTCTCACTTCATGGAGCTGCTCAGGATGACTCACAGAGTGAGTGAGTCACACTGACAGCTCAGCTGATTCTACTCGGCTTCACAGCTTGGATGACTCACAGATGAGTCACACTCTCACTCACACTCACCTTCACAGCTTGCCGGGATATCGCCCTGAGCTCGCGGGTGTCCGTGAGCTCAGGGCAGAAAACGGGAGTCTCCCGCGATTTGCGGGAGACTTGAGATGTCTGGAACACACATGGCTATATTGCCATGAATTCACGCTGAACACATCTTTTCCATGAATTATTGTTTTTATTCTTCATATTTTTACCTACACTGAACTGAACTGAACTGTCATACCTTTTACATTGTATTGTTGATGCCAAGTGTGTTTGAATAATATCACACTTTGTTTTTAAAGTCAGTCTGGCTATCAATGCTAATCAAATTGAAACGCCTAAAGAGATTAAAATATAGAGATATATTCTATATTTTACAAGGACGCACATCAGCTCTCCGGCCCCCCAGAAAACATACGAGTGTCCCAAAATCCAAACGAGGCAGGGGTTCAAACCTGAAAGAAAAAGGAACAAAAAACACCACCAATAATCAAACAACCAGCCGGGCCCCCCACCCCCCAGCCATAAAACCACCACCCGCATCTCCACTACACCAACAGCTGTGGACGCACGTACAACAAGAACCTTCTGGACTCCCAGCGCCCAATGCGTTTAACCGCATCATCGTCCAACCCCCAGCACGCGGCCTCCGTGGCTGCCCCGATTCGAAAGGAATGAGACGCGAACCTACTGGCATCCAAACCCAAAGAGCGCACACATTTCCTGAACACCCAGATGAATTGAAACGTGACAACGACGACCCGTCAGCGTGCATCAAAAAGGAACCAGGCTGAGGAGGGCGAAGTGCCCTGTAAGCCTGAACCGTGCCCACCGGGCACAGCGGCGACGACGGCACCGCGAACAACCGTACTCGGACCCCTCTGCCACTCGAAGGAGGATAGTGACCCCCTCCCGACTGTAAGAGACATCCTGATCCAATAAGCCCCCCGACACAGTCCGGGAGGAGCTGACCAACTCCCCAATCCGGAAAGCCCCGAAAAAAGCGAGAGAAAAGGCCGTCGTTAACAACGACACCTCATGACCCGAGGCGCAGTGCACCCCCAATTGTATGCATACATCATGTAAAAGAGCGAAGGACACCGGGCGCCTGGAGTCCCTGCGCCGGTGCGCCCTGGAATATCCCTTCAACGCCTGCCTTACCAAAAAGTCCTTAGTGAAATCCCGACAACCTAAAAATTTAAACAAGAAGGCCAAGCCGGACAACTTGCGCGACACAGCGGAAGCTGACGAGCCCCTCTCGAAATGGTCGGAAATAAAAGAAAGCAACACCCACCTGACATCCGGACCCAGGGGATCCACCGCCGCCACCCGCAACACCTCCAGCCACTCCAACCATACCTTGTAATACGTTGACCACGTGGACTCGCTCACCGACTTCCGGATCCATCCAGCGAGGACCCCAAGGCAATCCCCCACAGCCACTCTGGACACGGGACCCCGCGTTGCTCCGCTGCCGGTGCCAACTCCCGGAACCTGTCCCACTGAAATCGAGACAGTGCGTCAGCAATATCATTGTGTACCCCCGGGATGTGCACAGCATACAGGAAAACATTCAACTGTAGACACCGCAAAACCAAAAGCCTGAGGAGGCGCACCACCGGCTGTGAACAAGCCGACGCGCGGTTGATGACCTAGACCACCCCGAGATTGTCGCAATGGAGACGAACCTTCAAATTTCTGAATTCAGCACCCCAGATCTCCAGAGCCACCACCACTGGGAACAGCTCCAACAGAACCAAGTTGCGAACCAACCCAGCCACTCCCCCGGCCATGGGGCGGCGCTCCACGCACCCCGGTGAAAAGCCCCTTACCCAGCCGAATCGGCTGCATCAGTAAACAGTTCCAAATCAAAATTGCTAATCGGCCCAGCCAACCACAAGGATCTACCATTGTATGTGGCCAAAAAACTGTGCCACAGACGCAAGTCATCCCTGTGTTCCCTGTTGAGCCTGACAAAGTGAGTGGGCAATTTCACACCCGAAGTCGCCGCCGACAGCCATCGGCAGAAAACCCGGCCCATGGGCATAATGCGGCAAGCAAAATTTAATTTCCCCAGCAACGACTGCAAGCTGCGCAACTGAATTTTTCGCAAGCCCAGCACCCCTTCGATTTCCGCTCTCAAGGCCCCCAACTTGTCCTCCGGCAGGTGACACTCCATGGCCTCCGAATCGGTCGGGCCCTCCGTCTTGTCCGGTGTTAAAGGAATGCCGAAACTCCCCGCCACATGTTGCAAAGTGGCGAGAAGGATCGCACACCCATTGGAAGAGGGTGGGCCCACACAAAGAAAGTCGTCCAAATAGTGGATCACCGAATTTACCCCAGAAACATCCCTGACCACCCACTCCACAAAGGAGCTGAAGGTCTCGAACAACGCGCAGGATATGGGGCAGCCCATGGGAAGGCAGCGATCCACATAATACGCCCCTTGCCACCAGCAGCCCAGCAAGCGAAAACTATCCGGATGAACCGGGAGCAACCGGAACGCAGCCTCAATGTCAGATTTCGCCATCAAGGCGTCAAAAGAAGTGTAGGACACCGCACAGGCCTCCGGATCAATTGCGTCATTCACCGACCCACCCCTTCGGGAAGGAAAGGTGGTGAATGAGGCGGAACTTATTGGGTTCCTTTTTGGGAACTACACCCAACGGCGAAACCACCAAGTCTCGTAATGGCACAGCGGAGAACGGGCCCGCCATGCGACCGAGAGCCACCTCTTTGTTCAATTTATCCGACACCACCAAAGGTTGGCGCAAAGCCAAACGCAAATTCCTCGCCAATGGCGGCACCGAGGCCAAAGAGCAAGGGATACGAAAACCCACCGCAAAACCCTTCCTCAACAGTCGGGCAGCCGCCCTATCGGGGTACCTATTTAGAAAAGGCCGTAGCCTTTCCACCCTCACCGGCGTCATCCCCATTGTGCGCAGACTCTCCGGAACGCCCCTTACCGGACTTAAAACACTGAGACAAGGAATGGGAACCTCTGCAACCGGAGCATTCATGTTTGAAGCGACAGGTCCCTCCAAACTTACATGAACCCTCATTGAATTGCCAGCAAAAACCCCTCTTCTTCGCGGCCGCTGTCCAGGGGTCGCAGAACCTCCGCCCCCCCCCTGGAAAAAACTGATTCGGAGCCTTCGCAGAGGACATGAGCCACATCCACAGGCTGATGTCCTTGTGGTCCCACCGCAAGGACGGTCTAACCGCCTTCCGCTGCCGGAACTGTTCGTCGTACCGCAGCCAGGCCGACCCCCCGTATACCCGATAGGCCTCCCCGATAGCCTCTAGGTAACAGAATAGGGCCGAGCAGTTTTCCGGCGCCTTTTCCCCAATGACGCCCGCCAGAATGGCAAACGCCTGCAACCAATTTGGGAACGTACGCGGGATAAGCCGGTATCGTCGCACCTCCTCGTCCTCCTTCTTGCGTTCCTCCGGTTTAACTCTGTCAAGGTTGAACTTCTCGAGGGGCAACAGCGTGAAAATTTCCATGTACTCACCCTTCCAAATCTTCTCACGGACCTCCTGCTTCAAATGTGCCCCCAACGGACCCTCAAAACAAACATATACCTCACCTTTTGCCAAATCGTCCAGGCAAACCGCGTCCGCCTTCTCCTCCTTCGTTGTCCCGGTCTTGTCCCCCGCAGACACCGCAGTTACCGCCTCCACCGCAGGCGACCCGGTCAACTGGGGCACCGCAGCCACCCCCGGACCAGACCCCGAGGAAGACGGCCCCGCCAGCGCAGGGACCCCCGCGGGCTCCGCGCCCGATCCCCCCGCTGGAGGAATCCAAGCCGCCGCAGGAGGCGGGCGAACACCACCCCCCGGCGCCAAATGTCCTAATAGGTCCTGCAGGCCCAAGAGAAAGCCCCCCAAGCCCCCGTCAGCTCCCCCATCCGGAGCCGCCACCCCCACCGGCCGAGGAGCCCCCCCAACCTGAGCAACCGCAGCACCCCCACCCCCCACATCAAACAATCCCCGCAAATCGGGCAAAGATAGGGAAGAAAATGTTACCTCATCTGACTGCCCAGGGGGGGCGCCCCCAGCCGCCGATCCAGCCTCCCTCGCCGCCGACCAGACACTGACATCCTCTTCTCCCTCCGATCCGGACACCTCACCTTCCGAACGATCTTCCCCGGACACTTCCTGCATCGGCCCTCCAGGTGGCGCACTCCCGGAAGCCGCGGAGCTGAGCGACAGGCGTCCCCACCCCCTTACTCCAGCTCCGCCCGACGTAGACCTCATCGACCCAGACAAACTCTCGGTGACCTTGCCATGTGACTTGCTGCGCCGCGTCATCTCCCTGCGCCAGACCAAGGCCGACTCCGAGTCGCTCCGATCCCTGCTGCCTCCGGCCGCACCGAACTCACTCCCACGCCGAGGCTCCCCACCGACCGGAGCATCGCCAGTAGAGGAGCCCGCCAGTCCACTTGAGCCATGATGTGAGGGACGGGGAGAGACCGAAGACCGCCTCCTCCCACCGCCCCCAGAGCTCCGTCCCTGCAGAGGATTCCTCCCAGAGGTGCGCACGGCGGCAGCAGAGGCACGCTTGGCCGGCGGCCCTGAAGGGTCCCTGTCGGGGCTCCTAGGGTGACGCTGAGCTCGAGGGGAAGGGTCCGGTGAAAAACGCTCCGGAGGCCGCGACCTCCAAGCCCGCGGGACCGCCAGCCCCCCCGCCGCCTGGGGAGTGTCCTGAACCCCCACCAAAGCTGAGACCTGGGCCCGGAGCCACTCGGTCCCCTTCACCGCGGCAGCAGCCTTGATTTGGGCCATCAAAACGTCCACCTCCGCCATCGCAGCCGGACCAGGGAACACGAGGTGAGATGCTCTGCAGGACAAGAAGGTGGGTGACAAGCTTCTTCTTCTTTCGTCCGTTGATCTTCACTGACCTCCAACTCTTAGGGACCACCCCTCTTAACTGTACCTCGACCCCACCCAAACCTAGTCCACCAATCCCTGAATCCCCCCAAACCAAAACAACTTAGTTTAACTCCTACCTGCCCTGTCTCCCCTCTTCACATGGTCATGTCTGCCCTGCGCTATTTTTTATTTTTTTATTTTTATTCGCTTCGGGCCTTGCTTTTAAGCAACGATAGCCTCTGAACTGTCCCCTGTTTCACTTACCTTTTAGAAGAAATACTTACCTTGAAAACGTCTTGTCCAGCGCTGCCATCTCAGGTGTGGGCAGCTGAAGCCGGATCGGTTCTTCGGTGTCCTCTTTGGTGACGTTAGAGTCCCAGAATGCCCTGCTCGTCACTTCCGGGGTAGGCGCTTCATCCCTGAACAGCTTCTGGGCATGCCCAGAAGCTGCAGACATCCCAACCTTCAAAAACTCATTTCAGGGAGGTTTCACTTCCTTACTAACACACATATCTGCTGATTTATAAAAGAATTGGTGAGAGTGAGACAAAGAATTTGATTTGCTGAGTTGGTATTCATACCTCTGTATAGGAGGAGGGTAGAGGAGGATGGATCGCACAGTCCGATCTTCTGCTGCTGCTTCCTGTATGGCTCCTCCTGTCACAGGCGGAGCACATTTCATATCCTTCCGCCTGTGACAGAGCCGAACTATACAGAGAGCAGCGCTCTGTCACTGACTCAGCAGACATCCGAAGTCTCTCACGGCAGCCGGGAGGTCGCGCGGCACTTGCGGGTGTCCGTGAGCCGCCGGCCAAAGGCGGTAGACTCCCGCAAGTCGCGGGAGACTTGGGATGTCTGAAGCTGTTCAGCAGGGAGTGATGGGCCTGCACCGGAAGTGACGAGTGACACCGGTGCAGGCGCATTGACTCCTGGGATCGATGACGCTCATCTCCCAGGAGTCAATGCAAAGGAGGAAGTGGCGGCGCAGGCTGCGGCTGAGGAGGGAGGAAGAGGAAGAGGAAGTGAAGCAAAAAAATAATAATTACTATCCAATTCTTTTTCAGGTTATTTTATGTTAACAGAAAATGCAAAGATGAAAACTAGGCCGGTAAATATTAATTATTTAACTCCCGCACCACCACCCCAGCTCCATCCTGGAATGATCCCTCTGTATGCCTGCAACAGTTGTCAGGAGAAGAGAGGAGGGGAATTCGGCAGCTGCAGGCACATAGGGGACTCGGCAGGGAAAGGGGCACATGAAGGCTCCGGCAGCAAGAGGAATTGGATTAATGACAAGGAGGGTGATCACTACAGTGGGGGGAAATTATTGGAACCGATCCCCCGGTGTGGCTCTCTCTGCAGCAGCTGAAAGCCGGTGGGTGGAAAGGAGAGGAGGAGAAGATAGATTTCAGCTGTTACATGGGAATCGCTTCCAGTTATTACCCCCCCCCCCCAGTGGCACCGATCACCCTCCCTGTCCATGATATGATTCCCCCTGCTGAACAGATGGGACAGTGTAGGAGTGTAGATGTAGCACCCTCCTAGGTAGGTGCTCGGAAAAAGCATCTAATGGCTCCTTCTGCTTATCAGGGGAGCTGGATCTGTTAGTTCTGCCTGTCGCATGTTTCCAGGTGTGACACATTGGGTCTAAGTGAGTATCCCCACTGTATCCAATGAGGGAGCTTGTTGGACAGTGGAGGAAACCTAACCAGTAGTACACCAGGGTTTTTGGCTGTCTCAGAGGGTGGGCATTGCTGCAATGCATCCTGGGATTGGTAATAAATCCAGAGGGAGCATGTGACAGGGCAGCTTTTGGCGGGAGCAAAGTCCCTGGAGGAGGTGGACGGCTGTCTCTCCTCCTGTATGTGTGAGGAAGGTGGTTCAGGTGGTCGGCCTTGTGAACCAAGTGGGAAGTTGGGCTGCAGAGGATCCAGAGAGCTGACAAGTGGAGCTGCTGGCAGAGTCTTTTGAGAAAAACAGTATCGTGAGTACCAGGGGATCTGCCTGAGGGTCTGCCTAGGAGAGGAGACCACTCCAGAGAAGTCAGGGGATCAAGGAGCTAGCTCACACAGGAAGATAACAGTAAAGGGGGTGCCATGTAGTTTACCCTGAAGATTAGGAACAGTAAAGGGGGTGCCAGGAAGAACCCTGAAGTTGTTCTGCAGTACAGTACAGATTTCCTCATAGAGCTCATACAATTCTACTTCACAGCCAAGGGCAAGGTGAAGCGGCGGCCTAGTCCCAACTAGCATTACTCAGTGTTAACCACTTAAGCCCCGGAATATTTTACCCCCTTCCTGACCAGGCCCTATTTTGCGATTCGGCACTGTGTGAATTTAACGGACAATTGCGCGGTCATGCGACGCTGTACCCAAATGAAATTGACGTCCTTTTTTTCCCACAAACAGAGCTTTCTTTTGGTGGTATTTGATCACCTCTGCGGTTTTTACTTTTTGCGCTATAAACAAAAAAAGAGTGACAATTTTGAAAAAAATAACAATATTTTTCAAATTTTTTTTATATGAAATTCCCCCCCCCCCCCCAAAAAAATGTAAAAATCAAAATTTTAGGCCAATTTGTTTTCTGCTACATATGTTTGGTAAAAAAAATCGCAATAAGCGTATTTTGATTGGTTTGCACAAAAGTTATTGCGTTTACTAACAAAGGGAAAGATTTCTGTCATTTTTGGTGTTTTTTTTTAACGAGTGATTGCGGTTATCTGCAATTTCTTTTTGCGGGACTACGACATTGCGGCAGACAGATCGGACCCTTGACTGACATTTTTGACACTTTTGGGGTTACCAGTGACATTACTACAGTAATCAGTGCTATACATATGCACTGTCACTGTAAAAATGACACTGGCAGAGAAGGGGTTAACTTTATTGGTGATGCAATGGTTAAGTGTGTCCCTAGGGGCGTGTTTCTAACTGTAAAGGAGTGTGGCTAGGGATGTAACCACAGAGACATACGATCCTACAAAGCAGAATCGTATGATCTCTGCAATTAGATCAGGAAGAATGACAGGCGGCTTTGTTTACATCAGTCGCCTGCCTTTCTCCCTCTGCACCGGGAGATCGCGAGTGACCGGCAGACATGTTAGGGAAGAAGCGGGCTCGCCCCCTAGAGGCTGTCAGGCGAGCTACGTAGTACTACGTCACTTTGCCTGTACGGGGTTGACCACCGCAGTTAATAGTCGTGCGGCGGTCGGCAAGTGGTTAATCAGCGCTACTCAGCGTTAATCAGCGCTACTCAGCATCTTTCAGGTCGTCCCAGCCAAATGTGCATAGTTACTGTTACGGACCGTTTCAGCAGACAAGGGGTTAAAATCCGTTTAGGCGATATGCCCCTTTCTGAGAGACAGGCACAGCTACTTGCAGGACACCAAACTCCCGAACTGGATACAAAATAGCACTACAACCTGGAACCTCACGTATAGCTGCTAGCAGACGAACAGGAAAAGCATACATCAGCTTACACTCCTAGCAATCAGTCTCCAACAGCATACAGTGAATCCCCCCAAGAACGAGACAAGGCTCCGTGTGAGGCTCAAGCAGTGGTCTGTTTATTGAGGGCTACCTGCCCCTGTATTTATGCAGGTCTCCCACCTGGTGGACACTCCCCTAGGGGACCAAATGGAAGACTGTGACACAGGCAGACATGTATCACATTACAGACTCACAGAAGCAAAACATCCCCAGATAGCTCAGGTCTGCTCATTAACATGTTTATCAATATTCTCTGATCCAACCAACAAACTGTCCCACTCTAGACAAAAGCACTCAGTTAATCAGTAGACATTCCTCAGGAGGGGGCTGCTGGAAACAATCCCCCCCCCTCTCTCTGCAGCTAAAGCTAGTTTTCACAGCAACCTCTATCCTGGAGACAATGGAAGATATAATTAGGTTTAGCTTCCCGGATAGAGGCAAGACTCCATTACACACATGGGGACCCAAATACAGTATTATGCTTTAAAATATATAAAGTTACTTTTTATACATTAAACATAGACATGTTACATATCCCCAGATAGCTCAGGTCTGAGTGCACATTATTAGGTGAATGGCACTCAGACCCCACGAATACAGTTTAATCGCCATGGAGCCAAAGTCTTTTAAAGCCTGGTCCATAGTCCAAAGGCAGCAGGCGGGCAACCAGGCTCCTCCAATGCAATGGGGCGAGATTGGTCTCGTCACATGTCTCCCCCTTTCCAAAAAGACTAACAGGGTACCTGACCTCCTGCCGGTCAGTGCCCTTGTTAGTCCAGCAGCCCACCCATAAAGCAGAAAAAACAGTACAGCCCACCCACAATAAATGGTTACTACACCTGGGTAGAGGAGAAGCTTGTCCATGTCCAGGTGCCTCACCACGGCTGTGTAGGGGACTGGTAGGCTGCCTTGGTGGGTTGCTGAGTGGGCAAAGACCAGCGGTAGTCTGTCCTGGTGCCAGCACTACCACCGGAGTAGTCTGGTTGGAGCCTGGTGGCTGGAGACTGACTGTCTCCCCCTTGGATACACAGCTCTGTCGTGGGGGGGTAGGACCGACCATCCCTACCCCCTGTGTGGTAAGTGCAGAGACCACGGTCCCATCTGCACCGGTGGGGGGCTTACAGTCTCCCCCTGGTACATTAAGCTGCCGCTGGGGAGAGGGGGTAACAAGCTCCTCTCCCGATAGAACACTCTGCCCATTAATGATCCGCTGCTGGGGAGAGGTGGTAACAATCTCCTCTCCCATACATACTTCCAGTCTTTGCGGAGGGAGACCGACTGTCTCTCCTCCCAATACAGAGTTCTTCGGCTGGGGAAAGGAGACTGGGCTCTCTATTCCCTGCTGGATACTCTGCCGCTGGGGACTGGAGACTGGGCTCCCAATTCCCAACAAATAACACTGCCGCTGGAGAATGGAGACTGGGCTCCCAATTCCCGGCACATCACACTGCCGCTGGGGAATGGAGACTGGGCTCCCAATTCCCTGCTTTATCTCCCGCTGGGGAATGGAGACTGGGCTCCCAATTCCCAAAAAATCACACTGCCGCTGGGGAGGGAGGACACTGCTCTCCTCTCCCTGCACTTCACACTGCCTTCCTGGCATATCACTCTGCTGCTGGGGGGCAGAAACAACTACCTCTGCCCCCTGTAACTCAGCCAGCCGCTGGGGAGGGAGAACGCTGCTCTCCTCTCCCTGTACTTCACACGGCCTTCCTGACATATCACTTTGCTGCTGGGGGGCAGGAACCACTACCTCTGCCCCCTGTAACTCAGCCTGCCGCTGGGGAGGGAGGACGCTGCTCTCCTCTCCCTGCACTTTACACTGCCGCTGGGGAATGGAGACTGGGCTCCCAATTCCCTGCAGGACCGGTGGAGAGACCTCGGTCCCATCTCTACCGGCCACCTGGGGTTCTTCCCAGTAAAACTTTACCATCTCGTCCCCTCTGAATGGGTCTGGCTCTGGGTCTGTCCTGCTGCTCTCCTGCTGAGCCTTCTCATAGTATTGGAACAGCTGCTGGTAGCCCTGTTCTAGCTCCATCTCCCGGGTCACCAGGTGGACCAGGTCTTGCTCAATTTCGTGAGTGTCGTCCCAGTCATACCTGCTCTCCCTCCACTCCAAGAGATCACTGAACCGGGCTTGTGTAGGGCTCCCAAATTCTAGCTCTGAAAAAGACTCCCATAACAAGCCAGGACCATCAAACTCCTCTCCCTCTGGCTTGTCATGCTCGGCTGTCCAGGGCAGGTACTGTGCAACATACCACCACAGCGCCTGGTAGGCATCCTCCAGCCACATCTCCTGCCATACCTGGAGCTCCAATTCTTTAACCCATTCCTCCCGGGGCTGCTCTCCCAGGAAGGGCATCCGCAGGGTTAGTCGCTTCTGCAGTCACTGGTCTTCCTTGGGGAGTCTCTCGCCCCGCTGGTATTCCACCATACCCAGTGCCTGGTACCAGATGCCTTTACGGACTGCATCCATGGCACCCTCATCGAACTCCACTGCTGGTTCCATGCTGGTGCTGTCAGGGTCGCTGTACTGGGACATGCGTTGCCCTCAATTGTAAAATCCAGAGCAATGGTGTCTCCTGTAGCTGTCCTTCTGGCTGTAGGAACAATCCCGCCGCTTGCCACCAATTGTTACGGACCGTTTCAGCAGACAAGGGGTTAAAATCCGTTTAGGCGATATGCCCCTTTCTGAGAGACAGGCACAGCTACTTGCAGGACACCAAACTCCCGAACTGGATACAAAATAGCACTCCAACCTGGAACCTCACGTATAGCTGCTAGCAGACGAACAAGAAAAGCATACATCAGCTTACACTCCTAGCAATCAGTCTCCAACAGCATACAGTGAATCCCCCCAAGAACGAGACAAGGCTCCATGTGAGGCTCAAGCAGTGGTCTGTTTATTGAGGGCTACCTGCCCCTGTATTTATGCAGGTCTCCCACCTGGTGGACACTCCCCTAGGGGACCAAATGGAAGACTGTGACACAGGCAGACATGTATCACATTACAGACTCACAGAAGCAAAACATCCCCAGATAGCTCAGGTCTGCTCATTAACATGTTTATCAATAGTCTCTGATCCAACCAACAAACTGTCCCACTCTAGACAAAAGCACTCCCCCCCTCTCTCTGCAGCTAAAGCTAGTTTTTACAGCGACCTCTATCCTGGAGACAATGGAAGATATAATTAGGTTTAGCTTCCCGGATAGAGGCAAGACTCCATTACACACATGGGGACCCAAATACAGTATTATGCTTTAAAATATATAAAATTTACTTTTTATACATTAAACATAGACATGTTACATATCCCCAGATAGCTCAGGTCTGAGTGCACATTATTAGGTGAATGGCACTCAGACCCCACGAATACAGTTTAATCGCCATGAAGCCAAAGTCTTTTAAAGCCTGGTCCATAGTCCAAAGGCAGCAGGCGGGCAACCAGGCTCCTCCAATGCAATGGGGCGAGATTGGTCTCGTCACAGTTACCTTAAGTTGGAGTATTCCACTCATTCCCTTCTCCTATCCAAGTTCCAAATAAAAACACAAAAACCAAAGATATTGGACTGTTTCCTGACTGAGCCAATATCACTCTGAAACTGTTGAACTGTCCTATCGTTGCTAATGGTAACCCAGGGGAACCCGTAATCAGCAGCTCTCAAGGGAGTAGTTCTACATTTGGGGACTCGTCCGGGATGTCGCCCTGGGTTACCGGCCCGGTTGCTAATGGCAACGGCAGAAGAAAATTTTCAAAACCGCCTACCGGGACTCTGTTCTAATATTCAATCCAAGTGTGAGGCCTGCTCTACAGGAGATAGGGAGAGTGGGATGAAGATAGAAGTGTACCGTGATGGCTGACCGTGGCAACGCAAAGATTCCAGTCAGAATTGCAATATGTGTCTACCAATGGCGGGAATCTTCTATTTGAGCTACAAAATGTATACCCCTGTGAAGTACTGGGAGGTGGGAAAAAGGCCTATTTTCGTGAAAAAGGATTGTGTCTGCTTGACAGAAAAAGGTACAAGTGTGGACGGAGAAAATGGCGGCCAAGGGCACGTGGATCGGTGTGCCAGGGGCCGTGTGTGTGTCAAGACTACAAGGAAGAATGTTGACCGTGCATACGACGGCGGGACTTTTATTCTATACAGTGACAGTGTCAATACTGTGAAGATAGCTGTCGGCCATGCCCTGGAGGGCAGTGGGGCTTTCTTCGGAGACAGTATGGTGACGGGCCTTGCTTGTACATGTGCTGGGAAGAGGACTGTTGACCATGCATATGACAGCGGAATAATTCTCTGGACTGGCAAAGAGGGACAGCTGGCTCAAGGTAAGGGAGGCGCAGCTGGGGCCCTGGTACAAGCAAGAAGAGTGGATGCATGTCTGGCGAGGGACATGGTCCGCTTTGCAGTGACTTGCATGTCAGCGGAGTTGAGAGAGAGCGCCATTGGAGGGGTTACTGCACCCCACGGGAAAGCGCGCACTGAAAAGTTCTGCCTAGCAGGAGGAGCCACCGCCAAGAAAGTAATGTGGGTGGAGACGTCCTTCGCGCTCAGCCAATCAGGAGTGACAAGGGAAGTGAATAAATTACTTCCTCCTTCGGGTGTGGCTGAGAGGGAGACACGTATGCGGAGAAGCAGCATGGAGATTGCCGGAAAGAGAGAAAGAGCGCTTCGGCGATCGTTCCACCCGTTGGCGGAGAACCTGCCGGGCAGACCCGGGAGCAGACCAGAGGGCCGAAGGCAACTGTCCTGTGGGATACAGGAATTCGGATGGTGCCTGACGGAAGACTGGCGCTATGCACCGGAGGAGGCGTTGAGCACCTAGGCCTGGTATGTCCCCAGTGTATGGGTGTGACGATGAGAGTGCAAGCATGGAGCCAGTGTGGGCACTGCAGCTATCTGCTGCTGCGGGCGGAGAAGAGTGAAGGTCGGCCCAGACAGCCGTGTGTGTCGTGGGAGATGGGAGTCACTCGGGCCTTGTCGGCTATGAAATCGGGGCCATCGTGGAAGTGGGAGAGGAGTCTTCAGAGTGATGATGCAACTGGAGGCCATGCAACCTGGCAGTGGTCCAGTATGTTCATCAAAGGGAAACCCGGTTGTCAGATAGAGAGTGCATGCAGGTAGTGTGAATCGGGAAGTGGCCACCTGATGCGCTGAAGGCTGCAGCAGCAGGAACAAGGTCTGCTCCTAAACAAATTAAGGAGGAAGGATGGTCAGCGGCAACCAGGGCTGCTACAACCAGTGTGAGCAGTGAGGAAGAGGCCTGGGTCATCGATGTGGGGTCTCCAAGTTTTCAAAACCGGTTTGGGTCTATAGAGGAGGGGATGGATAACTGGAAGTGGGATGATGAGACTGAGTGGGACTGGGGATCTGAAGCACGGAGCAGTCCGCCATGTCCTGACACAGTAGAGGCGCCTGATGAGGAAACAAGGGACTCCGTGGTAAGAGGGGATCTTGTCCAGAGTTTTGTGTTCTGTGAGGCCTATGCAAAAAGGGTCCCAGATTTAACCCCACCCACGAACTATGCCCGGGCTCGGGATCAAAATGAGGCCCACAGCTCCCTGATCAGGTGTGAAGAGACCCCATTTTCTCCAGCTGGGAGAGGGAACAGGAAAACCTTTCCCAGGTTCTCAAGGATGCAGTGGTGGCTGCAACGTAAAGTTGCTATAGAATACGGGTATGATTACCCATATGCTCCACGGGAGGTGATGATAGAAATCGAAGGAAAGAGGGAGTCTTCGTGTGATGAAGCCATCTGGGACTTTCTGTTTATCCCCAAGCCTTACAGGAACTCCACAAGGGCAGACCTCTGGGAAAATTCAATTCAGTCAAGACTCAATGGAACTTTGGGCGATCCATCTATTTGGACCGGGTGGAAGTTCGCCGTCCAGACAAGTCAGGCCAGGCTTGGTCGGTCTGTGTTCGAGACAGTCAAGGGAACCTTGTTAGAATCCCTCATCCAGATTACTACATATGAAGGGAAACTACAGTGTATAAAAAAAATGGCTGGCTAGGCTATCC
This sequence comes from Pelophylax lessonae, assembly GCF_965119305.1. NCBI lineage: Eukaryota > Metazoa > Chordata > Amphibia > Anura > Ranidae > Pelophylax > Pelophylax lessonae. Next base: position 2,487,380 of record NC_138768.1, read on the forward strand.
AGAACTTAACAAGATGTTGTTGTTGAGGCGTGTACCCCCTTTTTCATCACCCTTTTTGCGGGTGAGGACTGCTAAGTTATGTTCAAAGGACTTAAATTGAAGGGTTGTCCCTCTCTGGAAATTGGGACTGACTCCTATTGCTGTTCTACAGACCCCAGGGTCTTGGATTACAAATCGCTACAGTTCCAGTGAGACTACCTTCGGGCCAATGGGCCATAGTGGAACTGTGCGGATGACTGTCAGAGAAAGTGGGTGGTGCATCAACATCCTGGAAGGTTTTTTTTTTTTGGTGGGGAGTGCTATAGTGCCAGAGGCCGCCGTCCCCCCCCGGAAGATGTTATCCCTGACTTTTGCAGGATTGTGGGTTGCTTAGGCTCCAATAACCCATCCTGTTCCAGAGAAAGAAGAGTGCTGATTGGCTGCAGCGAGGAGATGCTGCACGCACTTTCTTTCATGGATTCTGCATTAGGTAGCCAGTGGTAGGACATGGACTCATCTTCAGGAAATTATGCTGGACGTCGTGTCAAGGTTGGACCTGCAGAGAAGTCAGGGATTACGATGAGAGGGTCGCCCCTACGGGGAGGGTCCTCTCATCGTTCACAGGTGTAGATAGCTGTGATTTCTGTATATGTTTGAAATATTTAACCCTTTATTTCTTCCTTTACAGGCAACACCATTTTAGAGGTAGTTAGCCAAGATATGTTTTTGATTGCCCACCAAGCAGAGTTTTGTTTGGTGGGGGGATGCATTCTTTTAAATGCACTCGACATGTGTATTTGTACAGCAGACGCTTATATATTTTTTCACCTAAATTATTTATACATTTGTTCTTTTCCCTTTTCCCCCTTTCCAGGTTTATGGGATACTCTTAAGTTTTTGGCTGGATTTTTGTAGGGGGCGGCTGCCCTAGAGCCAATGGGACGTGGCTCATTTTTGGTGGGGGGGGGGGGGTGGATGTAGCACCCTCCTAGGTAGGTGCTAGGAAAAAGCATCAAATGGCTCCTTCTGCTTATCAGGGGAGCTGGATCTTATAGTTTTGCCTGTCACATGTTTCCAGGTGTGATTTACTGGGTCTAAGGGACTATCCCCACTGTATCCAATAGGGGAGCTTGTTGGACAGTGGATGAAATCTAGCCAGTAGCACACCAGGGTTTATGGCTGTCTCAGTGGGTGGGCATTGCTGCAATGCATCCTGGGATTGGCAATAAATCCTGAGGGAGCATGTGACAGGGCGTCTTTTGGCGGGAGCAAAGTCCCAGGAGGAGGTGGATCGCTGTCTCTCCTCCTGCATGTGTAAGGAAGGTGATTCAGGCGGTCAGCCTATTGAACCAAGTGTCGAGTTGGGCTGCAGAGGATCCAGAGAGCTGACAAGTGGAGCTGCTGGCAGAATCTTTTGGGAAAAACAGTATCGTGAGTACCAGGGGATCTGCCTGAGGGTCTGCCTAGAAGAGGGGACCACTCCAGAGAAGTCAGGGGATCAAGGAGCTAGCTCACACAGGAAGATAACAGTAAAGGGGGTGCCATGTAGTTTACCCTGAAGATTAGGAACAGTAAAGGGGGTGCCAGAAAGGACCCTGAAGTTGTTCTGCAGTACAGTACATATTACCTCAGAGAGCTCATACAATTCTACTTCTCGGCATCTTTCAAGTCGTTGTGCATAGTTACCTTAAGTTGGAGTATCCCATTAATTCCCTTCTCCTATCCACGTTCCAAATAAAAACACAAAAACCAAAGATATTGGACTGTTTCCTGACTGAGCCAATATCACTCTGAAAATGTTGAACTGTCCTATCGTTGCTAATGGTAACCCAGGGTAACCCGTAAGCAGCAGCTCCCAAGGGAGTAGTGCTACATATAGAACTGGTCACCTCGCCCTGTGTAGGAGTGTACAGAACTGGTCACCTCGCCCTGTGTAGGAGTGTACAGAACTGGTCACCTCGCCCTGTGTAGGAGTGTACAGAACTGGTCACCTCGCCCTGTGTAGAAGTGTACAGAACTGGTCACCTCACCCTGTGTAGGAGTGTACAGAACTGGTCACCTCGCCCTGTGTAGGAATGTACAGAACTGGTCACCTCGCCCTGTGTAGGAGTGTACAGAACTGGTCACCTCGCTCTGTGTAGGAGTGTACAGAACTGAACACCTCGCCCTGTATAGGAGTGTACAGAACTGGTCACCTCACCCTGTGTAGGAGTGTACAGAACTGAACACCTCGCCATGTGTAGGAGTGTACAGAATCGGTCACCTCGCCCTGTGTAGGAGTGTACAGAACTGGTCACCTCGCCCTGTGTAGGAGTGTACAGAACTGGTCACCTCGCCCTGTATAGGAGTGTACAGAACTGGTCACCTCGCCCTGTGTAGGAGTGTACAGAACTGGTCACCTCGCTCTGTGTAGGAGTGTACAGAATTGAACACCTCGCCCTGTGTAGGAGTGTACAGAACTGGTCACCTCACCCTGTGTAGGAGTGTACAGAACTGGTCACCTCGCCCTGTGTAGGAGTGTACAGAACTGGTCACCTCGCTCTGTGTAGGAGTGTACAGAACTGAACACCTCACCCTGTGTAGGAGTGTACAGAACTGTTCACCTCGCCCTGTGTAGGAGTGTACAGAACTCGTCACCTCGCCCTGTGTAGGAGTGTACATAACTGGTCACCTCGCCCTGTGTAGTTGTGTACAGAACTGGTCACCTCGCCCTGTGTAGGAGTGTACAGAACTGATCACCTCGCCCTGTGTAGGAGTGTACAGAACTGGTCACCTCGCCCTGTGTAGGAGTGTACAGAACTGGTCACCTCACCCTGTGTAGGAGTGTACAGAACTGGCCACCTCGCCCTGTGTAGTTGTGTACAGAACTGGTCACCTCGCCCTGTGTAGGAGTGTACAGAACTGATCACCTCGCCCTGTGTAGGAGTGTACAGAACTGGTCACCTTGCCCTGTGTAGGAGTGTACAGAACTGGTCACCTCGCCCTGTGTAGGAGTGTACAGAACTGGTCACCTCACCCTGTGTAGGAGTGTACAGAACTGGTCACCTCGCCCTGTATAGGAGTGTACAGAACTGGTCACATCGCCCTGTGTAGGAGTGTACAGAACTGGTCACCTCGCCCTGTGTAGGAGTGTACAGAACTGGTCACCTCGTCCTGTGTAGGAGTGTACAGAACTGAACACCTCGCCCTGTGTAGGAGTGTACAGAACTGGTCACCTCACCCTGTGTAGGAGTGTACAGAACTGAACACCTCGCCATGTGTAGGAGTGTACAGAATGGTTCACCTCGCCCTGTGTAGGAGTGTACAGAACTGGTCACCTCACCCTGTGTAGGAGTGTACAGAACTGAACACCTCGCCATGTGTAGGAGTGTACAGAATGGTTCACCTCGCCCTGTGTAGGAGTGTACAGAACTGGTCACCTCGCCCTGTGTAGGAGTGTACAGAACTGGTCACCTCGTCCTGTATAGGAGTTTACAGAACTGGTCACCTCGCCCTGTGTAGGAGTGTACAGAACTGGTCACCTCGCCCTGTGTAGGAGTGTACAGAACTGGTCACCTCGCCCTGTGTAGGAGTGTACAGAACTGGTCACCTCGCCCTGTGTAGGAGTGTACAGAACTGGTCATCTCGCCCTGTGTAGAAGTGTACAGAACTGGTCACCTCGCCCTGTATAGGAGTGTACAGAACTGGTCACCTCGCCCTGTGTAGGAGTGTACAGAACTGGTCACATCGCCCTGTGTAGGAGTGCACAGAACTGAACACCTTGCCCTGTGTAGGAGTGTACAGAACTGATTACCTTGCCCTGTGTAGGAGTGTACAGAACTGAACACCTTGCCCTGTGTAGGAGTGTACAGAACTGAACACCTCGCCATGTGTAGGAGTGCATACTTGCCAACTGTCCCTTTTTTCCTGGGACAATCCCTGCAAATAGGAGCCTGTCCCAGGTCATTTATATTGTCCGTGGAAGCGCCCGTTAATCGGCTGCCCGTAAATGTTACGCAGAAGTAATGCAGCTGAATGGGAGAATTATTCCAACTCTGCTACTGTGGCCTTAAGTTTGAAATTCCCTTTTTAATTTCCTGTAATTCTCTCTATATTGAGTAGACTCTATAATCTGATATGTAGGCGAAAATAATTATGCAGAGTGGGCAGAGCTTCAGGGAAGTGGGTGTGGTAAGTAATTGATAGCTGTCCCTGGAAATTTTTTTTAAATGTTGGCAACTATGGGAGTGTACAGAACTGGTCACCTCGCCATGTGTAGGAGTGTACAGAACTGGGCACCTCGCCCTGTGTAGGAGTGTACAGAACTGGTCACCTCGCCCTGGGTAGGGGTTTACAGAACTGGTCACCTTGTCCTGTGTAGGAATGTACAGAACTGGTCACACTGGTTAGGGAGTGTCAGAGACTTTATTGTCATTTCCTTCTTCTGCTATCAGCGATGGCGTCTGCTGATCTGAGGATGGAGCTGGAATGTTCCATTTGTCTGGACTTTTATATAGATCCTGTAACCCTGCCATGTGGACACAACTACTGCCGGGACTGTATGGGTCATGTGTTGGATACACAGGAGGGGTGTGGAGATTATTCCTGTCCTGAATGCAAACAAAGCTTCAAGAAACGTCCTTTCCTTCAGAGGAATCTGAAACTGCGTAACATAGTGGAGAATTTCCAGTCTACCCATCCAGATCAGGAGGACACCAGGGGCTTCTGTACTTATTGTATTCATACTCCTGTATCTGCTGTGATATCCTGTCTGCTGTGTGAAGCTTCTCTGTGTTACAATCACCTGAAAGTCCACAGCAAGTCACCAGAACACGTCTTCTGTGACCCCACCTTTTCCCTGGAGAACAGGAAATGCTCCGTCCATAAGGAACTACTGAAGTATTACTGCACTGAGGACTCCTCCTGTATCTGTGTGTCCTGCAGTTTGGCCGGAGAACATCGGGGACACCAGGTGGAGACTCTGGGTGAGGCCTCTGAGAAGAAGAAAAAGAAACTGAGGAATGTTCTGCAGAAACTGATGACTGAGAGAGAGAAGATGGAGAAAAGAGTGCAGAGTCTGCAGGAACGCAGGAGGAAAGTACAAGGAAAAGCAGATGATGAAACAAAGAGAGTCACTGCCCTGTTCAGAGACCTCAGGAGACGTCTGGAAGACCTGGAGAAGAGAGTCCTGAGTGAGATATCCAGGCAGGTAGAGCGGGTCTACCTCTTTGTGTCAGAATCCATCAGGCAGCTGGAAATAAAGAAGGATGAGCTGTACAGTAATATATTTAACATTGAGGAGCTGTGTAACATGACGGATCTACTGACTGTCCTACAGGAATCAGACACAGGTGACTTGTGTGATACTGAGGATGGAGATGATGAGGACAGAGAGAGACATGATAAACTCCTCCATGATGGAGGGGATCTGGATGTGGCGGGGATCTCACACACATTACACACAGGTTTATCTGATATCATGTCTGGGGTAAATGTAGAGAAATGTACAGGCACACATGTCTATCCACATTCTACTACAAAGGGCAAAGGTCACATCAATGCTGAACCATCCAGGAGACGTCCCCAACCCTCCCCCACCATACAACACTCACACCGCCAGGCTGGAGGACCAAATATTGGGGCTGTACAGCAAACATCGGGGGTGTCGGGGGTTACAGACATATTACTGGATGTGAGGACAGCTGGTAAACATCTACATATATCAGATGACAGGAAAACTGTATCCAGAACATCAAATAGCCAGAATCGCCCAGAAACCCCAGAGAGATTTCAGTTTCATCCTCAGGTGATGAGCAGTCAGAGTTTCTCCTCAGGGAGACATTACTGGGAAGTAGATGTTGGGGGGTCAATTTGGTGGAGAGTCGGGATGTGTTACCCCAGTATAGACAGGAGAGGGAAGAAGTCACAGATTGGATTTAATAAGAAGTCCTGGGGTTTGAAGAGGGAGATGAGGTGGGGCAATCAGTACTCGGTGGTCCATGACAGTAATAAGACCCGATTATCCGGCGGTGTCTCCAGTAATAGAATCGGGATAGATCTGGATTATGAGGCCGGGAGGATCTCCTTTTATGATCTATGTGACCCGATCCGACACCTCCACACCTTCACCACCACCTTCACTGAGTCCCTCCATGCTGGGGTATGTCTGAGGGATGGCTGCATAACAATATGTGGGGGGAATCATTGTGAGAAGTCCGCCCAGAGACTGGTGACATCACAGGGCGGAGAATCTGATTGGTGCAATACTCAGCCAATAGGGGGAAGCAGAGGACAGGAAACAACATCATGGAATTATGTATAAAGCTGCAGGTTCCGGTGTAATGTTAAAAAACCATACCTCGTGAAAATTTCCTGCCCTCGTCACTTCCTGTCACATACGTAATGGAACAGCTGAGCTGCTTAGCAGTGCGCATGCTCGAAGCTCCGGAGGGTAGGGAATTTTCACGGTAGTGTGTTGTAACGTTACACCGCATCAGCTGTTGCCGCGGTTACATTAAAACATCTTGGCTGCAACATGAAATCATCTCCGCTCCTATCCCTGTCACTTCCCTGTTCTCGGCTACTAAATGTAAAAGCGGCGGGTGTATGAAAATATAAATCACAGAGATCTCGGCTCCATGATTTATATTTTCATAGATCCACCGCCGCTTTTACATTTAGGAGCCGAGATCAGGGAAGTCACAGGGGGAGGAGCGGAGATGATTTCATGTTGCAGCCGAGATGTTTTAATGTAACCGTGGCAACAGCTGATGCGGTGTAACGTTACAAAACACTACCCCGTGAAAATTCCCTACCTTCCGGAGCTTCAAGCATGCGCACTGCTAAGCAGCTCAGCTGTTCAATGACGTAGGTGCACCAGAAGTGACGAGGGTAGGGAATTTTCACGTGTGGGGTTTTTTCACGGAACACCGGTGTTCACTGAAAAAACCCTACTTGTGAAAATTCCCTACCCTCGTCACTTCCTGTGCATCTACGTCATTGAACAGCTGAGCAGCTTACCACTGCGCATGCTCACAGCTCCGGAGGGTTGCATCTACGTCATTGAACAGCTGAGCAGCTTACCAATGCGCATGCTCACAGCTCCGGAGGGTAGGGAATTTTCACAGTCGGCTCCATAGTGTTCTTTAACATTACACCGCATCAGCTGTTGCCGCGGGTAGATTAAACCATCTCCGCTCCAACCCCTGTGACTTCCCTGATCTCGGCTCCAAAATATAAAAGCGGCGGCGGGTGTATGGAAATATAAACCACGGAGCCGAGATCAGGGAAGTCAGAGGGGTTGGAGCGGAGATAATTTAATGTTGGAGCGGAGATGATTTAATGTACCCGCGGCAACAGCTGATGCGGTTTAACCATACAAAACACTACCCCGTGAAAATTCCCTACCCTCCGGAGCTGTGAGCATGCGCAGTGGTAAGCTGCTCAGCTGTTCCATGATGTATGTACACAGGAAGTGACGTGGGTAGAGAATTTTCACGAGGTAGGGTTTTTTAACGTTATACCGGTTTTAGATGGAGTTGGGGAGGATTGGAAACCCCTTTCAGGATTTTACTGCTATCTGGGGCTCCATTAGAGAGATATTCCCTCACTTCCTGTCCTGGTGACAACGTTACTTTTTCTATAATCGAGTATGGGAAGGCTAGAACCTCTGTCAGGTTGTTATTTATGTCTGTGTCCCTGTTGTAGATTTTACTTAATTTCCTGTATAATAAAATATTATCACCAGGACAGAAAGTGGGGGGAAATATCTCGGCTCCAGATAGCAGTTAAAAACCTGACAGGGGTTCTAGTCCTCCCCCACTCCATCCAGAACTAGAACAATAGGATTTGTCTAGACACACACTCCACAATGAGAATTCCTACATTTCTGTCCTTCCCATGACCAATCCATGGATCTGTGATTGCTCCTCCCCCTCCCTGTGATTGGCTGTGATGACTGTCACTATGAATACAGCCAGTGCTAGTCTTGTTCTTATTGGTTATGATGTAGAGGGGGCGGGGATTGTGGTGTGGGTGCGGTAGTGTGGATAGGTGACGGGAGGTATACAGTATCAGGAAGTAGAAATCCTCGGCTCTGTATACGGGAATATTGATCAATGATTGGATATAGATAGAATGATGGGAGGGATTGGACGATGACTACAATCACCATTACCCCTTCAGTCCCGGCACCTTATGGAGCCGAGACATTTGTTACATTTCCTCTATGGTCCTATTCATCTGATAAAGAGAGATAATTATCATCTGATTTACTAATGATGAAATTATATTACTAAGTGCTTATATGCTAATGTGAGGTTCTTTATATAATAACAGCTTCTCTGTCTAGAATGACTTTACAGAAAGATGTCATTAGAAGAAATTGTTGTTCTCCGGATCCTTGGAAGGTCTTGTTGGGGAACATAGAGACAGTTGGTCTCCTTCTTCTACGATGAGGGATTTGGGAGACTGGAGGTGGGACAAGCTGATAAGTAGGGATGGGCAAACGGTTTGACCTGAGCATGAGTTGGGGCCGAACATTTGCCTGTTTGGCTGTTTACCGAACACCTGAATTTGCAGGGTATTCGCCGGGTGTTCGCCCTGATGACCACCCTGCAATGCACTGAGCACTGCACAGTGCATTCTGTGCCCTGATTGGGCAAAGCTTTCCCCAATCAGGGCGCAGTGTAAGTCATCAGCTGTCAATGGGTTTCCCCGCTGACAGCTGAAAAATAAAAAAAAAGTGTCGGTAAACAAAAAAATAAATAAAAAAAACAGCGTGGGGTCCCCCAAAATCCAAACCAGGCCCTTATCCGAGCATCCAACCTGGCAGATCAGGAAACCCATTGAAGTCTATGGGAGCCGAACAGGAAAAATCAAAAGTGTCCATTCTGAAGGCTTATATAGAAGTAATTGGCCATAAAAGGGGTATGGGGGTCTGGGTACTGCCCTGGGGGACATGTATCAATAAAAAATAATAATAAAATGAAAAAAAAAAACGTTTTTACAGGAGTAATGATGTTTAAAGTGCAAAAATAAAAATGGAAAATTCCTTTAAATATAGTGCCTGGGGGGGTCCCCTTAATGTGCCTGTAAAGTGGTGCATCTGTAGCATGCATAGAACATGCTGCAGCAAAAATTAAATTTCTAAAAAAAAAAAAAAAAAACGCGTAAAATCCCATTTAAAATGACTCGTGGTTACCAACACCCAACTATTGAAATTTTTTTTAAAAAACGGCGTAGGGTCCTCCCCAAAATCCATACCAGACCCTTATCCATGCATGCAGTTCGGCAGATCAGGAAAGGGGGAGACGAGTGAGTGTCCCTCCCTCATGAACCCTACCAGACCACATGCCTTCAACATGGGGGGTGGGTGCTTTGGGACAGGGAGGGCTCTGCACCTTTTTTCCATGTTGATGGGGACAAGGGTTTCTTCCCAACAACCCTGGGCTGTGGTTGTTGGGGTCTGCGGGTAGGGGGCTTATCCGAATCCGGAAGCCCCTTTTAACAAGGGGGCCCCCTTATCCCCCCCCCCACTCTGAGTATTGGGTACCTAGTACTCCTACCCATCCACCAAAAAAGTGTCAAAAAGTAATAAACACAAGAGACAAATAAAAAAATAGTGCTCCTCGATGTAAATCCATCTTCAATCACGCCTTCTGCCGACCTGAAAAATAAAAAAAATAAAAACCGCTCCGCCTCCTGGGAGGCATCTCGCCGTATGCTCGATCTGCGTTTTGACATTTCTTATATAAGAAAGGGGCGGGACCACCTAGCTACGTCACCTGATAGCACCGCCTCTTCTGATGTCCCAGGAGGCGAGATCGTTTTTTTTTGTTTTGGTTTTCGGGTTGGCGGGTGGCGTTATTGACGATGGATTTACATCGAGGGACACTATTTTTTTATTTTAGGATTTGTCAAAAACTCTCTCTTGTGTTTATTACTTTTTGACACATTTTTGGTGAATGGGTAGGGGTACTATATACTTGATACTCATTCGCATGGGGGGGCAGGATCAGGGGGGCCCCCTTTGATTAAGGGGGCTTTCACATTCCGATAAGCCCCCCGCCTGCAGACCCCCACAACCACCGGCCATGGTTGTGGGGATGAGGCCCTTGTCCTCATCGACATGGAGACAAGGTGCTTTGGGGCAGGGGGCAGAACCCCCCCTGCCCCAAAGCACCCACCCCCCCCCATGTTGAGAATATATGGCCTTATATGGTTCAGGAGGGGGGGCGCTCGCCCATCCTCCTCTTTCCTGACCTGTCGAGCTGCATGCCTGGATAAGGGTCTCGTATGGATTTTTTTTAGAAATGTAATTTTTGCTGCAGCATGTTCTATGCATGCTACAGATGTGCCACTTTACAGGCACATTAAGGGGACCCCCAGGCACTATATTTAAAATAATTTTTCATTTTTATTGTTGCACTTTAAACATCATTACTCCTGGAAAAACTATTGTTTTTAATTTTTTATTTTTTATTGATACATGTCCCCCAGGGCAGTACCCAGACCCCCATACCCCTTTTATGGCCAATTACTTCTATATAAGCCTTCAAAATGGGCACTTTTGATTTTTCCTGTTTGGCTTCCACAGACTTCAATGGGGTTCCTGATCTGCCAGGTTGGATGCTCGGATAAGGGCTTGGTTTGGATTTAACCACCAGCTTACACTGCGCCCTGATGGCCAATTACTTGTATATAAGCCTTCAAAATGGGCACTTTTGATTTTTCCTGTTCGGCTCCCATAGACTTCAATGGGGTTCACAGTTCAGGTTAGAACTTTTCCCCTGTTCAGAAGTTCTGCTGCAAACCCAACAGGGGGGTGTTCGGCCCATCTCTACTGATAAGGTCTTCAGAGATAACAGAAATGAATGTCTCTTGTAATGAATGATGTGCTGCTTGTACAAATTCTTCACTGAATGATTTCATCTGTAAAATGTTGATGTTTGGGACGGTCCTCCATGACAACTGTCCAGGATTGGAGGGTAAAAGCCTCCCGTTTGATGAAGAGGTCAGATCCTTGGTCCACCTGCCATGTCTAAGGATCTCCGCACACCTTCATCTCTCTACTTTCTAATCTTTACTTTTACTTTGTAACTCTTCTCTTCTAAATAAACTTCCAGAACCTTCACCGGGATCAGAGGTTGTTATTTTCCCATCACATTTCACAAGAATTTTTTAATACCGATGGGACACATCCATCATTTTTTTGGGGGACACAAGGCCTTCTATGGTCAGGATTGTCCTACAAAGATTAGTTTTTTTATATTTATAGATATATGATATAAACAACAGAACAACATAGAAACAATATATATTCTAGCTTGGTATGACCGATGTTATAAAAAAAGAAAGGAAGATGTTTATAAAAATATCGGCAGAGCTATTCCTCCTTTGTTCTGTGTGAAGAGGTCAGATCCTTGGTCCATATATAGAAGGTGTAAAATGTGCTGGTATGTCTGGCGCTACCACACTGCACAGGAAAAAACCTTAAACCATATACTGTATGTGCTTAATAAATGCAATAAAAGTGTATCATAGGTCAGTTGACCTAAAAAGTGCTCAGTGCTGCAAAATAAATGACTAGATATGGTCTTGCATGGGGCCAGAGACCTATATCAAGTGGTGGGATTCAAAAATTTTAGTAACCAGTTCCGACTTTCCCAGCAGAATGACCAGCGTGCCCCCTTTCAATGCACAGTGACCAGCGTGCCCCCTTTCAATGCACAGTGACCAGCGTGCCCCCCTTTCAATGCACAGGGCCGGATTTAAAGAAACTGCAGCTTCAAACATCTATGACGTGTTTCAGTTTCGCCGCGGTCAAATCAATTAACTGGCGCTGCGGCGAATTGGCGAGTAAAACAGCAATAATGAATTCCGCCGTCAGCGGGATTCACTTACGATCGCGGCTTCGCCAATTCGCAAACTTATGTCTTCGTGCTTATAGCAGTTTCACATAGCGATGTGGGCTAGTGGATTAGTGCACACATCACATGTCTGTAATTCATCTCCCTCTGCTGTAGGTTCGAGGCTTACCATCTCCACCTACTTTTTTTATTTTCTTTTTTTGTTTATATTGCTAAAATGGAACGGATTACATCATATATATTGCTAAATAATGTTACACTCAGAAGCGCTTGCAAGCTTACACCATTTTAAGTGTTTTTTTGATCTTGTCTGTGTGTCGAATCGATCTTATGAAGGAAAGTACCAAAGGCAAGTGACCAAACCCCTACCCTACTTCAGGGCAAGATGAAACCTCACAATTTTACCATGGTCTTCTTCCCACATTCCATACAATGTTTAGTTCTTTAGCTATATGTGCTTTTTAGCCTTAACACACTCCTTTTTTTCCACCATACAGCTTTATTCTGCACAATAGCTAAGTGCTTTGCAACTTCACTGCAGTTAACAACGTCATGGGTTCAAATCACATCACTACACTTGGGATCTCTTTTCACTCTCATTTTTTTTAACAGTTTTTTTAAACTATCTTGAATTTGGGGGGGGGGGGGGTCCTACCCAAATTTCAAGCACATCAATGGAAACAACACAATTTTGATTTTATGAGTGTGGTCCTAGTTTTATCGAGATGCAATTCTTTACATATTTACCATGGTTCTTACAATTTCTTGACCAATAAACATAGGTGTCTGATATTGGACTCTCTCCATATTTCAACAACACAGACCCTCATAGTCCAACACTACATTTGCCTCACACCTCAACACAACACTGTCACATCCCTACTCTACATTACAACCCCTCACATCACCAGTACAAGCAGCATGCAAAGTGCAAAACTCCGGCCTTGGCAGCTTAATGGGCCATACACTAACAATTTGTCTAGACTTTTTCCTGTAGACTTAACCAAACCATATAATATAAGCTCAAACCTCAACACTTTCAATTTGGATGCAATCAGGCAGGCCCTTGCACTACATAGAAAATGTCAATCTGAAGGATAAAGTCTTCTCTAAATCTTACAGTGTGGATGGCCCTTTTGTCTGTAGGCACCCACACAAAACAAAAAAACACATGTTCAATTCTAATGTATTTATTTATTTGAGAATGACAGCAGAAGGAGGGATGCAGCAAAAGAATATTGTCACTCTCCAGTCCGTGTGCCTTTACAGCGCCAGACCACGATCTTTGCTCCATGGCTACGGGATTCTGATGTCTTCCACAACTTCCGGCAGAGTTCAGAATCCATTCTGCACCTCTACCAGCTCATAGGGGACAGGCATGGCAAGGTTGCTGGTCAGCTTCCAAGCCACTTTCGAAGTTCCAGGGTGTTCATGTTGGTCATTGGCCATGTGCCTTACCAAATATCCACTGACCACAAAAGAAAATGAGTGGAGTCCATCAAGGTGGGTTTCTACCACCTACACCCGCAAGCAGTACCACTCCTGGAAAAATAAAACAAAGGATAAGACATTTCATTATGAAAATCACATCTTAATGCCTGTTTGCTTCATTCTGAACTTCATTTAATTTCGACATCACGAGTGAAATAACACATTTTATGCCAACTTACACAAACCAGAAATCATTAATGTAAACATTTGAATACACACCTGTGACGCCAGACAGCCCATCACCACAGGCTTCCCATGGTACGTGCCATGATTCCAAGATGTTGATGTTCTGGAAAATTACAACACCATAAGATACCAAGCAGCCGTTCATGTTATCAATAACTATACAGGTGGCATAGACACAAATAAACACCTGCCAGCTCTTCTCAGCCCTTTACACTATTCACAATACCAACATGTTTATGGTTAGAGGTGCATGTTTTTGCTCAAGTAACACAATTTTACCAATGTTGACTACACTTTATCTACAATGGCAAGTGTCATTGGCAGATGATAATCACCCTCTGTCTCCCTGTGAGTGGCACCTCTGCTAACTAGCTAATTAATACACATGCCCTATCTTGACCGGTTACAGTACTTACATGTAAAGTGGCTAGCAACCAGGGTATTCCGGGTGGCCATACCGGCAGCGGTGCTCCGCCGCCTGGGGGCCGCCGGCTGACGGACCTCTGGCTCCCTCTCCTCCGTCAGCTCCCAAGAATCATCCCGGGCAACGCACATGTTGTGCAACACGCAGCACGCCAGGATGATCTTGGAAGCCTTTGTAGGAGAGTACAGGAGTTCACCCCCAGGCCGGGCCAAGCAGAGAAACCGGGACTTGAGAAGACCTATGGTCAACTCAATGATACTCCGGCTTCTCCGCAAGGCCCTGTTGTAATTCCTCTCTGCTGGGCCCTGGGGGTACCTGATTGGAGCCATCAGCCACGTCAGCTGCGGGTAACCAGCATCCCCTGAAAAATAAGAAAAATATACATTAGTTCTTCCTATCATGTGACTTTAGATGACTCCTCAAAATGGGAGACAATTAGGCATTTTACTAAACAACCTGCTCGTCTGTTTGCAAAAAATCATATGAAACATCTCAACTCTGTCTAACTGCCTAAATCACTAATACAAATGGGAAAAAGGACACACAAAGTGGTGGGTTTCTCTTGCAAGTTCCAACTTGGCCCCTATTTTGTTCCTATTACATTAGCCTAGGTCTTACTTCTGGAATATATCTGCAACTAGAGTGAGGAAACCAATATTGACTCACTTATGCAAAGTACTTTGGGGATATGGCAATACCATTGGAATCATTTGTAGGTTTTCTTTGGGTGGCTAGAGGACACCATTTACACATTGGTTAACCACCTTCATTGGAATCAAAGACAACTTTGCAAATCTTTCTTTTGTGAGCTGCTAAGCTGCTGATCTGGTTGTGTGTGAACAGCCTGACAACTCCTAACACATCCATTTTAGGTAGGCTTTGCTTAAATCAGGGTGTACACCGATGTAGCTTATTCCTATGTCTATGTAATCTTACAGTTTATGTTGTTAAGACAAAATACTTTACCAATAAGCCACCCTTCGGGCATTTGTCCACTTTCAAACACCTCGTACAGAGTACTTGTTCTTAACATACTGGAATCATGGCACGACCCTGGGTGACCAGTGTTGACACTCATGATGCGCTGTTTGGCGTCACACACTAATTGGACGTTCACGGAGTGGTACTGCTTGCGGTTCCGGTATTCACTTTCGTGGCTCCTTGGGGGCCTAATGGCTATGTGGGTGCCATCGATTGCCCCTAGGATTTGCGGCATGTGTGCCCGCCGGTAGAAACCCAACTTGACTTCATTCCACTCATTTTCATTCTGTGGCCAGTGGATAAAATTGGGCACTATATCCACTATGGCATTAATGACCAACATGAACACCCTTGAAACTGTGGGCTGGCTAATGCCCATGATACTTCCCGAAGTGGCTTGGAAGCTGCCACGCCCTAAAATATACAAAGTGGCCAGCAATCTGGCCATGCCGGGCACCGCATGGCCGCGCTGTGTGTCCGGGTCAATTTTCTCTGCTATGAGCTGGTAGAGGTGTAGAATAGTTCCTCGCTCGAGCCGGAACTTCCTCCTGACATCAGAATCCCGCAGCTTGTCCAAATAGATCCTTGGAGCAAAAATGCGTGGCTGGCGAGGTAAGGGCACACGGACTGGAGGTGCTGCTGCTGGAGGTGCTGCTGCTGCTGCAGCTTCCCCACCTTCTGCTGCCTCCTGTGCCAGGGCCTCCTCAAACAAGGCACCGATAAATGCCAGCATTGCACCATCTAATGCGTCTGGGATATCGTCCTCCATTTTGAACGCGCAAATTCGCGAATGCGCAGATATATATAGAAATGGCCGCTAATTATCACACCTGTGAGCCAGCTATAAAAGGAGCACATGGCCAATATGGCTGCTGGATGTTATAGATCGATGTTTCTTATGTGCTAGCAAGACCCTGTGACCCACAACCTACATTATCTGGAGGTAAGACAATTGTATCTCTCTCTCCCAAAAAAAAGGAAGGAGAGAATTTGTACTTATCTTGGGTGTGCTTAAGTTGTCTATGGTGAATCCCCTCCAACCCACAATAGCTTGGGAACCCCTCAAGTGTCTTTTAATCATTGGCAGTTGGCCCCATGTGCATGTGGTTTGGACATGTGTTTTCTCATGTTTGTTAAAGGTGTGCAGTCTAGATTTGGCATCTAAACCTGCCCCCTTACCTTCCCAGCTTCCAAAGACACCATTTTTGCTTTCCTGATAACTGTAATTTATTATGTGCACGTATGTAGGTCATGCGATTTCTCATGTATGTTTAATGTTTGCAGCCTCCTTTTGCCTATAAAGGATTACACCACCCCCCCTCCACCAAGTCTGTTTGTGCCATTAGGTAAGTGTTTGGAGGGCCTCGTGTGATTTGTACCCATATGCGTTTTCTTATGTGTTTTTTTTTTCCATTTCTTTGCAACCTCTTCTGCTTTTTTTGCCACCACCACCACCACCGTGTTTGTGCCATTAGGTAAGTGTTTGGAGGGCCTCGTGTGATTTGTACCCATATGCGTTTTCTTATGTGTTTTTTTTTTCCATTTCTTTGCAGCCTCTTCTGCTCTTTGCCACCACCACCACCACCACCACCACTGTGTTTGTGCCATTAGGTAAGTGTTTGGAGGGCCTCGTGTGATTTGTACCCATATGCGTTTTCTTATGTGTTTTTTTTTTCCATTTCTTTGCAGCCTCTTCTGCTCTTTGCCACCACCACCACCACCACTGTGTTTGTGCCATTAGGTAAGTGTTTGGAGGGCCTTGTGTGATTTGTACCCATATGCGTTTTCTTATGTGTTTTTTTTTTCCATTTCTTTGCAGCCTCTTCTGCTCTTTGCCACCACCACCACCACCACCACCACTGTGTTTGTGCCATTAGGTAAGTGTTTGGAGGGCCTTGTGTGATTTGTACCCATATGCGTTTTCTTATGTGTTTTTTTTTTCCATTTCTTTGCAGCCTCTTCTGCTCTTTGCCACCACCACCACCACCACCACCACCACTGTGTTTGTGCCATTAGGTAAGTGTTTGGAGGGCCTCGTGTGATTTGTACCCATATGCGTTTTCTTATGTGTTTTTTTGTTCCATTTCTTTGCAACCTCTTCTGCTTTTTTTGCCACCACCACCACCACCGTGTTTGTGCCATTAGGTAAGTGTTTGGAGGGCCTCGTGTGATTTGTACCCATATGCGTTTTCTTATGTGTTTTTTTTTTCCTTTTCTTTGCAGCCTCTTCTGCTCTTTGCCCACTACTACCACCACCACCACCACCAAGTCTGTTTGTGCCATTAGGTAAGTGTGTTCTGTAACTGTTCACTAATTATACTGTATATGAAGAGCAATCTGCAAATCCTGTTTTTTCTGTTTTCTCTTTTGTCATTTCAGATTTAGGAGTTTGGGGCTCTTTGCTGCTGCTGGACAGCCAGATTCTCTGCCCACCTCGTGCTCCCATGGCCCCACCCACTGGAAGGATGAGAAGGGGCAGGGTGGCCAGGGTGGCCAGGGTGGCCAGGGTGGCCAGGGGGGGCAGGGGGGGCAGGGGGGGCAGGGTGGGCAGATCGTCTGGCTCTGGTGTGAGGGAGGCTCCAGCTGTATCCATGAGGGAGTCCACCATCTCCATCCCGGAGGAGGAAGCCGGGGGAGGTGTTAACACACCAAGTGGACAAGCTGGCTCTTCTGACAGTAGTCCTGGAGCGGGTCCGTCCACCAGAGTCAGCTTGTCCACATTATCCCGGCTTCCCCGTTTCAACCACAATCAGTGCTGTGCCCTGGTCCACGCCTATATGGCCAGATATCAGGCGATACATGGGACCAGGGCAGCGTCTTACTCAGTAACAGAGAAGAACAGATTGTGGGATGAAATCCGGGATGCTGTAAATGCACTGGGTGAAGCACCTCGCCACCGTGACAGTGTGCGGAAGAAGGTCAACGACATCTGTGGGTCCGTTCGGAAGAAGCTAATTGCATGGGCTGCGGAGGGTCTTTATGACCGACAAGGTCGGCTGGATGAACGTGCACGAAGTTCTCTCTGGGATTATCAATTACCTTTCTTGAACATCATAGGACCTGATACCATCTTTACCAGAGAGGACTTAGATTCGGATGCTTTGCACCGAGGTAGGATATTATCTTGGATGTCAATTGTGTGAGTTGTTTGGAAAAGATTAACTACTATCCTATGTGTGACATTAATAGAATGTGATACTTGCCCTTCCAATTGTCCTTTTTTTGTTTTCCCCAACCTGCAATTTGTTCATCTGTAGCACGGATCTCAGCCCCTCCACAGCCCATGCAGCTTGGCGAACCAGACGGACTCACAGGTGTTGACATCAGTGCTGACCCTCCTCCTGGTAGGTCCAATATCATACTGTGCCAAACAATGTAGATGTTTTTTTTTTCCAAGATAGCTCATATTGCTATGTCCTTTACAGAAGATCCGCAGCAGGGAACACACCCAGTGCAGCTAGGCCTGGAGGAAGGTGTTGGTATGTCTAGTCAAATAATGTTTTTTGGAATCTTATTAACCCCATTAACACACATGTTTTTTCTTATGAAAGAGTGTTGCCTTTTAGATGTTTACCCTGCAAAACACAGTTGACAGCATTAATGGGTGCCGTCATTAGTAGGCAGACCAAGCCTTCTTAACCTTTGGGAGGGTTTAGCAAGTGCCCTATGAGCCCAGGAAAGCACTTTTGAATGTTTGGCCTCAATGCTTCATTCATGAAGCTAGGAGGGCAATCTGGCCATAATCATTACTGACTAAGGTTATGTACTAAACATGTTTTTTTTTTTTTGTTTTTAAAAGAACATCAGGCCCCTCTTGACGTTGCAGCTGGAGTTGGATCAGGAGCTGGCGACGATTCTGCATCCAGTGCTGTGGTATGTGATATAAGGGAACAAGGTGCACATGTAACATTTCAATGGTAGCATTGATTTTGGACTAGATGTGGCTTACATTGTGTGTGTTAAATTAGTGCTATGACATTCTGACGATGCACCAGCACAACAAGAGTTCTATCTTGAACATCAGGGAATTATGTTATAATTTGGTGTGCCACTAATGTTCCAAAAACATCCAGGATCTTTAAAGTCCGGCCCGTCTTTGATTTTCCAGGTCCAAATTCATGGGTATCGTTTGGTTGGGTTGTCCTCTAGCCGATTGATGGCAAGATTTTAGACAACATACGTAGATGTATAAAGTCATTGGTGTAGTAACAGATTTACCAAAAGCATAAACAACCTACCACACCAGGGTTAATTGGGAACACCTTCATGTTGAATCTTTTTTGCCTTTGTCATATTAGTCCTACCAATATAATATGTACCCATTATCAGAAGTGTTGCTAGCTTGGATAATCTTACAATGAACAAGTACTCATTAGAAGCACATCAAACTTTTCAACGTTCTGCTTGGGGTGTTAAGTTGTCAAACTAATCTGAAATATTTAGTCATGATGTTTGATAATGATTTGGTCTATTTCTTCTGCTTTCAGGTAGCCTTAGATGCAGAGGGATTGTCACCTACCCAACTTCGTCCATCTATGCTGGATGTAGCCGAGAGGCTGCTTGATGAGTATCAGGTCCAAAATGAGTTAAGGAGGCGTACTCAGCAATCTACTGAGGCAGTACGTCTGCTCGGGCTCATACAGGAATTTGTAGCAACAATGGTACAGGTTCACCAGGATATGTTACAGGTTCAACAGGATATGCGTAACAGCTTGGTAAGTTTAGCAGACCAGCATCAACGGGATCGGCAAAGTGTTGACACTCAGGTGCTGGCCACACGCCAATGCCTGTTTGGATCTGAAGATGCCCCATTGGCAGAGCCCTCCCAAACATCTCACTCACCTGCCACTGCAGGTTGTGGTAGTGGGAGGGTAATGCCAGTGTTGGCCACTTGTCAGGCAGCTGGGGATGGGACAATTCCTCCTGTAGCCACTCCTAGCACTTCACACTCCGTTCGGACTCCCACACCCCTCAATGAGCAATCCTCCTGCACAACCTCAATGCGCACTGGTTCCACAGTACCCCTTCCACCTGACTACATTCCCTCCACACCTTTATCACTTCACTCCTCCCCAGGCCGTTCTTCTTTTTTGTCACCAATGCGACATGTCGTTTGCCCCCGCACCGTGGACCACAACAACCAATCAACCACCACTCCCCACACATCTTCACAACCCTTGCACCACCAGCAGCATCAAATAGCCTTGGAGCAGCAACGATCCCATCTCATGGTAATGGCACACGTTACCCAAATTCTTAGGCTGAGCACAGAGCAGATGGGACTATTGGCACAAGATCTTCAGTCTGGGACATTTCCAGGGTTCAACACCCTGCATCAGCAGCAGCCTCAGACACAAGATCTGATCCTAATGGGCCACTTTACCAGAACTCTAAGGCTAACCCCAGAGCAGATGGGACTATTGGCCCACCATTTGATGGCAGGAACCTTTCCATTGCTCACCACACTGCTTCAGTCACCACCACCACCACCAACTTAATTTCTTTTTTTTTTTTTTTTTGGTTTAGTTTTGTTAATGATTGTTACATTGGCCAATTTGTGGGGCCATTTTTTTTTTAATTTGAGGGTGGCACAATATGATTTATTATAGTGCTTTTTTTGGGGATGAAATAAAATTTTATGCAAAATGATTAGTTTGTGTTTGCTCTTTGGTTTTTTAGGAGTGTTGGTGGCCAAGTAATGGCCCTGGTTAATGTAGGCATTTATACACACGTGCTTCTCGATCTCCAAACATATGATTTCATGTAAATTTAGATAACTCAATGTTCACATAACGACCCAAGAAAAGGTCTCCCTTCAAATGTAGCTTCAAAACAAGTCTCAAGGCTAACATAAACCAAAGCCAACATACTAACAATTACAGACCACACCACTCGACTAAACAAATACAACACAAAAGACATTCGATGTGTACACCAAAAAGAAAACTTGGGTAATAAAATAAATGTTTTAATAACACATGTGGGTGTCTACCAACTGTAGCGTACAAAAAATATATTACAATATATAATAGAATGAACTAAATTGCCAATGTAACATTTGTGTTGCAAAGAGCAACATACTTTAATTTTATTTAGATAAACATATTTTATGTGTTTTATAATTTTTTTTGAGGTTTTCACTAAAACAAGTCTTTTTTGTAAACATTTTTGGTTTAGTTTGTTACCAAAAACAACAAGGCTTTTTTGTAAACATTTTTGGTTTAGTTTGTTACCAAAAACAACAAGTCTTTTTTGTAAACATTTTTGGTTTAGTTTGTTACCAAAAACAACAAGGCTTTTTTGTAAACATTTTTGGTTTAGTTTGTTACCAAAAACAACAAGGCTTTTTGTAAACATTTTTGGTTTAGTTTGTTACCAAAAACAACAAGGCTTTTTTGTAAACATTTTTGGTTTAGTTTGTTACCAAAAACAACAAGGCTTTTTTGTAAACATTTTTGGTTTAGTTTGTTACCAAAAACAACAAGGCTTTTTTGTAAACATTTTTGGTTTAGTTTGTTACCAAAAACAACAAGGCTTTTTTGTAAACATTTTTGGTTTAGTTTGTTACCAAAAACAACAAGTCTTTTTTGTAAACATTTTTGGTTTAGTTTGTTGCCAAAAACAACAAGTCTTTTTTGTAAACATTTTTGGTTTAGTTTGTTACCAAAAACAACAAGGCTTTTTTGTAAACATTTGTGGTTTTGTCGGTTGCCATAAAAACAACAAGGCTTTTTTGTAAACATTTGTGGTTTTGTCGGTTGCCATAAAAACAACAAGGCTTTTTTGTAAACATTTGTGGTTTTGTCGGTTGCCATAAAAACAACAAGGCTTTTTTGTAAACAT
The DNA here is from genome assembly GCF_965119305.1 of Pelophylax lessonae. Taxonomy (NCBI): domain Eukaryota; kingdom Metazoa; phylum Chordata; class Amphibia; order Anura; family Ranidae; genus Pelophylax; species Pelophylax lessonae. The sequence continues at coordinate 2,509,133 of NC_138768.1, forward strand.
TTGTGGTTTTGTCGGTTGCCATAAAAACAACAAGGCTTTTTTGTAAACATTTGTGGTTTTGTCGTTTGCCATAAAAACAACAAGGCTTTTTTGTAAACATTTGTGGTTTTGTCGTTTGCCATAAAAACAACAAGGCTTTTTTGTAAACATTTGTGGTTTTGTCGTTTGCCATAAAAACAACAAGGCTTTTTTGTAAACATTTGTGGTTTTGTCGTTTGCCATAAAAACAACAAGGCTTTTTTGTAAACATTTGTGGTTTTGTCGTTTGCCATAAAAACAACAAGGCTTTTTTGTAAACATTTGTGGTTTTGTCGTTTGCCATAAAAACAACAAGGCTTTTTTGTAAACATTTGTGGTTTTGTCGGTTGCCATAAAAACAACAAGGCTTTTTTGTAAACATTTGTGGTTTTGTCGTTTGCCATAAAAACAACAAGGCTTTTTTGTAAACATTTGTGGTTTTGTCGTTTGCCATAAAAACAACAAGGCTTTTTTGTAAACATTTTTTTTTTTTGGTTGCCAAAAACAAGGCTTTTTTTGTTTTATTTTTTTTTGGGTCCCAAAAAAAGGGTTTTTTTTAAATTTTTATATTTTTTTTGGTTGCCAAAAACAAGGCTTTTTTTGTTTTTTTATTTTTTTTTGGGTCCCAAAAAAAGGGTTTTTTTTAAATTTTTATATTTTTTTTGGTTGCCAAAAACAAGGCTTTTTTTGTTTTTTTATGTTTTTTTGTTTCCCAAAAACGAGGGTTTTTTTTTTTTTTTTGGTCCCAAAAAAAAGGGTTTTTAATTTTTTCAATTTTTTTGTTTCCCAAAAACGAGGGTTTTTTTATTTTTTTATTTTTTTTGGTCCCAAAAACGAGGGTTTTTTTATTTTTTTATTTTTTTTGGTCCCAAAAAAAAGGGTTTTTAATTTTTTAATTTTTTTGTTTCCCAAAAACGAGGTTTTTTTTATTTTTTTATTTTTTTTGGTCCCAAAAAAAAGGGTTTTTAATTTTTTTCTTTTTTTGTTATATTTTTTTTTAGAATGTCGAAATGTGACAGTTAAAAAACATTGTAAAATTAACCAAACAAATTAAAAAATAAAAACTATAATCTTTTTAAGGGTGACACATTCCTGACAAATGGCTCCTGAGGGGCTGGATCGGCCCCATAAGTTTCTTCCAAAACTAATATTCGGTCTATGCACCATGTTACATATTCCAAAAGGACCTCATAGGTGAGGTGCGTGTGTCCTGGGTAGAAAAAGACATGACAATTAGTTTTATGCAAAATGATCCAAACAACGATTGTAATTAATGTGCCTCAACAAATATGCTTAGGAGTCTATTGGTTGGCTTTTATCAACACTCTGAAGCAAATATGCTAAATTGCTGGTGTAAACCTTAAACTCAAACTTTCACAGCAAATTGTTCAAAAGGTTACATAAGATGGCTTGGAATGTTAGTAGCAGTTCCACCAAAGCTAAGTAAAAGGCTTTTCTTCATGTCAACACAAGCAATCATTTAGAAGAATGTAAGGTGTTTTGGGTTCAATTGGTCAACACGATACATGTGCACACATTTATCTCTATCACCATTGGAGTTTGTGTAGTGTTCTCTCTCCCTCTTACTGTCTATAGATTGAACCTGACACATAGTAGAGACTTACCCTTTGGAATTCGGAGGGCCAGTTGTGGACGGAGCAGATGTGTCTGCTCCCCTGATCTCCTTTCCGCCATCCCAGCTGTGTTAAGAGAGAAGAAAAAGTTTATCAACAAATGGACTCACGCTAACTGTAGGTTAGGCAGTCATGAAAACGCTCTAACACCCACTCATTACCCCTCCACATTTCCCTGAAAGTTTGATTTAGACTTTGATATGGTGGTGATGCAGATTTGTACAGTGCAAGCGTCATTCTACTGGGTGAAGCTTGTAGCGTTAAGGATACGTACTCCCTGCTTTTGTGCTGATTGTGTTTTTCGGATGTTTTTGGTGCCTCAGCCCTGCCTGTTCTAAGTGTTGGAAACATATCATTTTGGGAGGGCTGTGGAAAACTAATCAGGTTAGACTTACACTCTCTAGGTTTTTGGGGACAAGATAAATAACAATCCTCCTTTTTACATGGCCCCTGTACACACCTCTAGGCACCTCCCTCCTGTTGGTTGACCCCACAGCAGGCAGCTTGCTATGGAGGCACATGAGATGAAGCCAAGCACCCTGTGCCTGTTCAGGCACCTAACTGTGAGCCAGCCTTGCCCCCCTCCCTTCCGATGGTCTCAATGATTAGGAGTGACAGCATCAGGAGGCAATATTGGCATGCTGTCACCTCAGTTAAGGAGGAGGGGGAGTCTGTTCCAGACAAGTATTAGTGCAAAAATGTGGACAGTAAAAAATGGTCCCAGTAAGTCTGAGGGGGAATATGCACACCTATCACTTGGAATACTAATGCATAGAATGCATTCACATAAAGAACCTGCTCCCTTTAGAGCAACTTGAAGCCTGAGCGGGGACATACACAGTTAGCATTTCTCCACTTACTAAGTAGACACATTACTGGAAAAGCACACAACTTACCATCATCAGTTTTTTTTTGGGCCCCCGAAGTTGATGGCGTGGCTGGCTCGGGAGAAACTGCACAAAAAGAACACAAATTGTGAACTGGAATGTGGTACATTACCGAGGAAGAGTATTTATGAAAGATTGACAAACACACATTTTCAGTGTTGACTAAATCAGGACATGATTAAATTACAATGTCCACAAAAAATTTACAAGTACAAAGCACACCATTTCCAATGTAGAGAAACTAACACCAATTTAGAATAGGGTGGCTTGAGATAACTTACAAAAGATAACATGTCCTGTAAAGCTCCCCAAAACCACCTTGCAAACATGAAGGTTAAGCAAGAGTGTTTCATGACCAACCTTCCTGTCACATATAGCAAAACTACACTTGCTTAGACTCCAACTTAGATTATCCTAGATACACATCATCCTAGCACACACAATTCATGTGAGAATCTAATTTTAGGTACTTACAGACTAGTTCAGGGGAGCCTGGAGTGGGGGAGGATGGGGGAGACCCTACATGGGGGGATGGTGTCCCTTCATGGGGGGATGGCGTCGTATCTCCTAGAAACACAAAGACACAAATACAATCCTTGAACCAAAGCTATTTGATAAAGGCACACAGAAAGTAGTTGGGAAACATTGAAGGTAGTAGTTACTTTGGACTGGGTAAGCAGCGGCCCCTCTTCCCCAGTCCTCCACAACTAACATCCTCAATGTCATCTGCTACATAACCCCAATGGCAAAATATATATATTACAGCCCTTAGATTTCCCAGGACACATTGAACACACAAACACATGTAGAATACTTACTTCCCATTTGAGGAGAGCCCAGGTCCTCATCCGGTTGAGACCAATTGGCCTCTTCTTGGGCACCAATGTGTTCCTGGCCCGGATCCAGGCGACTTGGCCCTGCCTGAGGCTCCTCTCTTGCTGAAGTTACATCAACCACAAAAGAAAACAAAACAAACAATCATTCCTCCAAGTTCGACCTAATACACAACACACCAGCACATCCACATTACTTACAGGGGGCCTGAGAAGGCTGAGCCGCAACATCCTGATCACTGGTTTCTAAAATAAAAGAAAAACATTATATATTATTTATGGACACAAATAGGCAGTAACCTCTCATCATGCTAGCACCATACTCAATGCCCCTACAATTCAGAACATAGAAGTGCACTTACACCAATGAGATGCATTGACCATGTTTTAAAACAGGAGGGCACCATGCAAATTAAGCGGGCGCCTAAGGCCTCACACCTACAGGGGCCTTGCGGCCAGTGGCGGAGCACCAACATTTCGAAGGGCGCAGTCAGGGAAATCTCCCAAGTAAAAGATTGCTTTCAATCCTCGGATCAAAAAGTTGCAGCAGTGTGCTGCAGTCCCTTCACTGCGTCTGCCAGGTGTCTGTTGTCCGCTGACACTTACTCCTCCTTCTCTGCCTGGGGATTGGCCGTCTGATCATGTTATCCTAAGATGTGGAGGAATCGGTAGGTGTGTACCTGCACCAGTAGGAAGTGACTGACCGGTCAACTCACTCTGCTATCATCATTTGTTGCTCTGGGAGGAGAGCTCCGCCCTGGACCCGGAACATACAGGTAACCAGGCCCAGACTTGATATTTTGCAGGCTGGTCATAGATTTGTTGTGTCCACTATGCAAAGGGGTTGAGTTGCCCAAGGGAAGTTGGAAGAGTCTGAAAATGGTTGGTGGAGGAGGAGGAGAAGAAGGCCCTGGGTGGCTGGGGGACAAGGAGAGGGCCCCTGGGTGTTTTCTAGAGGAGGAAAGATCCACAATGACGCCAGAGTCAATTGCCAAGGAAGAGAGTGGAGCTGAGCAAGTCCTGCCTATCTGACCTGAAAGCCAAACATGGTGTAGATGGAGCCCTTTGCCCTACACAATGACAGCACCAGAGGTGGAAGGTGAGTGGTAGCGGGTCTTTGACATTATAGAGCATATGGACTCTGTCCATTATTGGTAGTTTTGTTTGGAGTTGTCCTTTAGATGTTTAACTGTGTTGTTTTTGACCCGAGCTGTGAGGGACTGAGGTATGACAGCCCACTATGCTGAGACTTATAGTGCCCTAGAATGTTGAGGACTGAGGAATCCTTAGTCCCTAACAGAGGGCACTACAAGTCTTAGCATAGCAGGCAGTATTTCCTCATTCCCCTACAGAGAGCATTACAAGTCCAAGCAGGTAGCCTTCTGCAGTGGGACTTGTTGTGCCCTTGACTGTGGTGGACTGAGGAAGGGAAGTGTAAGAGGGTCTCTGTAAGCTCAGATGTATGGGGGAGCTTTGGGGAACACAGAGTTCCCTTTTACACCAGAGTCCCCAGCTTCCCCCCTCAAATAATGGTTCCCAAACTCTCCTTATATCAGAGTCTTCACACTTCCCTCTTACAGTGTAGTAAGTCTGGAGACTCCGATGTAAAGGGGGCTCTGTAAAATGTGATTAGAGATTAGAAATTTCTAACATTTTTATTTTCTACTTACGATCCACAATTTTCAGCTGCTCAAATGGCTCGCTGCCTCTGAATGCATATTGGAGTGTGGCCGTCCTCCTCCTCCCCTTCTTCACCAAAAGCACAAGAGGGTGCCGTCCGTCCGCTTTGGCTAGAAGCAGAAGAAAAAAAAGAAACATAAAAAATACGAATGTACATAGTAGTATTAAAGGTTGTGAAGAGACACTTGATGGAGGTAGGAAAGGTAGGAGCGAGAGGGAGGGGGGGGGGGGTGTTGGTATTAGTGTTGTTGCATAGCTAAACACATGTCCACCTACCCAAAAAATTGTAACCTATCTGGTCACATGTAATGTATATTTTTACTTACCGGAGATTTGCTCCACAGCCTTTAGCAGGAGCTTGGGTGAGCGCCTTTTGGCATCACTCCAGGCCCGCTGCAGATCCACTATCTCAGGCAGAAACTGAAATCTCCGCTGCAGCCTCATCCGGAGACGACACATCATCTTGTGCTTTTGGTGAAGATGCGTATAAACTTTATCATACCCCCAGAGGAGGAGGAGCTGTGGAAAGAGCAGTGTATGTTTGAGTCCAAGTATGTCCAAAATAGTACAGTCTTCAAATAACATGCTAGGTCGTCTTTGAGATATTGTAGAACAAAGAATTCCATTTCTGGTGGTACATATACATCGATGTCCAAATCTACCTCCATGACATAGGTTGCCCCACACTGGTGATTTCCTCTACATGATATAGCCATTTTCTCAATTGGCCTTTCATGACACACCCAGGGCCGCCATCAGGGGGGGACAGGCAGTCACTGTATTTACAACCTTATTGCTGTCCATTTAGCAGGGTGCAAGTAACTTTACACACATGTAGCATAGGTATCAACTTTTGTCACCATGTTAAAAGGACAGCAGTATGGGTAGCATTACAGTGACTGTTATTAGTCCAGGCTCACTAAACTAGCCAATGCTTGGAAAAGCAAGCCATGCAGATTGCTTTTCAGGTCCCTTTTAACACGAGCTGTCTGATTGGGTGTGGCTGTTAATTTTTAACGCAGACATGATAAGCCCCTCAATTCTCCTTTATGGAGTGTTATATGTAAATGAGTTGCTTCATTTGAGATGCAGATTTAAACTGTGTATGGCCAGGCTGAAGGTACCCAAGTTGATTGGTCGATCACCTGGAGGACAACGTACAACCAGTCTGTCAGATTTTACACACACTTATCGCTAGCATCTCTTGTAGCCACTAGCAATAATCACTGTGTTTTCCTGGCAGGGGCAGCACCAGGAGAACACAATGGCTCCGCAGGAGGGTTTCCCCTGTCTGTGTTGATGGTGGAATCAAGGCAAAATGTTTTTCCTGCAAGCCACGGGACAAACAAAGATAGTTTTTTTAATTAATCCATGATTTTGCCAAAATGGAAAAAAAAAGATGTTTGCTTTGTATATTCTTAAGTTTGCTACATAACTAGAACATGTAACAGTGTTATATCATTGCAGGAGATTTCCCTTCACTTCCTGTCTTGGTGTCACCAGGACAGGAAGTGAGGGAATCTCCCGTGGGGATATAGCCAGCAATTCTTTCCTTTTATATATACTATGGACATTATAAGGCAACAATTGCAAGCTATTTCCCCACAGTGATATTCCCCTCACTTCCTGTCTTGGTGACACTAAGACAGGAAGTGAGGGAAAATCTCATGCAATGATATCACCCTACTAGAAATTGTAGTTCCGTCTAAAAAGTATACATAAAGTAAGCACTTGGTTTCCAAAGTGGCAAAATTATGGAGGAGTTAAAACCCCATAGTGTGATCGGGTAATCTGACGGTGTGCTCCTACACTCCTCAATGTGTCTGTTTATTATGCTGTGCTGAATTATCCTTGATTCACAATTCCTGCAAGAGTTGCACATGGTATGTGGGAGATGCAAATTTAAGGTGGCATAATTATCCACACAATCACACATAATCCTTTTTAAAGGTCCCCAGCAGAATTTGATGGCATAGTGGTTCACAGCAGTGCCATCATATTCCAGTTAGATCTGTAAATTAACAAAGCAATGTGATCTGGGGGTGTATTTAACTTGCAATGGACACCCCCATTCATTATCATATGGCAGTGTGAGATGGGTGTGTTGGGAATGTGATCCATTGAGACAAGTGATTATACACTCATGTGTTTCTTTTAGAGGTGATTTGTTCAAGGCAATCCTTTGAAGACATGACCATTCCAGATTTTTGTGATCACTGATTCCATCTCAGGTGAACCAATTAGCTGCTGTGTGCAGATCCAGCTTATGATGGTAAGAGTGTCAGACAAGACAAACGGGGCCGAGCTTGCAGTGTGTATGGATGTATGTAAGGCAATAATTTTTGGCATTATGCATTTAGGGAATATAATGTTTCTAATCTTGCATATATGAAAAGGGTCAATACATTTGTCTTTATCTAGATAGATTCCAAAGCGTCAGAGCAATCTGTCACAGATAATTGGGTTTCATTTTGTGTAAAAGTTGAAACGAATCAAATCTATCTATATACAGGCATAGCCCACTTTAAGTACACAATGGGACCAGGGCATGTATGGAAACTGAAAATGTACTTAAAGTGAAGCAATCCCTTTTTTCTTTTCTCGATGCATGAAAATACACCAGCTCCATTGTAAATTTTGGCCACATTGACATAGCCTTACTCCCAAACCATGTGGGAGCATGTTAAGGGGATCCAGGACTATGACATGATAGATTACCTAGGCAAGCTGGCCAGCCACAAAATGGATATGGTGTAGTCCTGGGTACCCTGTCGTTGCTCCCTAAGTTTGTTATCCCTGTCACTTATGGTTTGTGAGCAGTGTCATGGCAAGCTGAACAAGCTGTGTCCTTACTCACGATTGTATATAAAGTGAGTGTACTTAAAGCAGGGTATGCCTATCTATATCTATATAGAAAGTTCAGAGATGTGAACCTGTTCCCTATTCTATACACTAATATATGGTATATAACATTCTATAATGTATCTAATGTATATATATTGTATATAATATATACATAGTATATATTGTCTAATATATATATTTTGTATAATATATATTTTTTAGATACACATACATATACACACATATATATATATATATATATTTTTTAGATACACATACATATACACACATATATATATATATATATATATATATACATATATATATACACACACATACACACATACATATATATATATATATATATATATATATATATATATATATATATATATATATATATATATATATATATAGGGAACAGGTTCACATCTAGGAAGTTTCTATAACAGGAAGCTTCTAGATCACGTCTAATAGGCAGAAAGTGCATGCGCAGATCAGCAGACCAAAAGTTTCTTGCACACCCGCTAGATAAGCGACCCACCCAGCCACCATCCCCCATCCCGCACCCTGCACATTCACACCCCCTCCTTACCTTACACACAAATGCCACTATTTCGGCTGTAAACAGTGCAGGAGCCATGATGCACACTTACGACAGGGCCTGGACAATTTCCGGAAACGTGTGCACGCACCAAAAGTTTCGTTTCCGGTTTCATGTATAAATGTGAGAACGCGGTTTTGTATATTCGCGAATTCGCGAATAGTGAACATACACAACCATTAAGCAGATTTAACTTAGAAAAAGAAATACAAATACATACATTTGTGGACACCAGAAAACTTTATTTAGACACATGAAGACATTTTAAAAAAAAATTGGAAACATGCTGTTTATTACATTTGTATTTTTCAAACCAAAACAACCTTTGTACAACATTTAGACCATATACATCGACAAAGAGCCCATAATCAACAGATGCATGTGCAGATTGACAGAATTATGTTAACAGCAATAAATACTTACAGAGAGTCAACACACAACACAGCCAAATCTCACCTCCATAAATAACAAAGGGCCAAAAATGTTACCCATAAAACATGTGACACACAAATATATTGGACCTCTTCGTAGGTCAAATCTTTCCTGATGTCTGAGTGAGCTATATATAATCCAAGCAAACACACACCCAGAATGGTAACGCCCAGTCCAAAAATTAACTGTGTGTGTCCTGTGTGTTTTGGAGCATGCTCAGTTGCCAAAACAAGGGAAATAGAAATGAGGAATAGAAATGTATGTAGGTGTGTATAGTATATGTGAATTGAAAAAATTCTCTATTGAAGTTTGCTAGTCATTATTTAGAATGTTTAGATACAGGAATACATACATATATATACAATTACGTGAGAGAGAGAGAAATATATATTTAGGTAAACAATTGAAACACACCTTTTGGGATTTGGGAAGTGAGATTGTGACAATTGACCAGATATGTAAGCCAACAATCTGACTCATCACTCATGAACATCCCTAAATTTGGCGTGGCAATTATATCAGGCGTTCTTATGTGCATTTTGGCTGGCGTTTTCACAGGCGTTTTGACATGCATTTTTTGGGCAGGCATTGTTATATGAAATCACCTACAAAAGCCCCAAAAACAGACCACAAACACGTACATGTGAACGTAGCCCGTTTGGGGGCGTTTGAGGGGTATTTGTCCAGCTCAAGGATCAGCTCCCAAAACAGGCAAAAAATCCAATCCTATTCAGTTCAATGGCCCCTGTTCCCATGTGAGCATTTTGACGGCATGAGGAAAACACCCAACGCTCACTGAGAAATAGCACAATGATTAGGGAGTCTGCCTTCCTGCTGTAGGTTTGTAAGTTCGAATCCGGAAGGTGCCCTCTGTATGGGCAACACTTGGATATCTCCAATCCTCCAAAATGTTGACATCATTAATTTTGTTCATGTTTGAAAAAGGCATGTGTATCAGCAAACTTTTAATCTAAAGACATGAACAAAATACAAAAGATGCCACATAAAGTCAATATGTAGCAATATTGTGAGCTAAAGCTCTATTTGTTTGTTGGGCATACTTTGCTAATTAGCCAAGTATAAGGGATATATATATATATACCTTCAGTTAAATGTGTAGTAAAATGGTAACACTTGGCCATACCCATATGGAAGAAAAGGTAGTATTTGCAATATATTTCTAAAAACATTCTTTGGAAACACATAAAATATTGTCAAAATTGTGACATTTCCTTGATATGTGTGAAATGCTAATAATCTTTCTTTGAAATATGTTTTACATCTATTTTTTTTCTATCTGACGACCAATTCCCCAATGTAATATTTTGTGGGTTTTTTCAGAGAATGTGGAGGTTCTATATAAACACTGTAGATTTGACTGCTATGATTTCGGAGTTAGCAGGAAAGGTGTATGGAATGTGATGGTGTTTACTAAAGGATCCCTTGTTGGAAGTGTGCATGTTTTTCCAATTCCGCCGGTTTTTGCCATTTTCTATGGGCGAGACAGCGGATTTGCAAGCGGTATTCAAAAAAAAATTGACCCAAAATCGCGCTGGCGAAATTTTTTGAGCCTATTTGGCGTTGCGCATGCGCACATTCGCGCGTTCGCAGCTCGCGGCTGGAGGAGCTGTTTAACCTTTCCACACTTTCGCAGATATCTCTCTTTCTAAGTCAGTTTTTGAGATTTTTTAAACGCAAGTCATCTCCAAATTGACTTCCACACCTTCCACAGTGATTTGGGATTTTTGGGGGTACAGGGGAAAATTTGGCTAAACTTTAGTCGAGCTTTTAGCTGGCGTGGTTTTAAGTCGCGCTCTGACCATATTGCATCTTAATAAATCTCACACTAGGCGCTATTTTCCGCCCGCCGTTCTTTGAATGCCAATTTCAGACTTAAATAATCGCCGGTTCGCAAAATCACGCCGAAACGCCAATTCGCCGTACTATGAATCAGGCCCACAGTGACCAGCGTGTCCCCTTTCAATGCAGAGAGACCAGCGTGCCCCCCTTTCAATGCAGAGAGACCAGCGTGCCCCCTTTCAATGCACAGTGACCAGCGTGCCCCCTTTCAATGCAGAGAGACCAGCGTGCCCCCCTTTCAATGCAGAGAGACCAGCGTGCCCCCTTTCAATGCACAGTGACCAGCATGCCCCACTTTCAATGCACAGTGACCAGCGCTGTGTGCCCCCCTTTCAAGGCACAGTGACCAGCATGCCCCCCTTTCAATGCACAGTGACCAGCGTGCCCCCCTTTCAATGCAGAGAGACCAGCGTGCCCCCCTTTCAATGCACAGTGACCACAGCATTGCCCCCAATCATTGCAGAGTGCCACAGCATTGCCCCCAATCATTGCAGAGTGCCACAGCATTGCCCCCAATCATTGCAGAGTGCCACAGCATTGCCCCCATTCATTGCAGAGTGCCCACAGCATTGTCCCCAATCATTGCAGAGTGCCCACAGCATTGCCCCCAATTATTGTAGAGTGCCACAGCATTGCCCCCAATCATTGCAAAGTGCCCACAGCATTGCCCCCAATGATCATTGCAGAGTGCCACAGCATTGCCCCCAATCATTGCAGAGTGTCCAAGCATTGCCCCCAATCATTGCAGAGTGCCCCAGCATTGCGCTCAATCATTGCAGAGTGCCACAGCATTGCCCCCAATAATTGCAGAGCGCCACAGCATTGCCCCCAATAATTGCAGAGTGCCACAGCATTGCCCCCGATTATCATTGCAGAGCGCCTACAGCATTGCCCGGAATCATTGCAGAGTGCCAGCGTTCCCCCCTCGAGACCCGTTTACTTACCTCACGGACGGTCATCACGGCAGCTTCTCTTCAGTCCCGGCTCCCCGCGTCTCCTCAGTCCTCCCGCCTCCTCGGCCAATGGCACGGCGTTTGCCTTTCGGCCAATCAGGAAGCGGGAGGACCCGCTCCCTGATTGGCCAGGAGGAGGATCATTGTGACAATAGCGAATTTTCATTCACTATTGTCACAGAATGGGTGGGCTCGGCCTCGGGGCACTCTGCTCTGCTGCTCCCCGACCGCCAGCTTAGAGGGATCAGCAGGTTCTGTGAACTTGCAGAAAGTTTGCAACCGGTTCCATAGAACCGGTGCGAACCGGCTGAATCCCACCACTGCCTATATCCAGGGCTTTTTTTCAGCGGGAACATGGGGGAACGAAGTTCCGGCACCTCAAGCACTGAATGTATGCCATGGCAAGGGGTGCTGGAGGGTCTACTGATGCTGGCTGCTGGGGGATCTATTGTTGCTGGAGGGGATATATTTTTGCATGGCAATCTATTGTTGCTGGTGGAGGATCTTTTGATACTGGGGGTTAATTGTTGCTGGAAGGAATCAACTGTTTAGTGAGGGGTCTATAGTTTCTGGCTGCTAGAGAGTCTATTGATGCTGGCTGCTGGGAGATCGTTTGCTGCTGCTGGGGGTCTATGGTTGCTGGAGGGGGGTCTATTGCTACTGGCTGTGAGGGGTTCTATTTTATTGCTTTTCATGTTGTCATAACCAAATTCCATACATTCCACTACAAAGTTATACTTGGCTCTATATTTTCTAAAAGGGGCTGTACTAGAAGCTGGGTAGGGGGTGGAACCAAGGGTCGGTGCTCGGAGGTGGGTATGGGTGGAACCAAGGGTTAATGCTAAGAGGTGGGTAGGGGTGGAGACACAAAGTAACTTAGAAGGGGGAGTTCCTGCACCTATTCTCTGAGAAAAAAAGCCCTGCCTATATCAATCGTGCTATAAAGTGCCAACGTGCTGGGGAATCAATGTGAATGTAAACAATAGTAGGTGCTTCAATAAAAATGCAAAAGAATAAGTGAAGCTTTTTAGTGACACTATGGGGAACGTGTTCTCACGGATTGCGGCATGCTGGTGAATGTTAGTGCTAATTCCCGTGGCCCCCACTAGGTAGAAGCACTTACGGCACACACTGCTTGTAGACCGGATTGCACCTAAGATCTTGATCCCTCTTTGTATGGTGATGTGCACACTGTCTGTGAGCTGTACTTCAAATCAATCTGTTTCCAATCTGATCACTGGCAGTTGATGCGTAGTGCTACAAGCATAAAACATCTCCCATTGCGTAGTACAGTTAGAGTATACAAGGCAAAAACATATCCACTCACAGTTGAGGAAGTTCACCGTCAGCGTGCAGGGTCCAGTAGCCTGGGTTGCTTCCACGATCCATGGGCTGGAACCACTGAGACCAGAAGTGACGTGTGACGTAGCTGGACACGCCCTACGCGTTCCGTCACGCGACGTCATCTGGAGCGTCAGAACCTTCACCGTCATCAGAGGTTGTTATTTCTTTATCTCTAGGAATGAGTTGAATGTATCTGGGTTTGATCTGAGGCGGGTTTGTCAAACATTAATAAAGTTGAATAGAACCAGAAAACCTTTGCATTCGCTGTAATAAACCTAATAAATTGTGACAGAAGTCTTATAACACCCTGACTGTATAATTTAGAAAATTTCCAAGCAAATATTTTACTCCTGCAATATCCACCTCTCATGTGTATGAATACAATGGATCTTAAGCCCGGTTCACACTAATGTAATTTCACAATGAATCAAACGTTTGGTATGGATTCTACGGAGGAACTGCATGCCAACAAAATTTAAAAAGATGGCATGGGGGTCCCCAGCAAAATCCATCCAGAACCTTTATCTGAGCATGCAGTCTGTCAGGCCAGGAAAAGGGGGACGAGTGTCTGTATCATGTACCTGGTGGAGATCGAGCTGTAGAGGAGGCTTCTCTTGCACCTCCTGCCCAACGCCCCTGGTAGAGATGACAGGTAGTGTGGGACACACAGTGGCACGAGGGCCGGTAAAGCAGATGGCACCAGGCTTGACAGGAAATCAATGGCCATGGATGACCAGACGGGGCACCTAGGACTGGAACTCCGTGATGCTGGACGAGACGGCAGGAGCTTAGCCAGAACACAAGCCAAGGGGTCATCAACAGCCAGACAATGCGGGTACAGGAACGTGAGACAAGAGCAGGGTCAGGATACAAGCCGGAGTCAGTACACAGTCGAGCAGTGAGGTACAAGAGAATGAGACAGGAGCACACTGTCAAGCACAGGCCGAGGTCACAGGTAGGCAGGTGGGAATCCAAGGGAGAGTCAAGGTCAAGCCGAGTCAAACACAGGTAGGCGGGAAGCAGATCAGGGCACAGGTAAACAGGAACAAGCTGAAAGGCCACTCAGCAATGTACTCCTGTCATTGCTTAGCTTAAATAGGCCGTTTGGCGCCAGTGCGTGCATGTTTGCGCATGCGCATATGTACATTCATTCTTGTGCATACGCTAATGTGCCCACGCACGCGCGCCAATGCCTGTTTGGTTCCAATTGAACTTCTCTTACAGTCTGGCTCCCCCCTCCTGAGCCATACTAGGCTACGTGCCCTTATATCACCCTCTTGTGTATACAGTTGGGTAATGTAGATAAATTAAAAGCCTGGGTGTAAGTCAGAGGGTTTACTTTAGGTCAGAATGGAGGGCTCTGCAGATCAGGTAGTTTCCCCTGGTTCTAGAAGCTTGGAGAAGTTTCTGGAAGCTAGTGCATGGAGACCAGGAGTTGCTGATCTGAATATTTAAGGTATTCTGGCCAATCCCTAGGCAGGAGGCCTGGGAGGGTGGCTGAAGCAGGCCATAAATATTGAGGAGCCTGGCCAGTAGGGGGTCCGGTGGAAGATGGATAGTTAAGGTGCCGCTGTGTAGCCTGGGAGGGGGCCCTGAGAAAGGCCAGGCTGGAGGAAGGAGTAAAGTTAACAGAGGGAGCTTCACTGCCCTGCAGTTCACTGTGGAAAAGAACAGCCTGCATAAGTCTGGAAAGGAACCAGCCCAGCAGAAGGCCTGATAGCAGTTCTATCCATAGCTACAGGAGAAGGACAGTGTAAGTACCTCTACACCACCAGGTACTATAAGGGGGAAGTCTGCTAGATGCAAATTCTTGGCAAGCCATTAGGGGACAGTGTATTGGGACCCAATCCCTTGTCCTGGGATCAGATACTGTAGCCAGGTGGGCTGGTATTTTGTTCATTAGGGCAAGAGCTCCTACAGTTGGGACTATGCTGAAAATCCACTCCAGTGGACACCAAACTCCTCATTTTTGATGGTTTTACAGCGAGGGACTTTTCTTGGGATTTTTATTTTTTTTTTAATAAAGGACTATGTACCTTATACTCATTTATGTCTGGGGACCCCCCTTTTATTATGGGGATCATCCAGATTCTAGTAAGCCCCCCGCCCTCAGACCCCCACAACCAGGTAAGGGGTTATTGGGATAAGGCCCTTGTGCTTATTAACATGGGGAAAAGGTGCTTTGCTAGGGGGGTCCCCTCTGGCAAGCCTCCATCCCATGTTCAGGGCATATGTCCTGGTTCATTTCAGGAGAGAGGCAGCATGCTCCCCCCTTTCCTGGCCAGCCAGGCCGAATTCTCTGAATAAAGGTCTGATATGGAGTTATAGGGGGACCACATGCATTTTATTTTTGACATAAAATACTCCCTCTAAATCCATACTAGAATCAAAGGGCCTGGTATGCATTTTGGGGAGACTCTATGCATATTATTTTTCATTCTTGCTGTAGGATGTGCTACAGCACAAGACACATTTACAAAGGGGGACCTTGACGAGGGACCTTATATATGGGGTGACCCACTGCATTTGGTCGTACCTGGAGGTAGCGGTAGGTCAGGGACAGGTACCTGCTGGTTACAGGAAGAGAAGAGTGTAGGGAAAGGTTCCTGAGAAGAGGGATCAGAATAGGGACACCTCCTGCAGTGCGGGTGCTACCCAGTGACTGGAATGTTTCCTCAGACAGTAAATACAGAGCCACCTTGGTATACCACAATGTCACAGACCTCCGTCTTCTATTCCCCCCCCTTTTTTTTTTTCTTTCCCCCTTTTTCCTTTTTTTTTTTTTATAGCTCTCTTCTTTCAAGTGCGCACCAAGGACTGTGTCTGTGTTTACTGCCTGCTTGGGTACCTTGGCTGAGGCCCCACCTTCACTTGGCATAGGTACTAGGAAAATTCCTCCTCCTCACAGGACGAGGGGCAAGTTATTACCATGGTACCCTTGGGAGCCGCCATAGCGATGGGTCCCAAATATAACAGCATATTATCCCATTGGCAAACTAGGTGGAGAGATTGGAAAGCATGGCTTGGCTATTCCAATCACCAGTGACGCTCCTCCCTTACCTGGCTATTTATTCCTTGGAGGAGGAAGATAGGAGGGCCATATTAGTGTTACCAGACACTGAACCATCCACCTGTATGTATGAAGAAGTCACCCCTAAAACCAAAGGTTTTTCCTATGGAAACAGCAAGGGGTGAAATGATCCCTCAGTGAGCTGTGGCCATTAAAGAGTTGTTGAAGTGATTACAGGAAAAGGATCGGCAGGGATGTCCACCATAGGTTCTCCACACCAACTACTAAGATATCAATGTATCTTGGGAACTCCTTCTGGTCCCATGTAAAGATGATTGCAAAACCATGTGAGGGTGAATGTCGCTGTGCCATTTACCACTATACTGCTGGAAGCAGAGGAGAAGGAGACCAAGGCCAGGGTGGCATTTACCAGGGAAGATGGAAGGCTATTGATAAGAGAGGAAACTGCTGGGATTGCCATGAGAGACAGACAGCTGGGTGAAAAAAATGGAACGGATTCCCCCATCCACACATTTAAAATGGATACGGCAACCCTCCCCACTGTGTCATTATATTCTGACAGCGGGACTCTGATCAGCATGTAGAAAGGTGTAGTTAGCTTGCTTGCCACTAGATGGCTGTGTTTATAAGTTCGATCCAGCGCCGTTGCGTCATTCTGCTGTGTAGTTCAGGGACAGAGCACACATCATACGTGCTGGCTGCTGATTAGGGACAGACAGGTAAAAATCATTGTGTCCGGATAGAATTGAGGGACAGGTCGGAGTGTGTTAGGCAGGGCGAGTTGTAGGGCATTTTAGGGTGAGGCTGCTGATTTTTAGGGTCAGTGTTGTATAATCGATTTTGCTGTGTGGGGGGGGGGGGGGGTTTGCAGTGACCGATCTTATCAATCCTTTTAGGGAGAGGCTGGAGATAGGCAGGTGTCAGTGGTCCATGTCAATTTTGCTGTGTGTGGGGTGCAGTGAAAACAATCTTTTTTGCCCACTGAGGAGGAGGGAGAAAAGTCTTTTTCTATCAGTCACTGTGTGCAGCGTTTTTCCTTCAGTGCTGTGCTGTGCTGACTCTGATAATACACTGCTGTGTTCACATGTGCTATTATTGAGAGATTTCAAAAGTTATACACTTTTTTCTATTCCACTATTCAATATACACCCTTGGGTTAAAAAAATTAAATTGTGGCATAGTCTGTACTAATCTAGTTAAAAATTACAAACTTAAAAGGGGAATTTTTTTTTTCCCTCCATAGCCTGCAGCAGAGCTGAATGATATAAGACACTGCTGTTCACGTGTGCTATTGATAAATCACACCAATTTTATATCATATTTTCTATTCCGCTATTCAATAAAAACCTTTGGGTATAAACAATTAAATTGCGGGATAGTCTGTGTTGGTACGTGTGAGATACACCTTTCCAATTTTTTGGGTGCATCTCATACTTCCGAGGATTTGAGGGTGCTGCCTGTTCTGAACTCCTCCTACTCCTCATCCTGCCTTTGGGGGTACAAAAAATAGTAATTGGGGCCTAGTCTGGTTCTGTACGTGTTAGATACATACACCTTTTGATATCATATTTTATATTCCGCTATTTAATCAAAACCTTTGGGTATAAACAATTAAATTGCGGGATAGTCTGTGTCGGTACGGGTGAGATACATACACCTTTTGATATCATATTTTCTATTCCGCTATTTAATCTACACCTTTGGGTAAAAACAATTAAATTGCGGGATAGTCTGTGTCGCTACGTGTGAGATACACCTTTACAATTTTTGGGGCGCATATCATACTGCCGAGGATTTGAGGGTGCTTCAGTCTGCCTCCTGCCTGTTCCGGACTCCTCCTACTCCTCATCCTGCCTTTAGGGTACAAAAAATTGTAATCGGGGCCTAGTTTGTGTTTGTATGTGTGAGATACACAGTTTTGTAAAATTTCTCCTATTCCGCTATTCAATATACACCCTGTTTGAGTGTAAAAAATTAAATTGCGGGATAGTCTGTATCGGTACATGTGAGATACACCTTTTTAAATTTGTTTGGCGCATCTCCTTCTACCGCCGAGGATTGCAGGGCGCTTCAGTTTGCCTCCTGTTCCCAACTCCTCCTACTCCTCTTCCTCATCCTGCCTTTAGGGTACAAAAAATTGTAATCGGGGCCTAGTCTGTGTTTGTACGTGTGAGATACACCCTGTGTTTGTACGTGTGAGATACACAGTTTTTTATCCTTTTTCCTATTCCGCTATTCAATATACACCCTTTTGGAGTGTAAAAAATTAAATTACGGCATAGTCTGTATCGGTACGTGTGAGATACACCTTTAAAAATTTTTTGGCGCATCTCCTTCCACCGCCAAGGATTGCAGGGCGCTTCAGTTTGCCTCCTGTTCCCAACTCCTCCTACTCCTCTTCCTCATCCTCCCTTTAGGGTACTAAAAATTTTAATCGGGGCCTAGTCTGTGTTTGTACGTGTGAGATACACCGTTTTTTATCCTTTTTCCTATTCCGCTATTCAATATACACCCTTTTGGGGTAAAAAACATTAAATTGCGGCATAGTTTGTATATTTGACTGTGAGATACACCCGTGCAATACTGTTGTTGTTTTGTTCCGCTATTCAATAAACACCTTTCTAGGGCAAGATCATAAATTACAGAAATATGAGGAGACCGTCAAATAGGGGCCGTGGCCTGGGTCGTGGTGCTGCTGGTAGAGCTCCTGTTGCAAGGAGAGGACGTGGTCGATCTGTGCCAGCTACACGCACAAGTGAAACACCTTCCTCAAGTGTGAGTAGGCGACAGAACCTGCATCAGTATTTGGTAGGGCATCATACGCCTCTAGAAGTGATGAGGCCAGAACAAGTAGAGGCGATAGTAGATTGGTTTGCTGCTGACAGTGCCTCCAGTTCCTTCACATTGTCTCCCACCCAGTCTACTGCAGAAAGGTCAGAGTTGGCACCTGCAGCCGATGTCCAACCGTCTTTCACCTCACCCCCTTGAAAATCAGGCAAGCAGTCTGAGCCCCAAGTCATACAGCAGTCTCTTCTTCTTTTTGAGGACTCTGTCAGCAGGGTTTCCCAGGGCCATCCACCTAGCCCTGCCCCATAAGTGGAAGAGATTGAGTGCAGCGATGCCCAACCACTTATTTCTCAAGATGAGTACATGCAAGGACCATCGCAGCACGTCTCCGATGATGATGACGAAACGCAGGTGCCAACTGCTGCGGCGTTCAGAATTGTGGAGAGCGACAAGCAGGGCCGGCCTTTGGGGTGTGCGAGCTGTGCGGCCGCACAGGGCGCCCTGGGCAACAAGGGCGCCGTGCGGCCATCACAGCTCGCAGAGGATCAGGCGATTCAGGCCGCACAGCGGGAGGTGAGCGGCGACCGCTGCATGGACAGGGTTAACACAGGCCGCGGCCGCCGCTTACCTCCCGCCGTGCGGCCGTGCCTCGATCGCCGTGCCTCGGTCACATCCCCGGGAGTGTGGGCGGGCGGGAGGAGGAGAAGGGGCGGGGCGAGGAGGAGCTGACGAGTGACTATCTCTCCTCTGGCGTCAGTGCAGGGAGGGAGGAGAGATCGTCAGCTCCTCCTCGCCCCGCCCCTTCTCCTCCTCCCGCCCGCCCACCTACACTCCCGGGGATGTGTGGGCGGGAAGTCTAAAGAAAAAAAAGGCTGCAGACAACGTAAGGTAGGTCTCCTTCAAAAAATGTAAGGGGGGGGTCCTCTGTGTGGGGGGTCTGTGATGTAAGGGGGGGCTCTCTGCTGTGGGGGGCTATGTGTGGGGGGGGCTCTATCTGAGGGGGGCTTTGTGTGGGGGGTCTGTGATGTGGGGGGCTCCGTGGGGAGTCTGATGTAAGGGGGGCTTTGTGTCGGGGGTTTCTGATGTGAGGGGGGCTCTCTGATGTGGGGGGCTCCGTGGGGAGGGGGGGTCTGATGTAAGGGGGGCTATGTGTCGGGGGTCTCTGATGTAAGGGGGGCTTTGTGTGGGGGGTCTCTGATGTGTGGGGGGGTCTCTGATGTAAGGGGGGCTTTGTGTGGGGGGTCTCTGATGTGTCGGGGGTCTCTGATGTAAGGGGGGCTTTGTGTGGGGGGTCTCTGATGTGTGGGGGGGGGGTCTCCGATGTAAGGGGGGCTTGGTGTCGGGGGTCTCAGATGTGAGGGGGCTCTGTGTGGGGGGTCTCTGATGTGTGGGGGGGGGTCTATGATGTAAGGGGGCTCTGTGTGTGGGGTCTCTGATGTAAGGGGGGCTCTGTGTGTGGGGTCTCTGATGTAAGGGGGGCTTTGTGTCGGGGGTCTCTGATGTGAGGGGGCTCTGTGTGGGGGGGTCTCTGATATGTGGGGGGGGTCTCTGATGTAAGGGGGCTCTGTGTGTGGGGTCTCTGATGTAAGGGGGGCTTTGTGTGGGGGGTCTCTGATGTAAGGGGGGCTTTGTGTGGGGGGTCTCTGATGTGTGGGGGGGGTCTCTGATGTAAGGGGGCTTTGTGTCGGGGGTCTCTGATGTAAGGGGGGTTTTGTGTGGGGGGTCTCTGATGTAAAGGGGGGCTTTGTGTCGGGGGTCTCTGATGTGAGGGGGCTCTGTGTGGAGGGGTCTCTGATGTGTGGGGGGGGTCTCTGATGTAAGGGGGCTCTGTGTGTGGGGTCTCTGATGTAAGGTGGGCTTTGTGTGGGGGGTCTCTGATGTGAGGGGGGCTTTGTGTCGGGGGTCTCTGATGTGAGGGGGGCTCTGTGTGGGGGGGTCTCTGATGTGTGGGGGGGGTCTCTGATGTAAGGGGGCTCTGTGTGTGGGGTCTCTGATGTAAGGGGGGCTTTGTGTGGGGGGTCTCTGATGTGAGGGGGGCCTCTGATGTGACGGGGGCTTTGTGTGGGGGGTCTCTGATGTAAAGGGGGCTCTGTGTGTGGGGTCTCTGATGTAAAGGGGGCTCTGTGTGGGGGGTCTCTGATGTAAAGGGGGCTCTGTGTGGGGGGTCTCTGATGTAAAGGGGGCTCTGTGTGGGGGTCTCTGATGTGACGGGGGGCTTTGTGTGGGGGGTCTCTGATGTAAAGGGGGCTCTGTGTGGGCGGTCTCTGATGTAAAGGGGGCTCTGTGTGGGGGGTCTCTGAATGTAAGGGGGGCTCTGTGTGGGGGGGCTCTGATGTAAGGGGGGCTAAGTTATTAGTGATCATAAAAAAGAAAAGTCAAATAAAGTGCAAGAAAATGTGTGCGTGGGGGGGCGCCACAGGATTAGCTCGCACAGGGCGCCTGATCACCTAAGGCCAGCCCTGCCGACAAGGAGGGCAGGGGTGAAGACTGGGTGGAAGATGATGTGGAGGACGATGAGGTCCTCGACCCCACATGGAATGAAGGTCATGCAGGTGACCTGAGTAGTTTGGAGGAAGAGGCGGTGGTCGCACAGAGCCACCAGCACAGCAGAAGAGGGAGCAGGGTGCAGAAGCGGAGCGCCCATGCCCTAGACACTACGCCTGCTACTGCCCAACACAGCAAGGGAACGAGCGCAGCAAAGTCAGCTCAAAGGAGTTCTCTAGCGTGGAAGTTCTTTAGAAAATGTGCTGATGACAGGACACGAGTGGTTTGCACCCTGTGCAATCAGAGCCTGAAGCGAGGCATAAACCTTCTCAACCTGAGCACAACCTGCATGATCAGGCATCTAAGTGCAAAGCACGAGCTGCAGTGGAGTACACACCTTCAAAACCAAGATAGGTCTCTGGCTCATCCTGCTTCCTCTTCTGCTGCAGTATCGGCCGCTCCAGCCACCTCTGTAGTGATACCGGCACCTGCCACCCCGCAAACAGAGGATCTGTCAGCAACACCACCACCTGGGTCACCAACCATCTCCACAATGTCTCGTGGAAGCGTTCAGCTTTCCATCTCCCAAACACTTCAGAGGAAGAGGAAGTACCCCCCTACCCACCCGCGATCCCTGGCCCTGAAAGCCAGCATTTCAAAATTCTTGGCCTTTGAAATGCTGTCATTCCGTCTGGTGGAGACGCACAGTTTTGAAAACCTTATGTCAGTGGCTGTCCCACAGTACGTTGTGCCCAGCCGCCACTACTTTTCCAGGCAAGCCATCCCTTCCCTGCACAACCAAGTGGGGGAAAAAATCAGGTGTGCACTGCGCAACGCCATCTGTGCCAAGGTCCACCTAACTACCGATACGTGGACCAGTAAGCACGGTCAGGGGCGTTATATCTCCCTAACGGCACACTGGGTAAATGCAGTGGCGGATGGGCCTGAGGCGGATAGCAATTTGGCGCATGTCCTTCCACCACCGAGGATTGCAGGGCGCTTCAGTTTGCCTCCTGTTCCTAACTCCTCCTACTCCGCTTCCTCATCCTCTACCGCCTCCTCATCCGGACAGCGTAACACCTTCACCACCAACTTCAGCACGGCCAGGGGTAAACGACAGCAGGCAGTTTTAAAACTTGCCTGTTTGGGGGAAAAACCACACACCGCGCAGGAGTTGTGGAGGAGCATGGAACAGCAGACAAATGAGTGGTTGCTGCCAGCGAGCCTCAAGCCCGGCCTGGTGGTGTGCGATAACGGGCGAAATCTCATAGCAGCTCTGGGCCTAGCCGGTTTGACGCACATCCCTTGCCTGGCGCATGTGCTGAATTTGGTGGTGCAGAGGTTCCCTAAAAATTACCCCGATATGTCAGAGCTGCTGCAGAAAGTGCGGGCCGTCTGTGCGCACTTTCGGCGTTCTCACCCTGCTGCTGCTCGCCTGTCAGCGCTGCAGCGTAACTTCGGCCTTCCCGCTCACCGCCTCATATGTGACGTGCCCACAAGGTGGAAAGACTGTGCGAGCAGCAGCAGGCCATAGTGGAGTTTCAGCTGCAGCACGCACGCGTGAGTCGC
The DNA here is from genome assembly GCF_965119305.1 of Pelophylax lessonae. Lineage (NCBI taxonomy): Eukaryota > Metazoa > Chordata > Amphibia > Anura > Ranidae > Pelophylax > Pelophylax lessonae. The sequence continues at coordinate 2,532,093 of NC_138768.1, forward strand.
TCTGCGGAACAGCACCACTTCACCACCAATAACTGGGCCTCCATGCGAGACCTGTGTGCCTTGTTGCGCTGTTTTGAGTACTCCACCAACATAGCCAGTGCCGATGACGCCGTTCTCAGCTTAACTATCCCACTTCTATGCCTCCTTGAAAAAACAATTCGGGCGATGATGGAAGAGGATGTGGCACAGGATGAGGAGGAGGAGGAGAATGAAGAGGTAACATTTCCAAGGCTTTCAGGGCAGTCATTCACAAGGGGCTCCGAGGGTGGGTTCCTGCACACACAAACGCCAGGGACACAATTGTCCAGCAGGGGCACAGTTCTGGAGGATGAGGAGGAGGAGGAGATGGAACCATGTTCACAGCAGGGTGGCACCCAGGCCAGCTCATGGCCATCACTGGTGCGTGGCTGGGGGGATACAGAGGACACGGACGATACACCTCCCACAGAGGACAGCCTTTCGTTGCCTCTGGGCAGCCTGGCACACATGAGCGATTACATGCTGCAGTGTCTCCACAACGACCGCCGAGTTGCCCACATTCTAACTTGTGCTGATTACTGGGTGGCCACGCTGCTGGATCCCCGTTACAAGGACAACGTACCGTCCTTAATTCACTCACTGGAGCGCGATCGCAAGATGCGCGAGTACAAGCGCACGCTGGTAGACGCGATGCTGCTGGCATTCCCACCTGACAGCGGGGCCACAGTGGAAGCACAAGGCAGAGGAGGAGGAGGAGGAAGAGGTCGCCAACATAACCAGGGCACCGCCAGCACCTCAGAAGGCAGGGTTAGCATGGCCGAAATGTGGAAAAGCTTTGTCAGCACGCCACAACAAACAGCAGCACCAGCAGCTCAGATGGAACGTCTTAGCAGGAGGCAGCATTTCACCAACATGGTGGAGCAGTATGTGTGCACACGCCTACATGTAGTGAATGACGGGTCTGCCCCCTTCAACTTCTGGGTCTCCAAGTTGGGCACATGGCCTGAGCTTGCCCTTTACGCCTTGGAGGTGCTGGCGTGCCCTGCAGCCAGTGTATTATCTGAACGTGTATTTAGCATGGCTGGGGGCGTTATCACAGACAAGCGCAGCCGCCTGTCCAGAGACAATGTGGACAAGCTCACGTTCATTAAAATGAACCAGGCATGGATCCCACAGGACTTTTCCGTACCTTGTGCAGAATAGCGATGGATACCGACCTTACCCAGCCATTGTTCTATTTTTGCTCTTTCTCACTCTTTTGGGGTGTACCCTCATTTAAAATTTCTGAAAAAAAGCAGTGTTGGCTACCTCGTCCTCCTCCACCGCCGCTTCCACCTACACTGCCCATAGGTGTGCGCAGCCTATTGCATTAGGGTGTGCACCCCAAAGTTTAAATACACATGCATGTGTTTGCCTACATGTACATGGCCCCAATACATTACTCTCCCTGCTGGCAAAGTGAAATAGAAGTGTGTGGCACTTCTCTTATGGCAGAGCAGGTCCGAGGGAGATCTTTCCCATCTCCTCACTGGCAAACAGAGCGATAATGCTAATGTGCCCTAGGTGATTAGGGTGTGCCCAGGCACACCCGGCACACCCTGTGCGCACGCCTATGACACCGCCACATCCACCACCACCTCAACCTCCCTCCTACTCCATATGGGCCTTCGTCCTGAAGAATATTTTTCTGTTTTTTTTTTTTTGTTGTTTTAAGTTATTTCCCTATCCACATTTGTTTGCAGAGCACTCGCCATGCTCTTAACTACGTTTTGCTGCCATTTGCAGCACTCTAGCCCTTTCCATTGGTGTTTTAGAGCCATTTTAGTGCCTGAAAGTTCGGGTCCCCATTGACTTCAATGGGATTTGGTGTCCGGGAAAAGTTCGGCAAAAGTCCGGGACACGGACCCGGACTTTTTTTTAAAGTTCGGCCGAACCCACCGAACACGGACATCCAGGTGTCCGCTCAACTCTACTTATGAGGGCACCTGCTGATGGAAGCTGTATGCTGTGGACTTAGTATACATGGGGGAAGTGGTCCCAACTCTACAGTGCTCCCAAGAAGTGATAGGGGAAGATGGCCTATGCCTGGTACACTCGCTAAGCCCCCTGGGTTAAATGACCTCCCCGCTGTGCCATTGTGTTCAGCCATTGGCTAAGAGCACTGATCAAATGCCGATCAGCTGCTGGTTTATCAGCATACTCATCTGACAGAAGCCAGTTGTGAAATTGGCCTCTGTTGGACAAGGACATGGACACAGGGGCCAAATGTCGACTGGTTTCTACTGTACCGGCTGGTTTCAGCTGATATTCTGCCTGTGTGTATGGGGCTTTACAAGTTATGTGTTGGTGTTCTTAATGACAGCTACAGAATGTCTGCTCCTGTGTATGGCGGAGTTCTGTCAGTATGTCAATGTGATGTTAGATATCACGGCCATCTTTGAAGAGTTTGGCAAAGTACGGGAAATACATTAATTGTGTGGATATTTCTTTATTCCTTAATAATAAGGCCTATGGTCAGGGATGTCTTGTGTGGACCTATGGTCAGGGATGTCTTGTTTGGACCTATGGTCAGGGATGTCTTGTTTGGGCCTATGGTCAGGGATGTCTTGTGTGGACCTATGGTCAGGGATGTCTTGTTTGGACCTATGGTCAGGGATGTCTTGTTTGGGCCTATGGTCAGGGATGTCTTGTGTGGGCCTATGGTCAGGGATGTCTTGTGTGGGCCTATGGTCAGGGATGTCTTGTGTGGGCCTATGGTCAGGGATGTCTTGTGTGGGCCTATGGTCAGGGATGTCTTGTGTGGGCCTATGGTCAGGGATGTCTTGTGTGGGCCTATGGTCAGGGATGTCTTGTGTGGGCCTATGGTCAGGGATGTCTTGTGTGGGCCTATGGCCAGGGATGTCTTGTGTGGGCCTATGGCCAGGGATGTCTTGTGTGGGCCTATGATCAGGGATGTCTTGTGTGGGCCTATGGCCGGGGATGGCTTGTGTGGGCCTATGGCCAGGGATGTCTTGTGTGGGCCTATGACCAGGGATGTCTTGTGTGGGCCTATGGCCAGGGATGTCTTGTGTGGGCCTATGGCCAGGGATGTCTTATTTGGGCCTATGGTCAGGGATGCCTTGTGTGGGCCTATGGCCAGGGATGTCTTGTGTGGGCCTATGGTCAGGGATGTCTTGTTTGGGCCTATGTTTAGGGATGCCTTGTGTGGGCCTATGGCCAAAGATGTCTTGTGTGGGCCTATGGCCAAAGATGTCTTGTGTGGGCCTATGGCCAGGGATGTCTTGTGTGGGCCTATGGTCAGGGATGTAATGTTTGGGTCTACGGTCAGGGATTTCTTGTGTGGGCCTATGGCCAGGGATGTCTTGTGTGGGCATATGGCCAGGGATGTCTTGTGTGGGCCTATGGCCAGGAGTGTGACACAATATGTCGAAGGGCTCCAACTACCAGCAGGTAGGTTTTATACTACTTATCAAGAGGTCCTCGCACAGCACCATACAGGCTACACAGCTTATTAGTTATGCTGGTGCCTGTTCGGTCCTGTGCATATCATAAGACGGTTGTTTTGCTATCCTATGTGCATGGATGATCATTTTAATGTATTTTAATGACTATGTTGTTATGTAGTGTTTGGTTCACCACCCTGATTCTCTTGTCTGTTCACTAAAATTACTAAGGCATACGTGCCTAAATAAAATCTTGCAAATTTTTTCAAATATCTGTCTGGAGTGCCCTTAGTTGGTATTTTGGGGTCGTGCTTGACAGACTGTGGTCTGGTCATCAATCACTCCCCCTTCTTTCTCTTTTTTGTTTTATATACCAGCAGGTGGGTGGCTGTTCTATCCAAGAAGAAGCAAGGGGGGGACTTGAGCAGCTTGGTGCCAACAACCAGCCAATCACCAGCCCCTTTCAAGCATTGCAACCATTTGGCTGCATGTGCTGATCGAGCAAAAAATACCAACAAGTTGGATCAAGATAAGTCAATCAATAGATTGATTTCTCACGACTGGGAATGGCTACACATGGATCAAATTCCATAGCCCCCCCCCATCACCAAGTCCAGCAATATCTCACAAAGGATAAGGAGAACTCAACATTCACCAACCATTTACACATTTATTAAATGTCAGAGAAATATCATAGACAGTGAAGGTTATTATCCCCGCCCCCTGTACTTCACACCCAATAGGATCGATCTAATAATCACTATAATTATTACAGCCAATCAAAGTGAAGGGGGAGGAGAAAACTTAGATAAATTAATTTGTCGGTAAAGTTTGTAAGAATTTTATGGGAATTGTACAGTGAGTCACCACTTCATGCTATTGGTTGACCATGCCACCAATCAGATTCACCCCTCCCTGTGATGTCACCCCTCTCTGGGTAGATTTATTTCTCACATCTACTTCCCCCGAGGATATCTGTAACGGAACTGCGACCCACGCTGTGCTTGTGGGCTTCCATCAGAATACCGCTTCCTCCAGTCTGAACATAGATATCAAATATTATAGCCGCCTATTGCAACCAAGAACTGGACAGAACTAGTTTTAGCTGCAAACTCTGAAACTCATTTATTGAACAAGAATACAGACTTTTTATACACTTGAGAAGTATGTCAGTGACCACCCGAATATTTACCCAAAACATCACACAATGGTTTAGATAACGAGGTAGGGCTGACTCATGGCTAATACCCCTCTAGCAACTACTTTAGCTGACAATGATATCATTAACATGCTAATTAACTCAGCACCTAAACCAGCCTATGTGGAGTACATGGAATCCACATCTAAACATTGCTTTGATTATTTAGGAGTCACAGACTTCATGGCAACGGTCTACAACTGGTTATAGGTCTCACAGTGTAAAATGGGATTAAACCTTCACCAATTTCTTGAGGGGTATTGCTGATAAACATTAATGTCCCATGTGAAGTAATCCAAACCACATTCTCAGTGTCCATCATTTCCTTGATCACCCTGTGTCCCTAATAGAAGTTCTGTGTTCTGAACTGACCAGAGTTGAATTGGCTCAGAACGGCGCTGACCGCTGGGTCAGGAATAGGAGTTCTGACACCAGCGCACCGGTCTGATCGCGACAGTACCAAACACTGCTTGCCTGTCGCAATCATGCGCCATACAACGGTTTTGTGCAATTCTCCAAGACCCCACACATGCCACAGACACAGATTTACATATACTTGTAGCCCCACATGTGAGCCACAAGAAGGAATTATTTTCATCTCTCTGCCACTAATATTTTAACTTTTATGAGAGATAAAATACATTCCTTTGATCTGATGAAAGCAATAAACGCTTGTAGACTGTTAGGAGCCTATCGTCACCCCCTGCAGATTTCCGCAGCCAAGATGACTGGCAGTTTTCTTTGATGCTACCAGAAGTGACAATTCTCTTGTTTACTGGTATGGGAGACTTCATTGCTATGTAGGTGTCAACTCTATCTTAGAGAATGGCCCCTGTCTTTTCAGATGCTAATAACAGGACGTGTGTGTGTGTGTGACTGATACTATATTAATTAACTCAAAGTGACACTACATCTACAATTCACTATTTCTATAGATCACTTCATATTTCATATTTCGCTACGCAAAGCTACCCTATATCTGACATTTATGTTACAGTCACCCATGTCTGATTCCTCATCATCTCCATCCTCAGTATCACACAAGTCACCTGTGTCTGACTCCTCATCATCTCCATCCTCAGTATCACACACGTCTCCTGTGCCTGATTCCTGTAGGACAGTCAGTGGATCCGTCATGTTACACAGCTCCTCAATGTCCCCCATCTTCCTGGACAGCTCCTCCTTCTTTATTTCCAGCCCCCGGATCATATCAGATGCAGAGAGGTAGACCCGCTTTGCCTGCCCAGAGATCTCAGTCAGGAAACTCTTCTCCAGGTCTTCCAGATGTCTCCTGAGGACTCTGAACGGGGCAGTGACTCTCTCGGTGTCTCCATCTGCTTTTTTCTTGTACGTTCTTCTTGTGTTCCTGCAGACTGAGACTCTGGACTCTTTTCTCTGTCTCTTCTCTCCTTGTTCCTGCAGAACATTCGTCATCCTCTCCTATTTTCAGGGACATCACCCTCTGTCTCCATTTTGTTTTCCTAGGGTTCTCGAGTCAAGCTACAGGAGACCGGGATACAGGCAGAGTCCTCAGAGTGGTGGTGCTCAAGGATCTTCTTATGGACAGAGAATTTTCCACCCTCCAGGGAAGTGGTGGGGTCATATAACCCGTGTTCTCATGACTTGCTGTGGACTCTCAGGTGATTGTCGCATAGATAAGCTTCACACAGCAGACAATATTTGATGGCTGGTATCTGGGCATACAGTATATACACTGAGTACAAAAGATTCCCATCTCCTCCTGATCTACCTGAGTAGACTGGAAATTCTCCACTATGTTCCACAGTGCTATGTTCCTGGTCAGTGCAGGCCACTCCCAGAACTCTTCTCTGTATTCAGGACAGGAATATCCTCCATCCTCCTCCTCTGTATCCAGCACATGACCAATACAGTCCCGGCAGAAGTTGTGTCCACATTTCAGGGTTTCGGTATCTGTGTAAATGTTCAGACAGACGGAACATTCCAGATCCTTCCACAGATTAGAAGCCATCACCGAAAGCAGAAAGAACAAGGTTTCGTAAGTCCCTGGAGTCTGGTAATGATCTGAAGGCTCCTGCAAAGAATGGAAGGGAGGAGTTCATCTGCATCCGTGTTTTCTACGCTTTGCTTCTCATCATTGTTCTCTGACCTCCTTATAATCCCTTTTATTATATCTCATGTTTCCTCCCAGAACCCAGAACCTGCTATGGTTTGGGCAATTAGCTGTGTAGCCACGCCCATATGGGTGGTATCTCCTCCCACATCTCTGAGGGTCATGTGGGGGCCTTGTCTACCACATTTAAGCCATGGACTCAGTCATGGCCTCCAGGCTCTGAGGAAGAGGCACGGCCTCGAAACGCGTCAGCCCTCCGCTTTTACGAGATATTGGACTCCTGTAAAGATGCTGCTCAATGGAATTGAAATGCTTGACTTTTACGCATGTTTGTGAGTAGCTGATTTTTACTCTTTTATTATTAATAAAACTCGCTGAGGATAATGCGCTAGGCTGGTGCGCCCTTTTCTTTGTTTTTTATTTACAGTTCCTCCCAGAACTGGCTGACCCTGTTCTTACTTCTTCACATTCACCGATAAAGCTCACAGTACACACTGCAAGGATTACAAAAGTGAATTTTCTGAAAACATTAATGCCATGGAAATATATTTAATATCCATGGATTTGTACTTCTCACAATGCTGCAACCAATCTATAAGGGACCTGAGTGGGCATGTAGGCAGGTGGTCCCCTACACCAGTGATGGTGAACCTTGGCACCTCAGATGCTTTGAAACTCTATTTCCCATGATGCTCATGCACTCTGCTGTGTAGTTGAGCATCATGGGAAATGTAGTTTCAAAATATCTAGGGTGCCAAGGTTTGCCAACGCTGTCCTATACTGTGTGCTCATCAGTGGCCCAGCCCTGCCCCTTTATAGGTATAGCGCTACCCCGTGAGGGCCGCTTAACCACTTGCCGACTGCCTAACGCCGATCTACGTCGGCAGTCAGCCTCTCACAGGCAAAGTGACGTAGGGCTACGTCACTAGCTTGTGAGGGTCTAGGGAGCGAGCGCGCGCCCCTGGAGGCGCGCTCCCGCGTGGTCACGGACCCCCCCGCGCGTGTGACCAGCGGACCCGATGTCCGCCGGTCACTCGGCGATCGGCGGGGGAGAGGGAGAATGTCAGGCAGCTTGTGTAAACAAGCTGCCTGTCATTCTCCTCGCTGTAAAGACACTGATAAAACGGATCTACTATGTAGATCCGTTGATCAGTGTCCTTACAGCTCAAGCCACAGCCAATCACAGTAGAAAGCACGCCCCTAGGGATACACACAGCCCCTCCCTTCCAAATAAAGTTAACCCCTTCACAACCAGTGTATTTTTACAGTAACAGTGCATATGTATAGCACTGATTACTGTAGAAATGTCACTGGTAACCCCAAAAGTGTCACAAATGTCAGTCAAGGGTCCGATCTGTCCGCCCCAATGTCGCAGTACCGCAAAAAAGATCGCAGATCGCCGCCATTACGCGTTAAAAAAAAAAACAACAAAAATGACAAAAATCTTTCCCTTTGTTAGTAAACGCGATAACTTTTGCGCAAACCAATCAAAATACACTTTTTGCGATTTTTTTTACCAAACATAGGTAGCATAAAACAAATTGGCCGAAAATTTTAAAAAATTTTGATTTTTACTTTTTTTTTGGGGGGAATTTCATATAAAAAATGTGAAAAATATTGTTATTTTTGCAAAATTGACGCTCTTTTTTTGTTTATAGCGCGTGATCAAAAAATCGCACAGGTGATCAAATACCACCAAAAGAAAGCTCTGTTTGTGGGAAAAAAAGGACGTCAAATTCGTTTAGGTACAGCGTCGCACGACCGCGCAATTGTCCGTTAAAGTCACGCAGTGCCGAATCGCAAAATACCCCCTGGTCAGGAAGGGGGTAAAATCTTCCGGGGCTTAAGTGGTTAAAGATACCTGAACCTAGTGGTTGCCCTGACTGTGCAATTCTCCCGACCCCTCTGGGTTCAGACATGTCTGACTGTAACAATGCGGACACGATCCCCATTAGTTCTGGGTATCCTTAATGGATTTGGTCATAGTTTTACGATAGGCCTGGACAGTAGAAACAGTGCTGGTTTCTGATGTCTCTGAGTTGAGATAACAGTTCTTTTGAAGTGTAAACCCTGTGCATTCCATGAATTAGAGGAAGAGGGAGGAGGCAATGTGTAACTGTTCTGCAAGACTGTCATGGCTGACCTATGATAACTGAACAACATGGCCTCTTGCTAAATTTTTTTGTGTGTCCAGTACGTGATATCATAATGAGATGACGGATGGTGTCCTGGGGTATTTCCTCCCAGATCTGGGCCAGGACATCACTGAGCTCCTGAACTGACTGAGGTGCAACCTGGCAGGGTCAGATGGACGGAAACATAATGTCCCAGAAGTGTTCTATTGGATTTAGGTCCGGTGAGTGTGGGGGCATTCAATGGTATCAATTCCTCCATCCTCCAGGAACTGGCTGCATACTCTCCCCACATGAGGCCGGGCATTGTCCTCCACCAGGAGGAACCCAGGACCCACTGCACCAGTGTAGGGTCTGGCAAGGATTTCGTCCTGATACCTAATGGGAGTCAACGTGGTATTGTCAAGTCTGTAGAGGTCTGTACGTCCCTCCATGGATATGCCTCCCCAGACCATCACTGACCGGTGATGCTGAACAATGTTACAGGCAGAATAACGTTCTCCATGGCTTCCCTGGACCCTTTCATGTCTGTCACATGTGCTCAGGGTGAACCTGCTCTCATCTGTGAAAAGCACAGGGCCCCAATGGCAGACTTGCCAATTCTGGTGTTCAATGGCCAATGCCAATCGAGCTCCATGGTGCCGGGCAGTGAGCACAGGGCCCACTAGAGGACTTCGGGCCCTCAGGCCACCCTCATGAATTCTGTTTCTGATTGTTTGGTCAGAGACATTCACACCAGTGGCTGCTGGAGGTCATTTTGTAGGGATCTGGCAGTGCTCATCCTGTTCCTCCTTGCAAAGAGGAGCAGATACCGGTCCTGCTGATGGGTTAAGGACCTTCTACAGCCCTGCCCAGCTCTCCTAGAGTAACTCCCTGTCTCCTGGAATCTCCTCCATGCTCCTGAGACTGTGCTGGGGGGACACAGCAAACCTTCTGCCAATGGCAGGTATTGATGTGCCATCCTGGAGGAGTTGGACTGCCTGTGCAACCTCTATAGGGTCCAGGTATGGCCTCATACTACCAGTAGTGACACTGCCCCCCTCTATAGGGTCCAGGTATGACCTCATGCTACCAGTAGTGACACTGACCCCCTCTATAGGGTCCAGGTATGGCCTCATACTACCAGTAGTGACACTGACCCCCTCTATAGGGTCCAGGTATGGCCATATACTACCAGTAGTGACACTGACTCCCTCTATAGGGTCCAGGTATGGCCTCATGCTACCAGTAGTGACACTGACCCCCCTCTATAGGGTCCAGGTATCTCCTCATACTACCAGTAGTGACACTGACCCCCCTCTATAGGGTCCAGGTATCTCCTCATGCTACCAGTAGTGACACTGACCCCCTATATAGGGTCCAGGTATCTCCTCATACTACCAGTAGTGACACTGACCCCCTCTATAGGGTCCAGGTATGGCCTCATACTACCAGTAGTGACACTGACCCCCTCTATAGGGTCCAGGTATGGCCTCATGCTACCAGTAGTGACACTGACCCCCTCTATAGGGTCCAGGTATGACCTCATGCTACCAGTAGTGACACTGACCCCCTCTATAGGGTCCAGGTATGGCCTCATACTACCAGTAGTGACACTGACCCCCTCTATAGGGTCCAGGTATGGCCTCATGCTACCAGTAGTGACACTGACCCCCTCTATAGGGTCCAGGTATCGCTTCATGCTACCAGTAGTGACACTGACCCCCTCTATAGGGTCCAGGTATGGCCTCATACTACCAGTAGTGACACTGACCCCCTCTATAGGGTCCAGGTATGGCCTCATGCTACCAACAGTGACACTGACCCTAGCCAAATGCAAAACTAGTGACAAACAGTCAGAAAAGATGAGTAGGGAAGAAATATCAGTGGCCTCCACCTGTAAAACCATTCCAGTTTTGGGGGTCGTTTTATTGCTGCCCATCTAGTGCACCTGTTAATTTAATTAACACCAAAGCAGCTGAAACTGATTAACAACCCCTTCTGCTACTTAACTTACCAGATTGGCTGCCTCCTCTGTAGAGGTCCCATGCGGCCTCAGGGGGTCGTTCTGTGGGCCGGAAGTGTAGCAGAGAGGAGCTGAACCCAGAGGTCCAGAGAAGCTGGCCAAGAGGGGAGACACTGGAGGTCCTGTTTTTGCAGTATCATGAGTACAGGAACTTGTGTCAAGGGACCTGACCTGAGGGGGGCCACCCCTGCTCCTAGGGTAGTCAGTGGACGGGTGTCAGAGAGGGGATGCTAGTGAGAGTGTCCTGAAGATAAGATATCAATCCCAAAGTCGTCTTGTCGGAGAGTAAAGAGAGCGAGAGACTTAACCCCATCTACACTTGTGGCAGTGTGGATTAACAGCCTGACTGTTCCTGATCACTAAAGAAGTTCTGAAGATAAAAGTCCTCATTTATCTGAACAGTTCAGTCGGAGTATCCCACTATTCCCTTCTCCTATCCCAATTACAAAAAAAAACAAAACCAACACCCCTAGACTATTTATTTCTGGGAAGAGCAAACAGGAGTAAGGAGGGATTCAAGAACTCTATTTACTTATAACCGTGTGTTGGTGACCAGGGGAGCCCGCAGAGTTAATTCCCAGCAGTCCCTGTGGGGGCAGTGCTACACATATACAGTATATAAAATATACATATATATATATTCTCTTTCATCTCCTGGTAGCAAATTGATGGTGCCTGTGTATATCCTCTGCAGTCAGTGGCGTACCAATGGGGGGTGTGGGCTGCCCCGGGTGCTGCGCACTGAGGGGGTGTCAGGCCGGTACTGGCGCCGCTCATCTCCTCATGTGAAGGCAGCTGCTTCCTCTGTCTGTGCTGCTTACCCGCACTGCTCGGGGGGGGCGGGGGCGGGAAGAAGGTGACTGCCCAAGGATTGTACAGCCTCCCTGTGTGACTGGATAGGAGGAGTGGTGGGGCGGCTGCATATAGAGGAATTGATCTTTCCATATTCCTCCTGCAGCTGCCGAATGCCTGATTCTCCTCCTCTCCCCTGCAGGCATTCAGCAGTTGCAAGAGGTATATGGAAAGATCAATTCCTCTATATGCAGCCGCCCCACCACTCCTCCTATCCAACTTCTTTTTTCTTTTGCTGGCCCCCAGTGGTCTCCAGCCCCCCAAGTTCTCTTCAGCCCCCCCCCCTCCAGTCCCCCCAGTGCTCTTAAGCCCCCCCCCATGCTCTCTGGACCCCCAGCACTCTCTACCCCCTTGTGCTCCCTGGCTCCCCCCCTCTCCAGTGATCCCCCCCCCAGTGCTCTCTGGCTCCCCAGCGATCCTTGGCTCCCCCATCGCTTCCCCCCCCCCGTGCTCCCTGCCCCCCTCCACTCCATGCTCTCTGCCCCCCTAGTTTTCCCTGCCCCCCCAGTGTTCTCCACCCCCTACAATGCTTTGCAGACCCCCCCAATGCTCTCCAGCCCCCCCCCTTCAGCTCCTTCAGTGCTCTCTGGCCCCCCCTAGTGCTCTTCTATCATGTCTGCAGTCTTTGACCATCTCTTGTATCATGTCTGCAGTCTTTGACCATCTCTTGTATCATGTCTGCAGTCTCTGACCATCTCTTGTATCATGTCTGCGGTCTCTGACCATCTCTTGTATCATGTCTGCAGTCTCTGACCATCTCTTGTATTATGTCTGCAGTCTCTGACCATCTCTTGTATCATGTCTACAGTCTCTGACTATATTCTGTGTCATGTCCGCAGTCTCTGACCATCTCTTGTATCATGTCTACAGTCTCTGACTATATTCTGTGTCATGTCCGCAGTCTCTGACCATCTCTTGTATCTTGTCCGCAGTCTCTGACCATCTCTTGTATCATGTCCGCAGTCTCTGACCATCTCTTGTATCTTGTCCGCAGTCTCTATCTTTTGTATCATGTCCGCAGTCTCTGACCATCTCTTGTATCTTGTCCGCAGTCTCTGACCATCTCTTGTATCATGTCTGCAGTCGCTGACTATCTCTTGTATCATGTCTGCAGTCTCTGACCATCTCTTGTATCATGTCCAACCTCTCTGATCATCTTTTGTATCATGTCCAGAGTTTCTGACCATCTCTTGTATCATGTCCAACGTCTCTGACCATCTCTTGTATCATGTCCGCAGTCTCTGACCATCTCTTGTATCATGTCCAACGTCTCTGGCCATCTCTTGTATCATGTCCAACGTCTCTGACCATCTCTTGTATCATGTCCGCAGTCTCTGACCATCTCTTGTATCATGTCCAACGTCTCTGGCCATCTCTTGTATCATGTCCAACGTCTCTGACCATCTCTTGTATCATGTCCAACGTCTCTGACCATCTCTTGTATCATGTTCAATGTCTCTGACCATCTCCTGTAGCATGTCTCCAATCTCCTACTCAAAGTTAAACACATTGCTACTAGTATTAGCTATCTGTATATGCTGAAGGTAGGACTGTGCAGGGGAGGCAGAGAGTGTAAAAGGGGGCACTGTGATTAGAGAGAAGGGGGGGGGAGGTGCAGACTTCAAGGGGCACTATGATGGGGGGCTGTGAAATTTGTGCAATAAATATTCTTGAAAACATTACAAATTTTGGTGGGTGTTTTACATTTTAAAGTTTGGGGGGGTTGGGTGCCAGATATAGGATCCGCCCCGGGTCCCAAATGCTCTAGGTACGCCACTGCCTGCAGCCCCCTCCCTGCACACAGTACAGCATACATACACCTTTACCTGAAGGAGCAGCTTCCCAAATAATAAGACTTCACGGATAAGAGCTCATACTTCCCAATGGGATGGAGTTAAAAATAAAACTCAGAGCTCTTCATCCGGTAAAAATGCTGAAGAAATGGGGAAAATACTGCATTGTGGCCACTAGATGGAAAAAATGGGGATATTGCTGTGCTAAAATGCAAGTGTAAAATAGTACAATGATACAATGACTTAAAAATCAACAGACTGAACGAAAGCAGCCAACACCTGACCTAGAATCAGAAAACCAGATCTAAAATTGATGTAAAAATGGATATGGTGCAGCGCTAACTAAAATATATCCACAGTTCATACAAGAGTTCAAATGGATATAATACATAAATAGAACAGAGTCCATCAAAGAGAGTGCTCCAAAAGTAGAAACTGTCCACCACTCCAAACTTGGAAGATAGCCCCGTGTGCAGGAACCGCCACCAAAGTAATAAATGGCCCCTTACCAATAAGCAATGATCCCCACTACAAGGATCGGTTTCAGCCTGTATGGTATATCTGGTGCCCAGATTGACATGCACCGGCTCCTAGTACTCCTCAAAGGTTCCAATCGAAACAGATGAAGATAGGAAAAAAGGGACAACTCCCATGGTGAAGTACGTTCATAAACCATTTATTAAGCAAAAAAAGTGGCAACTCGCATGTACACGAGGAAAAATCAGCAAATCTCGGAGCTCTCTCTCGGAAATTCTGTTTCAAACCGAGAAAATGGGCGCCGTGTCTCCCTGTACGTCTCAGCACGACGTGCCGCAGGCTCCTCCTCCGACCGGTTTCGTCAATACGTGACGTCGTCAGGGAGTGTGGCCTACGGCAAAAACGTCTTCACTTATATGCTGGACGAGACAAGGCGGGACATAGTACATCCAATCCGGAGTCATTAAAGAAAGGTCGCCGCATACCCTCCACAGGAAGGAAGCCAGCCGAAGATCCGGAACCGGATGTACACCATTTTGCGTTCCAATACCCGGAACCAAACCCGGAATTGGACCCCGAAAACGGAGATAGACCAATCAGGCTCCAATTTCCAGAAATACAAAAGATTAATGGAATATTAATAAAGATCACAAAGATGCGTATACTTTATAATTAAAGGGAGTGGACATCGATACACAATCCAATATTAATAGGCAAAACATATTTGCAAAAGACTTCCAACCGGAAAAGCAAATATGTTGCCATAAAACAATACTTTATATTGCCATAAATGGCCTTACTGGGACACACCGCCACCTACCGGCCAGAAACAAAACTTCCGAGAGTGCTCCATTATAAAACATATATTCCAATGGCATAATATACCAACTGAAAACAACATATAAAAATGCCAATATACATCAATAGATTCAAATATTAGCATCCTAAAATATGTTAAAACCATAAATAGTCTTCCCCAAATAAGGATAAAAATAAAAAATTTAAAAAATTAAAAATCAGGTAACCAAAATATCAGACAGTCCAAATATACTGGCACTAGATGGAGCTGACAGAATAAGGATTGATTTCTTACGATCTTCAGTGCCACCTAGTGGCTATAATGCGGTATTTTCTGCGATTCGCTCTGTTTTTTGAGTTTCCGGCATACATAATGAGAATCTGTATACATTGTATGGACAGAAAAAGTAAGCCCTCTCCCCTGCTGGCAGAGAAGGGGGTTTGATCTTCCTCTGCCAGCGGGGGATTTTTAACACATGGCAGCAGCCACCAGGATTGGGTGTAAATCTGACAAGCAGACTCCTGCCTGTCAGGTGGAAGCATTCAGGGGGCTGCGCTGCCACGCAATTGCTTCGACATATCACAGCAGAGGGAGAAAACATCAGCGGAGGGAGAAAAACCGTAAGAAGAACAAGAGGAAGAAGACATCAGCGGAGGAAGAAGACATCAGCAGAGGAAGAAGACATCAGCAGAGGAAGAAATCAGCGGAGGAAGAAGACATCAGCGGAGGGAGAAGAACCGGTAGAAGAACCAGAGGAAGAAGACATCAGCGGAGGAAGAAGACATCAGCGGAGGAAGAAGACATCAGCGGAGGAAGAAGACATCAGCAGAGGAAGAAGACATCAGCAGAGGAAGAAGACATCAGCAGAGGAAGAAGACATCAGCAGAGGAAGAAGACATCAGCGGAGGAAGAAGACATCAGCAGAGGAAGAAGACATCAGCAGAGGAAGAAGACATCAGCAGAGGAAGAAGACATCAGCAGAGGAAGAAGACATCAGCGGAGGAAGAAGACATCAGCGGAGGGAGAAGACATCAGCAGAGGAAGAAGACATCAGCGGAGGAAGAAGACATCAGCGGAGGGAGAAGAACCGGTAGAAGAACCAGAGGAAGAAGACATCAGCAGAGGAAGAAGACATCAGCAGAGGAAGAAGACATCAGCAGAGGAAGAAGACATCAGCAGAGGAAGAAGACATCAGCAGAGGAAGAAGACATCAGCGGAGGAAGAAGACATCAGCGGAGGAAGAAGACATCAGCAGAGGAAGAAGACATCAGCGGAGGAAGAAGACATCAGCGGAGGAAGAAGACATCAGCGGAGGGAGAAGAACCGGTAGAAGAACCAGAGGAAGAAGACATCAGGGGAGGAAGAAGACATCAGCGGAGGGAGAAGAACCGGTAGAAGAAACAGAGGAAGAAGACATCAGCGGAGGAAGAAGACATCAGCGGAGGGAGAACAACCGGTAGAAGAACCAGAGGAAGAAGACATCAGCGGAGGAAGAAGACATCAGCAGAGGAAGAAGACATCAGCAGAGGAAGAAGACATCAGCGGAGGAAGAAGACATCAGCCGAGGAAGAAGACATCAGCAGAGGAAGAAGACATCAGCGGAGGAAGAAGACATGAGCGGAGGAAGAAGACATCAGCGGAGGGAGAAGAACCGGTAGAAGAACCAGAGGAAGAAGACATCAGGGGAGGAAGAAGACATCAGCGGAGGAAGAAGCCATCAGCGGAGGAAGAAGACATCAGTGGAGGAAGAAGACATCAGCGGAGGGAGAAGAACCGGTAGAAGAACCAGAGGAAGAAGACATCAGCGGAGGAAGAAGACATCAGCGGAGGAAGAAGACATCAGCGGAGGGAGAACAACCGGTAGAAGAACCAGAGGAAGAAGACATCAGCGGAGGAAGAAGACATCAGCGGAGGAAGAAGACATCAGCAGAGGAAGAAGACATCAGCAGAGGAAGAAGACATCAGCGGAGGAAGAAGACATCAGCGGAGGAAGAAGACATCAGCAGAGGAAGAAGACATCAGCGGAGGAAGAAGACATCAGCAGAGGAAGAAGACATGAGCGGAGGAAGAAGACATCAGCGGAGGGAGAAGAACCGGTAGAAGAACCAGAGGAAGAAGACATCAGGGGAGGAAGAAGACATCAGCGGAGGAAGAAGCCATCAGCGGAGGAAGAAGACATCAGTGGAGGAAGAAGACATCAGCGGAGGGAGAAGAACCGGTAGAAGAACCAGAGGAAGAAGACATCAGCGGAGGAAGAAGCCATCAGCGGAGGAAGAAGACATCAGTGGAGGAAGAAGACATCAGCGGAGGGAGAAGAACCGGTAGAAGAACCAGAGGAAGAAGACATCAGCGGAGGAAGAAGACATCAGCGGAGGAAGAAGACATCAGCGGAGGAAGAAGACATCAGCAGAAGAAGAAGACATCAGCGGAGGAAGAAGACATCAGCGGAGGAAGAAGACATCAGCAGAGGAAGAAGACATCAGCAGAGGAAGAAGACATCAGCGGAGGAAGAAGACATCAGCAGAGGAAGAAGATATCAGTGGAGGAAGAAGACATCAGCGGAGGGAGAAGAACCGGTAGAAGAACCAGAGGAAGAAGACATCAGCAGAGGAAGAAGACATCAGCGGAGGAAGAAGACATCAGCGGAGGAAGAAGACATCAGCGGAAGAAGACATCAGCGGAGGAAGAAGACATCAGCAGAGGAAGAAGACATCAGCAGAGGAAGAAGATATCAGCGGAGGAAGAAGACATCAGCGGAGGAAGAAGACATCAGCGGATGGAGGAGAACCGGTAGAAGAACCAGAGGAAGAAGACATCAGCAGAGGAAGAAGACATCAGCAGAGGAAGAAGACATCAGCGGAGGAAGAAGACATCAGCGGAGGAAGAAGACATCAGCAGAGGAAGACGACATCAGCGGAGGAAGAAGACATCAGCAGAGGAAGAAGATATCAGCGGAGGTAGAAGACATCAGCGAAGGGAGAAGAACCGGTAGAAGAACCAGAGGAAGAAGACATCAGCAGAGGAAGTAGACATCACCGGAGGAAGAAGACATCAGCGGAGGAAGAAGACATCAGCGGAGGAAGAAGACATCAGCAGAGGAAGAAGACATCAGCAGAGGAAGACGACATCAGCAGAGGAAGAAGACATCAGCGGAGGAAGAAGACATAAGCGGAGGAAGAAGACATCAGCGGAGGGAGAAGAACCGGTAGAAGAACCAGAGGAAGAAGACATCAGCGGAGGAAGAAGACATCAGCAGAGGAAGAAGACATCAGCAGAGGAAGAAGACATCAGCGGAGGAAGAAGACATCAGCGGAGGAAGAAGACATCAGCGGAGGAAGAAGACATCAGCGGAGGAAGAAGACATCAGCGGATGGAGAAGAACCGGTAGAAGAATTAGAGGAAGAAGACATCAGCGGAGGAAGAAGACATCAGCGGAGGAAGAAGACATCAGCAGAGGAAGAAGACATCAGCGGAGGAAGAATACATCAGCAGAGGAAGAAGACATCAGCGGAGGGAGAAGAATCGGTAGAAGAACCAGAGGAAGAAGACATCAGCGGAGGAAGAAGACATCAGCGGAGGAAGAAGACATCAGCGGAGGGAGAAGAACCGGTAGAAGAACCAGAGGAAGAAGACATCAGCGGAGGAAGAAGACATCAGCAGAGGAAGAAGACATCAGCGGAGGAAGAAGACATCAGCGGAGGAAGAAGACATCAGCGGAGGGAGAAGACATTAGCGGAGGAAGAAGACATCAGCGGAGGAAAAAGACATCAGCAGAGGAAGAAGACATCAGCGGAGGAAGAAGACATTAGCGGAGGAAGAAGACATCAGCGGAGGAAAAAGACATCAGCAGAGGAAGAAGACATCAGCGGAGGAAGAAGACATCAGCGGAGGAAGAAGACATCAGCGGAGGGAGAAGAACCGGTTGAAGAACCAGAGGAAGAAGACATCAGCGGAGGAAGAAGACATCAGTGGAGGAAGAAGACATCAGTGGAGGAAGAAGACATCAGCGGAGGAAGAAGACATCAGCGGAGGAAGAAGACATCAGCGGAGGAAGAAGACATCAGCGGAGGAAGAAGACATCAGCAGAGGAAGAAGACATCAGCAGAGGAAGAAGACATCAGCAGCATAGGGAGAAGTACTGGAGGAGGGAGAAGAACCAGAGGAGGGAAAGGAACTGGTGGGGTGGGGGGACCAGAGAGGGGAGAAGAACCAGGGGGAAAAGGGAGAAGAACCGGAGGGGGGAGGGTGAAGAACCAGAGGAAGAAGACATCAGCAGTGAAGGGAGAAGAACTGGAGGAAGGAGAAGAACTGGAGGGGGGAGAAGAACTGGAGGGGGAAGAAGAACCAGAGGGGGAGAACAACAAGAGGGGGGAGAAGAACCAGAGGGGGGAGAAGAACCAGAGGGGGGAGAAGAACCAGAGGGGGGAGAAAAAACCAGAGGGAGGGAGAAAAACCAGAGGGGGGAGAAAAACCAGAGGGAGGGAGAAGAAACGAAGGGAGGGAGAAGACCTGGAGGGGGAGAAGAACCTGAGGAAGAAGACATCAGCGGCTGAGGGAGAAGAACTGCAGGAGGGAGAAGAACCGGAGGGGGAGAAGAACCGGAGGGGAGAGAAGAACTGGAGAGGGAGGGGGGGAAGAACCAGAGGGGGAGAAGAACCAGAGGAGGGAGAAGAAACTATGGGGGGAAAAAAACCAGAGAGGGGAGAAGAACTGGAGGAAGAAGATATCAGCCGCTAAGGGAGAAGAACTGGAGGAGGGAGAAGAACCTGAAGGGGTTGAAGAACTGGAGGGGGAGAACCGGAAGGGGGGAAAGAAAATGAGGAAGGAGAAGAACGGGAGAAGGGAGAAGAACCAGAGGGGGGAACAAGAACCAGAGAGGGAGAAGAACCGGAGGTGGGAGAAGAACCGGAGGGGGAAAAATAACTGGTGAGGGGGGGGAGAAGAACCAGAGGGGGAGAAGAACTGGAGGGGGGAGAAAAACCAGAGGGGGGAGAAAAACCAGAGTGGGGAGAAGAAACGGGGGGGGGGGGGGAAGAACTGGAGAAGGGAGCAGAACCGGAGGGGGAGCAAAACCAGAGGGGGGAGAAGAACCAGAGAGGGAGAAGAACCAGAGGGGAGGGGAATTGGAGTGGAGAGAAGAACTGGAGGAAGAAGACTTTAGCCGCAGAGGAAGAAGAACCAGAGGAGGGAGAAGAACCAGAGGAGGGAGAAGAATTGGAGGAAGAGGACATCAGCAGCGGAGGAAGAAGAACCAGAGGGATGTGAAGAACTGGAGGGGGGGGGTGCAGAGAACCAGAGGAGGGAGAAGAACCAGAGGTATGTGAAGAACTGGAGGGGGGGGGAGAGAACCAGAGGAGGGAGAAGAAGAACCAGAGGAAGAGGACATCAGCAGCGGAAGGAGAACTGGAGGAGGGAGAAGAACCAGAGGGGGGTGAAGAACTGGAGGGGAGAACCAGAAGGGGGGGAACCAGAGGGGGGGGGAGAACTGGAGGGCGGGCCAGGGGGGGGAACCAGAGGGGGGAGGAACCGTAGGAGGGAGAACAACCGGAGGGGGAAGAAGAACCGGAGGGGGGAGAAGAACCGGAGGGGTGGAAAAGAGCTGGAGAGGGGGGAGAAGGACCAGAGGAGGAGAAAAACCAGTGGAGGGAGAATAAACGGAGGGGGGGGAGAAGAACCAGAGGATAAGAACTGGAGGAGAGAGGAAAACAGGAGGGGGGGAGAAGAACCGGAGAGGAGGAGAAAAGAACCGGAGACGGGGGGAGAAGAACCTGAGAGGAGGGGGAGAAAAACCTGAGAAGGGGGGGGAGCCAGAGAGGAGGGAGAAAAACAGTAGGAGAAATGGAGGGGGGAGAAGAACCGGAGGGAGAAGACATCAGCCGCTGAGGGAGAAGAACCAGAGGAGGGAAAAGAACCAGAGGGGTAGAAGAACCGGAGGGGGAGAAGAACCGAAGGGGGGTAAAGAACCAGAAGAAGAAGACATCAGCAGCGGAGGATGAAGAACCAGAGGAGGGAGAAGAACCAGAGGGATGTGAAAAACTGGAGGGGGGTGGGCGGAGAACCGGAGGAGGGGGGTGGGGAGCAGAACCATAGGAAGAAGACATTAGCAGCGGAGGGAGAAGAACCAGAGGAGGGGGTGAAGAACTGGAGGGGGGGGGGAACCAGAGAGGGGAGAAGACCGGAGGGAGAAGAACTTGAGGGGGGAGAAGAACTGGAGGGGGGAGAAGACCGGAGGGGGGATGAACCGGAGGGGGGAGCTTGTTGGAGCTACGATGGAGGACATTCTTCATTTTTGATAAAGGAATTGTCAAAAACCGTCTCTTGTTTTTACTTCTTTGTGACACCATTTTTGGCGAATGGGTAGGGGTACGATGTACCCGATACTCATTAACATAGGATCTGGGGGGCCCCCCATGTTAAAGGGGGCTTATAGATTCAGATAATCCCCCTGCCCGCAGACCCCCACAACCACAGCTCAGGGTTGTCAGGAAGAGGCCCTTGCCCCCATCAACATGGGTACAAAGTTCTGTGGGGTGGGGCAGAGACCCCAAAGCTCTGCCCCAAAGCACCCACCCCCCCATGTTGGGGAGATGTGGCCTGGTATGGTTCAGGAGGGGCGGGGCACTGGTATGGATTTTAAGCAGAACCCCACGCCAAAATCAAAAAACTTTGTGGGCTCCCCCCCAATCAAGACCCTTATTGGAGCATGCAGCCTGGACGGCCAGGAAAGGGGAAGGGACAACCAAATGCCCCCCCCCCCCCCAGGCCATACCAGGCCAAATGCCCTCAACATTCAATGGGTGCTTTGAAACAGGGGGGCTCTGCGCCCCCACCCCAAAGTACCTTGTCCCCATATAGATGGGAATAAGGGCCTCTTTCCAACAACCCTGGGCTGTGGTTGTGGGGGTCTGTGGGCTAGGGGCTGGTAAGGGCCTGGTATGGTTGGATCCCGTTCATTGAAGTCGCAGGGCAAAGTCAGATCGGTGTGATACAAAATAGTAAGAAATACAAAGTTCCTATCCCCCGAGTATAGAGGAAGATGCAGTACCGAGACAGGTACACCTACTGCAAAACCAATCCAACCACCCCTCCCTCCATCCATCTATGTCTCCATCCATCCATCCCTCCATTCACCCATGTCTCCATCCATCTATCCCTCCCTTCATCCATCCCTCCCTACATCGACCCATCCATCCCTCCCTCCATCCAACCATGTCTCCATCCATCCATCTATTTCTCAATCCATCCATCCCTCCCTCCATCCATCCATGTCTCCATCCATCCATCCCTCCCTACATCGATCCATCCATCCCTCCCTCCATCCATCTCTCCCTCAATCCATCTCTCCCTCCATCCATCCATCTATCCCTCCCTCCATCTATCCCTCCGTCCATCTATCCCTCCTTCCATGTCTCCATCTATCCCTTCCTACATCTATCCCTCCCTCAATCCATCCATCCATCTCTCAATTCCTCCCTCTATCCATCTATCCCTCCCTCCATCCATGTCTCCATCTATCCCTCCCTCCATCCATTCATCCATCTGTCCATCAATCCATGTCTCCATTCATCCATCCATGTCTCCAATCATTCATTTATCCCTCAATGTCTCCATCCAACCATCCATGTCTCCATCCATCCATCCATGTCTCGATCAATCCATTCATGTCTCCATCCATCCATGTCTCCATTCATCCATCCATGTCTCCACTCTCCAACCATTCATCCATGTCTCCATTCATCAATTTCTCCATCCAACCATGTCTCCATCCAACCACGTCTCCATCCATCAATATCTCCATTTATTCATCCCTCCATCCATGTCTCCATCCACCCCTCCCTTCCTCCCTCCCTCCATCTCACCCTCCTTCAATCCATCCATCCCTCCCTCCCTCCCTTTATCCATCCATCCCTCCCTCCCTCCATCCATCCCTTCCTGCCTCTATCCATCCACCCCCCCCCCATCCATTCATCATCCCTTCCTCTATCCATCCCTCCCTCCCTTCATCCATGTCTCCATTCATCCCTCAGTCATAGGAATCACCGACTCCGACAGCCCTCTGTCCTTCAGCACCTGGCTTTCAATAGCCAGGCTGTTAAAGCCAGCGACTGTAAACCAGGATGGAAGATTGGTCCCTGAGACAGAAGATCTTCCCTGAGAGGAAGTTTCCACGGGATGTCTGCAACCAGCCTTACCAGGCCTGCATACCAAGACCGGCGAGGCCAATCTGGTGCCACCAGAATAACTGGAATTCCTTCTACCTGAATTCTGCTTAGCAGTCTCGACAGAAGTTGTATTGGAGGAAAGGCGTAAATCAGACGATGCTGACCCCAAGGGGCCAACAGGACGTCTGTGGCGTCAGCCAGAAGATCCCGAGACCTTAACACGAACTTCTGCACCTTTCTGTTGAGACGGGAGGCCAGCGGGTCCACATCGGGGGTCCCCCACTGAAGGCACAGTTGATTAAACACCTCCGGGTGAAGAGACCATTCTCCCGGATCCACCGTCTGCCAACTGAGATAGTCCGCTTGCCAATTCTCTACCCTCCGGAATGTGCACAGCAGAGAGGGCCGGAATGTATAGTTCTGCCCACCTCAATATACCGGCCACTTCCCAGGCCACCAGGGAATTCTTTGTGCCCCCTTGATGATTGACATACTGTATACCACAGCCATAGCATTGTCCGATTCTATCCGCACAGGACGTCCCCACAGATGAACCGTCCACTGAGACAGAAAAAGTCTGATCGCTCGAATTTCCAGGATGTTGATCGGCAGCCTGGACTCCTCTCGAGCCCAAACACCTTGGGCCGAGTACACTCCCTAGACACCTCCCCACCCAGACAGACTGGCATCCGTGGTGATTACAGTCCAATACAGGGGAAGAAAGGATTTGCCCAGATGAAGGGCTGGGGAGCAGAACCACCATAACAGAGGCTCCCTCAAACCCCCGACTCAACAGGATCAAATTGTCCAAAGACAACGAATTCTTGTTCCATTTGGTCAGAATCTCCCTTTGCAGAGGTCTGGTATGGAACTGATTAAACGGAACCTCCTCCAAGGTGGAAACCATCAGACCCAGCACTTGCATGCAAGTCCTGATTGATGACCGATGGTTGGACAACAGGAGTCGAACCGCATCCGGTAGCTTCAGAAGTTCTGCCTGAGGAGGAAACACCCGGGTGGACAGACCCAAGTAGTCCAGCTTGGTGGACGGAGTCAGTGCTGATTTCTGAAAATGTAGTGTTCATCCGAACTCTTGTAGAGTTCGCACAGTAATGTCCAAGTCGGCTTCTAGAGCCAAGGAAGACTCTGCACGCAGAAGCAGATCGTCCAGGTATCCCAGTACCGCGATACCCTTCTGTTGTATCAAGGCCAGAACTGGGGGCAAAACCTTTGCCATGGACCCATGGAGCTGAGATGAGACCAAAAGGTAACGCCACAAATTGATAGTGCTCCTTGTCCACGGCAAAACGAAGAAAACAATGAAGCCCAACATATATTGGGGGCAAAACCTTTGCCATGGACCCATGGAGCTGAGGCGAGACCAAAAGGTAATGCCAAGAATTGATAGTGCTCCTCGCCCACGGCAAAACGAAGAAAACGATGAAGCCCAACATATATTGGGGGCAAAACCTTTGCCATGGACCCATGGAGCTGAGGCGAGACCAAAAGGTAATGCCAAGAATTGATAGTGCTCCTCGCCCACGGCAAAACGAAGAAAACGATGAAGCCCAACATATATTGGGGGCAAAACCTTTGCCATGGACCCATGGAGCTGAGGCGAGACCAAAAGGTAATGCCAAGAATTGATAGTGCTCCTCGCCCACGGCAAAACGAAGAAAACGATGAAGCCCAACATATATTGGGGGCAAAACCTTTGCCATGGACCCATGGAGCTGAGGTGAGACCAAAAGGTAACGCCACGAATTGATAGTGCTCCTCGCCCACGGCAAAACTAAGAAAACTATGAAGCCCAACATATATTGGAATATGAAGGTAAGGGGTGCTGCGGCCTGAGCTACGCTGCGACTCTGATTGTGACTGTTGTCGTGACCAGTGCTATGCGACCTTACGAGGTGTTTCACTCGCTGGCCAGCCCCCGTCAAGGGGGGCTATGTCGCGCCAAACCTAGCGTGGAGCTAGTAGTTGGATCGCACTCGTAGGCCAGACTGAAAGTCCTACAGCAGGAAGTGATGGGACTGCCCCAGGGGCGTAACCAAAAAAGTTTCCGCCTAGTTCCTACTCCTAGAGAGCGAGAGTATAAGCCCAATGTTCTGAAAGACATGGAGCTGTGTCCGTCAGTGAACGAAAGAGAAATTATGCTTTGGGGGTGTTTTTCTGCTAATGGGAAAAGACAACTTCACCGTATCAAAGGGGCGATGGACGGGGCCATGTACCATCAAATCTTGGGTGAGAACCACCTTCCCTCAGCCAGGGCTTTGAAGATGGGTCATGGATGGGAATTCCAGGATGACAATGACCCAAAACACACGGACAAGGCAAGAAAGGAGTGGCTCAAGAAGAAGCACATTAAGGTCCTGGTGTGGCCTAGCCAGTCTCCAGACCTTAATTCTATAGAAAATATGTGGAGGGAGCTGAAGGTTCGGAGTTACCAAACAGCAGCCTCCAAACCCTAATGACTTGGAGAGGATCTGCAAAGAGGAGAAAATCCTTCCTGAGATGTGTGCAAACCTGGGGGCCAACTACAAGAAATGTCTGACCTCTGTGCTCCCAACTACAAGAAACGTCTGACCTCTGTGCTTCCATCTACAAGAAACGTCTGATCTCTGTGCTCCCAACTACAAGAAACGTCTGACCTCTGTGACCCCAACTACAAGAAACGTCTGACCTCTGTGACCTCTGTGCTCCCAACTACAAGAAACCTCTGACCTCTGTGCTCCCAACTACAAGAAATGTCTGACTTTTGTGCTTCCATCTACAAGAAACGTCTGACCTCTCTGCTTCCATCTACAAGAAACGTCTGACCTCTCTGCTTCCATCTACAAGAAACGTCTGACCTCTGTGCTTCCATCTACAAGAAACGTCTGACCTCTGTGCTTCCATCTACAAGAAACGTCTGACCTCTGTGCTCCCAACTACAAGAAACGTCTGACCTCTGTGCTTCCATCTACAAGAAACGTCTGACCTCTGTGCTCCCAACTACAAGAAACGTCTGACCTCTGTGCTTCCAACTACAAGAAACGTCTGACCTCTGTGCTTCCATCTACAAGAAACGTCTGACCTCTGTGCTTCCATCTACAAGAAACGTCTGACCTCTGTGACCCCAACTACAAGAAACGTCTGACCTCTGTGACCTCTGTGCTCCCAACTACAAGAAACGTCTGACCTCTGTGACCCCAACTACAAGAAACGTCTGACCTCTGTGCTTCCATCTACAAGAAACGTCTGACCTCTGTGCTTCCATCTACAAGAAACGTCTGACCTCTGTGCTTCCATCTACAGGAAACGTCTGACCTCTGTGACCCCAACTACAAGAAACGTCTGACCTCTGTGCTTCCATCTACAAGAAACGTCTGACCTCTGTGACCTCAACTACAAGAAACGTCTGACCTCTGTGACCCCAACTACAAGAAACGTCTGACCTCTGTGCTTCCATCTACAAGAAACGTCTGACCTCTGTGACCCCAACTACAAGAAACGTCTGACCTCTGTGCTCCCATCTACAAGAAACGTCTGCCCTCTGTGACCCCAACTACAAGAAACGTCTGACCTCTGTGCTTCCATCTACAAGAAACGTCTGACCTCTGTGCTTCCATCTACAAGAAACGTCTGACCTCTGTGCTCCCATCTACAAGAAACGTCTGCCCTCTGTGACCCCAACTACAAGAAACGTCTGACCTCTGTGCTTCCATCTACAAGAAACGTCTGCCCTCTGTGACCCCAACTACAAGAAACGTCTGACCTCTGTGCTTCCATCTACAAGAAACGTCTGACCTCTGTGCTCCCATCTACAAGAAACGTCTGCCCTCTGTGACCCCAACTACAAGAAACGTCTGACCTCTGTGCTTCCATCTACAAGAAACGTCTGCCCTCTGTGACCCCAACTACAAGAAACGTCTGACCTCTGTGCTTCCATCTACAAGAAACGTCTGACCTCTGTGACCTCTGTGCTCCCAACTACAAGAAACGTCTGACCTCTGATTGCCAACAAGGGTTTCTCCACCAACTACCAAGGGGTCAAATACTTATTTTACTCATTAAAATGCAAATCAATTTATAACTTTTATGAAAAGCGTTTTTCTGGATATTTTTGTTGTTATTCCGTCTCTCACTGGTAAAATAAACCGACCAATAAAATTATAGACTGATCATTTCTTTGTCGATGGGAACACGTACAAAATCAGCAGATCAAATACTTTTTCCCTCAATATATACAGCACCACCCCTTGTCCTGGCCCCGCCCCCACACACATATGTAAAGGGTGATGACAGCACACCTCCTGTACTTCCCTGGAAAAGAAAATATAGCGCCACTTCTTGTCCTGGCCCCGCCCACTCCTTGACCAGGCCCCACCCATCCCTTGTCCTGGCCCCGCCCACACACATATGTAAAGGGTGATGACAGCACACCTCCTGTACTTCCCTGGAAAAGAAAATATAGCGCCACTTCTTGTCCTGGCCCCGCCCACTCCTTGACCAGGCCCCACCCATCCCTTGTCCTGGCCCCGCCCACACACATATGTAAAGGGTGATGACAGCACATCTCCTGTGCTTCCCTGGAAAAGTGAATATAGCGCCACTTCTTGTCCTGGCCCCGCCCACTCCTTGTCCAGGCCCCACCCAACCCTTGTCCTGGCCCTGCACACACACATGTAAAGGGTGATGATAGCACACCTCCTGTACTTCCCTGGAAAGGTGAATATAGCGCCACTCCTTGTCCTGGCCCCACCCATACCTTTTCCTGGCCCCGCCCACACACATATGTAAAGGGTGATAACAGCACACCTCCTGTGCTCCCCTGGAAAGGTGAATATAGCGCCACCTATGGAGGTTAGTAGGTACTGCAGCTCCCCCTTTCCCCGGAGGGTGTAATTATAAAGTGTGATGTGATTGGTTACTTGGTGAGACGTCATCTTTTATATTTTACCAGAAAATCGGCTATTATAAAATTGATGAATGTGTATATTATGTGGGAGATTAGAAATGTGTTTCCCTGGGACGGCTCATTGTATTTTGGGGTTCTGAGTCTTTTTCCAGAGGTGGGGGTCCCCGGAGGTCGGGGGGAGGGTAATGCAGAGTATTGGGATCCCATTAGACAGAATATACATTAATATTTTATATCTGTAATAGATGATCAGTTCTCTCCGCCCCCCAGTGATGTCACACAGGCGGGGTGTACAGAAGAAGACTCAGGGGGAGGAAAACTGAATGGGGAGGGTGTGACCATCTGTCAGTGGGAGGGGCGGGGTTTCAGTATGTAGTAGGTGTGAGGGGCGGGGTCTCAGAATGTGGTCTCCTGTTTTATACTTCCCTCCTGCACAGAGCGGCCCGGATCCTCGGATCTTCCTCCTCTTCTCAGATACTCCTCCTCTTCTTGGATCCCTCTCCTCTCGGATTCTCTTCCTCTTCTCAGATCCTCCTCCTCTTGGATACTGCTCCTCCTCTTCTCCGATCCGCTTCTTCTTCTCGGATCCTCCTTCTCCTCTTTTCGGATCCTCCTCCTCTCGGATCCTTCCCACTCAAATCTTTCTCCTCCTCTTCTCGGATCCTCCTTCTCCTCTTCTCGTATACTCTTTGTCCTCTTCTCAAATCCTCCTTCTCCTCCTCCTCTTGGATCCTCCTCCTCTTCTCTGATCCTCCTCCTCTCAGATCCTCTTCCTCCTCCTCTCCGATCCTCCTCCTCTTCTCTGATCCTCCTCCTCCCGGATCCTCTTCCTCCTCCTCTCAGATCCTCCTCCTCCTCTCGGATCCTTCTCCTCTCGGATCCTCCTGCTCCTCTTCTACGATCCTCTTCTTCTTCTCAGATCCTCCTCCTCCTCCTCTTCTCAGATCCTAATCCTCCTCTTCTCCGATCCTCTTCTTCTTCTCAGATCCTCCTTCTCCTCTTCTCGGATCCTAATCCTCCTCTTCTCCGATCCTCCTTTTCCTCTTTTTGGATCCTCCTCTTCTCAGATCCTCCTCCTCCTCATCTTCTCTGATCCTCCAACTCTTCTCCGATCCTCCTCTATTTGGACCCTCCCCCTCCTCTTCTCGCATTCTCCTCCTCCTCTTTGCGGATCCTCCTCCTCCTCCTCTTCTAGGATCCTCCCCCTCCTCTTCTCGGATCCTCCTCCTCCTCTTCTCGGATCCTCCTCCTCTTCCTCCTCCTCTCAGATCCTCCTCCTCCTCTCGGATCCTTCTCCTCTCGGATCCTCCTGCTCCTCTTCTCCGATCCTCTTCTTCTTCTCAGATCCTCCTTCTCCTCTTCTCGGACGCTAATCCTCCTCTTCTCCGATCCTCTTCTTCTTCTCAGATCCTCCTTCTCCTCTTCTCGGATCCTCCTCCTCTCAGATCCTCCTCTCGGATCCTTCTCCTCTCGGATCCTCCTGCTCTTCTTCTCCGATCCTCTTCTTCTTCTCAGATCCTCCTTCTCCTCTTCTCGGATCCTAATCCTCCTCTTCTCCGATCCTCTTCTTCCTCTCAGATCCTCCTCCTCTCGGATCCTTCCCACTCGGATCTTTCTCCTCCACTTCTCGGATCCTCCTTCTCCTCTTCTCGTATACTCTTTGTCCTCTTCTCAAATCCTCCTTCTCCTCCTCCTCTTGGATCCTCCTCCTATTCCTCTTTGATCCTCCTCCTCTCAGATCCTCTTCCTCCTCCTCTCCGATCCTCCTCCTCTTCTCTGATCCTCTTCCTCCTCCTCTCAGATCCTCCTCCTCCTCTCGGATCCTCCTCCTCCTCTCGGATCCTTCTCCTCTCGGATCCTCCTGCTCCTCTTCTCCGATCCTCTTCTTCTTCTCAGATCCTCCTTCTCCTCTTCTCGGATCCTAATCCTCCTCTTCTTCGATCCTCTTCTTCTTCTCAGATCCTCCTTCTCCTCTTCTCGGATCCTGATCCTCCTCTTCTCGGATCCTCCTTTTCCTCTTTTTGGATCCTCCTCTTCTCAGATCCTCCTCCTCCTCATCTTCTCCGATCCTCTTCCTCCTCTTCTCGGATCCTCCTCTATTTGGACCCTCCTCCTCCTCTTCTCGCATTCTCCTCCTCCTCTTCTAGGATCCTCCTCCTCTTCTAGGATCCTCCTTGTCCTGGATCTTCCTCCTCTTTTTGGATCCTCCCCCTCCTCTTCTCGGATCCTCCTCCTCCTCTTCTCGGATCCTCCTCCTCTTCCTCCTCCTCTCAGATCCTCCTCCTCCTCTCGGATCCTTCTCCTCTCGGATCCTCCTGCTCCTCTTCTCCGATCCTCTTCTTCTTCTCAGATCCTACTTCTCCTCTCGGATCCTCCTGCTCCTCTTCTCCGATCCTCTTCTTCTTCTCAGATCCTCCTTCTCCTCTTCTCGGATCCTCCTCCTCTCAGATCCTCCTCTCGGATCCTTCTCCTCTCGGGTTTCCTCCTGCTCCTCTTCTCCGATCCTCTTCTTCTTCTCAGATCCTCCTTCTCCTCTTCTCGGATCCTAATCCTCCTCTTCTTCGATCCTCTTCTTCTTCTCAGATCCTCCTTCTCCTCTTCTCGGATCCTCCTTTTCCTCTTTTTGGATCCTCCTCTGCTCAGATCCTCCTCCTCCTCCTCATCTTCCCCGATCCTCCTCCTCCTCCTCTTCTCAGATCCTCCTCTATTTGGACCCTCCCCCTCCTCTTCTCGCATTCTCCTCCTCCTCTTCTAGGATCCTCCTCCTCTTCTAGGATCCTCCTTGTCCTGGATCTTCCTCCTCTTTTTGGATCCTCCCCCTCTTCTTCTCGGATCCTCCTCCTCCTCCTCTTCTCGGATCCTCCTCCTCTTCCTCCTCCTCTCAGATCCTCCTCCTCCTCTCGGATCCTTCTCCTCTCGGATCCTCCTGCTCCTCTTCTCCGATCCTCTTCTTCTTCTCAGATCCTCCTCCTCCTCTTCTCTGATCCTCCTCCTCTCGGGTTCCTCCTCCACTCGGATCCTAATCCTCCTCTTCTCCGATCCTCTTCTTCTTCTCAGATCCTCCTTCTCCTCTTCTCAGATCCTTCTCCTCTCAGATCCTCCTCCTCTCGGATCCTCTTCTTCTTCTCAGATCCTCCTCCTCCTCTCGGATACTTCTCCTCTCGGATCCTCCTCCTCCTCTTCTCCGATCCTCTTCTTCTTCTCAGATCCTCCTTCTCCTCTCGGATCCTCCTGCTCCTCTTCTCCGATCCTCTTCTTCTTCTCAGATCCTCCTCCTCCTCTTCTCAGATCCTCCTCCTCTCAGATCCTCCTCCTCCTCTCGGATCCTTCCCACTCGGATCTTTCTCCTCCTCTTCTCGGATCCTCCTTCTCCTCTTCTCGTATGCTCTTTGTCCTCTTCTCAAATCCTCCTCCTCCTCCTCTTGGATCCTCCTCCTCTTCTCAGATCCTCCTCCTCCTCCTCTTCTCGGATCCTCCTGCTCCTCTTCTCCGATCCTCTTCTTCTTCTCAGATCCTCCTTCTCCTCTTCTCGGATCCTAATCCTCCTCTTCTTCGATCCTCTTCTTCTTCTCAGATCCTCCTTCTCCTCTTCTCGGATCCTAATCCTCCTCTTCTCGGATCCTCCTTTTCCTCTTTTTGGATCCTCCTCTTCTCAGATCCTCCTCCTCCTCATCTTCTCCGATCCTCCTCCTCCTCATCTCGGATCCTCCTCTATTTGGACCCTCCCCCTCCTCTTCTCGCATTCTCCTCCTCCTCTTCTAGGATCCTCCTCCTCTTCTTGGATCCTCCTCCTCCTCTCAGATCCTCCTCCTCCACTCGGATCCTAATTCTCCTCTTCTCCGATCCTCTTCTTCTTCTCAGATCCTCCTTCTCCTCTTCTCAGATCCTCCTCCTCTCAGATCCTCCTCCTCTCGGATCCTATTCTTCTTCTCAGATCCTCCTCCTCTCAGATCCTCCACCTCCTCTCGGATCCTTCTCCTCTCGGATCCTCCTCCTCCTCTTCTCCGATCCTCTTCTTCTTCTCAGATCCTCCTTCTCCTCTCGGATCCTCCTGCTCCTCTTCTCCGATCCTCTTCTTCTTCTCAGATCCTCCTCCTCCTCTTCTCAGATCCTCCTCCTCTCAGATCCTCCTCCTCTCGGATCCTTCCCACTCGGATCTTTCTCCTCCTCTTCTCAGATCCTCCTTCTCCTCTTCTCGTATGCTCTTTGTCCTCTTCTCAAATCCTCCTCCTCCTCCACTTGGATCCTCCTCCTCTTCTCAGATCCTCCTCCTCCTCCTCTTCTCGGATCCTCCTGCTCCTCTTCTCCGATCCTCTTCTTCTTCTCAGATCCTCCTTCTCCTCTTCTCGGATCCTAATCCTCCTCTTCTTCGATCCTCTTCTTCTTCTCAGATCCTCCTTCTCCTCTTCTCGGATCCTAATCCTCCTCTTCTCGGATCCTCCTTTTCCTCTTTTTGGATCCTCCTCTTCTCAGATCCTCCTCCTCCTCATCTTCTCCGATCCTCCTCCTCCTCTTCTCGGATCCTCCTCTATTTGGACCCTCCCCCTCCACTTCTCGCATTCTCCTCCTCCTCTTCTAGGATCCTCCTCCTCTTCTAGGATCCTCCTTGTCCTGGATCTTCCTCCTCTTTTTGGATCCTCCCCCTCTTCTTCTCGGATCCTCCTCTTCTCGGATCCTCCTCCTCTTCCTCTTCCTCTCAGATCCTCCTCCTCCTCTCGGATCCTTCTCCTCTCGGATCCTCCTGCTCCTCTTCTCCGATCCTCTTCTTCTTCTCAGATCCTCCTTCTCCTCTTCTCAGATCCTCCTCTTCTCAGATCCTCCTCCTCCTCTCGGATCCTCTTCTTCTTCTCAGATCCTCCTCCTCTCAGATCCTCCTCCTCCTCTCAGATCCTCCTCCTCCTCTAGGATCCTTCTCCTCTCGGATCCTCCTCCTCTTCTCCAATCCTCTTCTTCTTCTCAGATCCTCCTTCTCCTCTTCTCCGATCCTAATCCTCCTCTTCTCGGATCCTCCTTTTCCTCTTTTTGGATCCTCCTCTTCTCAGATCCTCCTCCTCCTCATCTTCTCCGATCCTCCTCCTCCTCTTCTCGGATCCTCCTCTATTTGGACCCTCCCCCTCCTCTTCTCGCATTCTCCTCCTCCTCTTCTAGGATCCGCCTCCTCTTCTAGGATCCTCCTCCTCTTCTTGGATCCTCCTCCTCCTCTCAGATCCTCCTCCTCCACTCGGATCCTAATCCTCCTCTTCTCCGATCCTCTTCTTCTTCTCAGATCCTCCTTCTCCTCTTCTCAGATCCTCCTTCTCTCAGATCCTCCTCCTCCTCTCGGATCCTCTTCTTCTTCTCAGATCCTCCTCCTCTCAGATCCTCCTCCTCCTCTCGGATCCTTCTCCTCTCGGATCCTCCTCCTCCTCTCGGATCCTTCTCCTCTCGGATTCTCCTCCTCCTCTTCTCCGATCCTCTTCTTCTTCTCAGATCCTCCTTCTCCTCTCAGATCCTCCTGCTCCTCTTCTCCGATCCTCTTCTTCTTCTCAGATCCTCCTTCTCCTCTTCTCGGATCCTAATCCTCCTCTTCTTCGATCCTCTTCTTCTTCTCAGATCCTCCTTCTCCTCTTCTCGGATCCTAATCCTCCTCTTCTCGGATCCTCCTTTTCCTCTTTTTGGATCCTCCTCTTCTCAGATCCTCCTCCTCCTCATCTTCTCCGATCCTCCTCCTCCTCTTCTCGGATCCTCCTCTATTTGGACCCTCCCCCTCCTCTTCTCGCATTCTCCTCCTCCTCTTCTAGGATCCTCCTCCTCTTCTAGGATCCTCCTTGTCCTGGATCTTCCTCCTCTTTTTGGATCCTCCCCCTCTTCTTCTCGGATCCTCCTCTTCTCGGATCCTCCTCCTCTTCCTCCTCCTCTCAGATCCTCCTGCTCCTCTCGGATCCTTCTCCTCTCGGATCCTCCTGCTCCTCTTCTCCGATCCTCTTCTTCTTCTCAGATCCTCCTCCTCCTCTTCTCGGATCCTCCTCCTCTCGGGTTCCTCCTCCACTCAGATCCTAATCCTCATCTTCTCCGATCCTCTTCTTCTTCTCAGATCCTCCTCCTCCTCTTCTCGGATCCTCCTCCTCTCGGGTTCCTCCTCCACTCGGATCCTAATCCTCATCTTCTCCGATCCTCTTCTTCTTCTCAGATCCTCCTTCTCCTCTTCTCAGATCCTCCTCCTCTCAGATCCTCCTCCTCCTCTCGGATCCTCCTCCTCCTCTCGGATCCTTCTCCTCTCGGATCCTCCTTCTCCTCTTCTCAGATCCTCCTCCTCTCAGATCCTCCTCCTCCTCTCGGATCCTTCTCCTCTCGGATCCTCCTTCTCCTCTTCTCAGATCCTCCTCCTCCTCTCAGATCCTCCTCCTCCTCTTCTCGGATCCTCCTCTATTTGGACCCTCCCCCTCCTCTTCTCGCATTCTCCTCCTCCTCTTCTAGGATCCTCCTTGTCCTGGATCTTCCTCCTCTTTTTGGATCCTCCCCCTCTTCTTCTCGGATCCTCCTCCTCCTCTTCTCGGATCCTCCTCCTCTTCCTCCTCCTCTCAGATCCTCCTCTCGGATCCTCCTGCTCCTCTTCTCCGATCCTCTTCTTCTTCTCAGATCCTCCTCCTCCTCTTCTCGGATCCTCCTCCTCTTGGGTTCCTCCTCCACTCGGATCCTAATCCTCATCTTCTCCGATCCTCTTCTTCTTCTCAGATCCTCCTTCTCCTCTTCTCAGATCCTCCTCCTCTCAGATCCTCCTCCTCCTCTCGGATCCTCTTCTTCTTCTCAGATCCTCCTCCTCTCAGATCCTCCTCCTCCTCTCAGATCCTCCTCCTCCTCTCGGATCCTTCTCCTCTTCTCCGATCCTCTTCTTCTTCTCAGATCCTCCTTCTCCTCTTCTCCGATCCTAATCCTCCTCTTCTCGGATCCTCCTTTTCCTCTTTTTGGATCCTCCTCTTCTCAGATCCTCCTCCTTCTAATGTTCTCCGATCCTCCTCCTCCTCCTCTTCTCGGATCCTCCTCTATTTGGACCCTCCCCCTCCTCTTCTCGCATTCTCCTCCTCCTCTTCTAGGATCCTCCTCCTCTTCTTGGATCCTCCTCCTCCTCTCAGATCCTCCTCCTCCACTCGGATCCTAATTCTCCTCTTCTCCGATCCTCTTCTTCTTCTCAGATCCTCCTTCTCCTCTTCTCAGATCCTCCTCCTCTCAGATCCTCCTCCTCTCGGATCCTATTCTTCTTCTCAGATCCTCCTCCTCTCAGATCCTCCACCTCCTCTCGGATCCTTCTCCTCTCGGATCCTCCTCCTCCTCTTCTCCGATCCTCTTCTTCTTCTCAGATCCTCCTTCTCCTCTCGGATCCTCCTGCTCCTCTTCTCCGATCCTCTTCTTCTTCTCAGATCCTCCTCCTCCTCTTCTCAGATCCTCCTCCTCTCAGATCCTCCTCCTCTCGGATCCTTCCCACTCGGATCTTTCTCCTCCTCTTCTCAGATCCTCCTTCTCCTCTTCTCGTATGCTCTTTGTCCTCTTCTCAAATCCTCCTCCTCCTCCACTTGGATCCTCCTCCTCTTCTCAGATCCTCCTCCTCCTCCTCTTCTCGGATCCTCCTGCTCCTCTTCTCCGATCCTCTTCTTCTTCTCAGATCCTCCTTCTCCTCTTCTCGGATCCTAATCCTCCTCTTCTTCGATCCTCTTCTTCTTCTCAGATCCTCCTTCTCCTCTTCTCGGATCCTAATCCTCCTCTTCTCGGATCCTCCTTTTCCTCTTTTTGGATCCTCCTCTTCTCAGATCCTCCTCCTCCTCATCTTCTCCGATCCTCCTCCTCCTCTTCTCGGATCCTCCTCTATTTGGACCCTCCCCCTCCTCTTCTCGCATTCTCCTCCTCCTCTTCTAGGATCCTCCTCCTCTTCTAGGATCCTCCTTGTCCTGGATCTTCCTCCTCTTTTTGGATCCTCCCCCTCTTCTTCTCGGATCCTCCTCTTCTCGGATCCTCCTCCTCTTCCTCTCAGATCCTCCTCCTCCTCTCGGATCCTTCTCCTCTCGGATCCTCCTGCTCCTCTTCTCCGATCCTCTTCTTCTTCTCAGATCCTCCTTCTCCTCTTCTCAGATCCTCCTCTTCTCAGATCCTCCTCCTCCTCTCGGATCCTCTTCTTCTTCTCAGATCCTCCTCCTCTCAGATCCTCCTCCTCCTCTCAGATCCTCCTCCTCCTCTCGGATCCTTCTCCTCTCGGATCCTCCTCCTCTTCTCCAATCCTCTTCTTCTTCTCAGATCCTCCTTCTCCTCTTCTCCGATCCTAATCCTCCTCTTCTCGGATCCTCCTTTTCCTCTTTTTGGATCCTCCTCTTCTCAGATCCTCCTCCTCCTCATCTTCTCCGATCCTCCTCCTCCTCTTCTCGGATCCTCCTCTATTTGGACCCTCCCCCTCCTCTTCTCGCATTCTCCTCCTCCTCTTCTAGGATCCGCCTCCTCTTCTAGGATACTCCTCCTCTTCTTGGATCCTCCTCCTCCTCTTCCTCCACTCGGATCCTAATCCTCCTCTTCTCCGATCCTCTTCTTCTTCTCAGATCCTCCTTCTCCTCTTCTCAGATCCTCCTCCTCTCAGATCCTCCTCCTCCTCTCGGATCCTCTTCTTCTTCTCAGATCCTCCTCCTCTCAGATCCTCCTCCTCCTCTCGGATCCTTCTCCTCTCGGATCCTCCTCCCCTTCTCGCATCCTTCTCCTCTCGGATTCTCCTACTCCTCTTCTCCGATCCTCTTCTTCTTCTCAGATCCTCCTTCTCCTCTTCTCGGATCCTAATCCTCCTCTTCTTCGATCCTCTTCTTCTTCTCAGATCCTCCTTCTCCTCTTCTCGGATCCTAATCCTCCTCTTCTCGGATCCTCCTTTTCCTCTTTTTGGATCCTCCTCTTCTCAGATCCTCCTCCTCCTCATCTTCTCCGATCCTCCTCCTCCTCTTCTCGGATCCTCCTCTATTTGGACCCTCCCCCTCCTCTTCTCGCATTCTCCTCCTCCTCTTCTAGGATCCTCCTCCTCTTCTAGGATCCTCCTTGTCCTGGATCTTCCTCCTCTTTTTGGATCCTCCCCCTCTTCTTCTCGGATCCTCCTCTTCTCGGATCCTCCTCCTCTTCCTCCTCCTCTCAGATCCTCCTCCTCCTCTCGGATCCTTCTCCTCTCGGATCCTCCTGCTCCTCTTCTCCGATCCTCTTCTTCTTCTCAGATCCTCCTCCTCCTCTTCTCGGATCCTCCTCCTCTCGGGTTCCTCCTCCACTCGGATCCTAATCCTCATCTTCTCCGATCCTCTTCTTCTTCTCAGATCCTCCTTCTCCTCTTCTCGGATCCTAATCCTCCTCTTCTTCGATCCTCTTCTTATTCTCAGATCCTCCTTCTCCTCTTCTCGGATCCTAATCCTCCTCTTCTCGGATCCTCCTTTCCCTCTTTTTGGATCCTCCTCTTCTCAGATCCTCCTCCTCCTCATCTTCTCCGATCCTCCTCCTCCTCTTCTCGGATCCTCCTCTATTTGGACCTCCCCCTCCTCTTCTCGCATTCTCCTCCTCCTCTTCTAGGATCCTCCTCCTCTTCTAGGATCCTCCTTGTCCTGGATCTTCCTCCTCTTTTTGGATCCTCCCCCTCTTCTTCTCGGATCCTCCTCTTCTCGGATCCTCCTCCTCTTCCTCCTCCTCTCAGATCCTCCTCCTCCTCTCGGATCCTTCTCCTCTCGGATCCTCCTGCTCCTCTTCTCCGATCCTCTTCTTCTTCTCAGATCCTCCTCCTCCTCTTCTCGGATCCTCCTCCTCTCGGGTTCCTCCTCCACTCGGATCCTAATCCTCATCTTCTCCGATCCTCTTCTTCTTCTCAGATCCTCCTTCTCCTCTTCTCAGATCCTCCTCCTCTCAGATCCTCCTCCTCCTCTCGGATCCTCCTCCTCCTCTCGGATCCTTCTCCTCTCGGATCCTCCTTCTCCTCCTCTCAGATCCTCCTCCTCCTCTCGGATCCTCCTCCTCCTCTCGGATCCTTCTCCTCTCGGATCCTCCTTCTCCTCCTCTCAGATCCTCCTCCTCCTCTCGGATCCTCCTCCTCCTCTCGGATCCTTCTCCTCTCGGATCCTCCTTCTCCTCCTCCTCCTCTCGGATCCTCCTCCTCCTCTCGGATCCTTCTCCTCTCGGATCCTCCTTCTCCTCCTCTCAGATCCTCCTCCTCCTCTCGGATCCTCCTCCTCCTCTCGGATCCTTCTCCTCTCGGATCCTCCTTCTCCTCCTCTCAGATCCTCCTCCTCCTCTCGGATCCTCCTCCTCCTCTCGGATCCTTCTCCTCTCGGATCCTCCTTCTCCTCCTCTCAGATCCTCCTCCTCCTCTCGGATCCTCCTCCTCCTCTCGGATCCTTCTCCTCTCGGATCCTCCTTCTCCTCCTCTCAGATCCTCCTCCTCCTCTCGGATCCTCCTCCTCCTCTCAGATCCTCCTCCTCCTCTTCTAGGATCCTCCTCCTCTTCTAGGATCCTCCTTGTCCTGGATCTTCCTCCTCTTTTTGGATCCTCCCCCTCTTCTTCTCGGATCCTCCTCTTCTCGGATCCTCCTCCTCTTCCTCCTCCTCTCAGATCCTCCTCCTCCTCTCGGATCCTTCTCCTCTCGGATCCTCCTGCTCCTCTTCTCCGATCCTCTTCTTCTTCTCAGATCCTCCTCCTCCTCTTCTCGGATCCTCCTCCTCTCGGGTTCCTCCTCCACTCGGATCCTAATCCTCATCTTCTCCGATCCTCTTCTTCTTCTCAGATCCTCCTTCTCCTCTTCTCAGATCCTCCTCCTCTCAGATCCTCCTCCTCCTCTCGGATCCTCCTCCTCCTCTCGGATCCTTCTCCTCTCGGATCCTTCTCCTCTCGGATGCTCCTTCTCCTCCTCTCAGATCCTCCTCCTCCTCTCGGATCCTCCTCCTCCTCTCGGATCCTTCTCCTCTCGGATCCTCCTTCTCCTCCTCTCAGATCCTCCTCCTCCTCTCGGATCCTCCTCCTCCTCTCGGATCCTTCTCCTCTCGGATCCTCCTTCTCCTCCTCTCAGATCCTCCTCCTCCTCTCGGATCCTCCTCCTCCTCTCGGATCCTTCTCCTCTCGGATCCTCCTTCTCCTCCTCTCAGATCCTCCTCCTCCTCTCGGATCCTCCTCCTCCTCTCAGATCCTCCTCCTCCTCTTCTAGGATCCTCCTCCTCTTCTAGGATCCTCCTTGTCCTGGATCTTCCTCCTCTTTTTGGATCCTCCCCCTCTTCTTCTCGGATCCTCCTCTTCTCGGATCCTCCTCCTCTTCCTCCTCCTCTCAGATCCTCCTCCTCCTCTCGGATCCTTCTCCTCGCGGATCCTCCTGCTCCTCTTCTCCGATCCTCTTCTTCTTCTCAGATCCTCCTCCTCCTCTTCTCGGATCCTCCTCCTCTCGGGTTCCTCCTCCACTCGGATCCTAATCCTCATCTTCTCCGATCCTCTTCTTCTTCTCAGATCCTCCTTCTCCTCTTCTCAGATCCTCCTCCTCTCAGATCCTCCTCCTCCTCTCGGATCCTCCTCCTCCTCTCGGATCCTTCTCCTCCTCTCAGATCCTCCTCCTCCTCTCGGATCCTCCTCCTCCTCTCGGATCCTTCTCCTCTCGGATCCTCCTTCTCCTCCTCTCAGATCCTCCTCCTCCTCTCGGATCCTCCTCCTCCTCTCGGATCCTTCTCCTCTCGGATCCTCCTTCTCCTCCTCCTCCTCTCGGATCCTCCTCCTCCTCTCGGATCCTTCTCCTCTCGGATCCTCCTTCTCCTCCTCTCAGATCCTCATCCTCCTCTCGGATCCTCCTCCTCCTCTCGGATCCTTCTCCTCTCGGATCCTCCTTCTCCTCCTCTCAGATCCTCCTCCTCCTCTCGGATTCTCCTCCTCTCGGATCCTTCTCCTCTCGGATCCTCCTTCTCCTCCTCTCAGATCCTCCTCCTCCTCTCGGATCCTCCTCCTCCTCTCGGATCCTTCTCCTCTCGGATCCTCCTTCTCCTCCTCCTCCTCTCGGATCCTCCTCCTCCTCTCGGATCCTTCTCCTCTCGGATCCTCCTTCTCCTCCTCTCAGATCCTCCTCCTCCTCTCGGATCCTCCTCCTCCTCTCGGATCCTTCTCCTCTCGGATCCTCCTTCTCCTCCTCCTCCTCTCGGATCCTCCTCCTCCTCTCGGATCCTTCTCCTCTCGGATCCTCCTTCTCCTCCTCTCAGATCCTCCTCCTCCTCTCGGATCCTCCTCCTCCTCTCGGATCCTTCTCCTCTCGGATCCTCCTTCTCCTCCTCCTCCTCTCGGATCCTCATCCTCCTCTCGGATCCTCCTCCTCTCGGATCCTCCTCCTCCTCTCGGATCCTCCTCCTCCTCTCGGATCCTCCTTCTCCTCCTCCTCCTCTCAGATCCTCCTCCTCCTCTCGGATCCTCCTCCTCCTCTCGGATCCTTCTCCTCTCGGATCCTCCTTCTCCTCCTCCTCCTCTCGGATCCTCATCCTCCTCTCGGATCCTCCTCCTCTCGGATCCTCCTCCTCCTCTCGGATCCTCCTCCTCCTCTCGGATCCTTCTCCTCTCGGATCCTCCTTCTCCTCCTCCTCCTCTCGGATCCTCCTCCTCCTCTCGGATCCTTCTCCTCTCGGATCCTCCTTCTCCTCCTCTCAGATCCTCCTCCTCCTCTCGGATCCTCCTCCTCCTCTCGGATCCTCCTTCTCCTCCTCCTCCTCTCGGATCCTCATCCTCCTCTCGGATCCTCCTCCTCTCGGATCCTCCTCCTCCTCTCGGATCCTTCTCCTCTTCTCAGATCCTCCTCCTCCTCTCAGATCCTCCTCCTCCTCTTCTCGGATCCTCCTCTATTTGGACCCTCCCCCTCCTCTTCTCGCATTCTCCTCCTCCTCTTCTAGGATTCTCCTCTTTTTGGATCCACCCCCTCCTCTTTTTGGATCCTCCCCCTCCTCTTTTTGGATCCTCCTCCTCCTCTTCTAGGATCCGCCCCTTCCCTGCTCCTCCCTCCTATCTCTTCCCCCCTCAGTAAGCCGCTTGCTATGGGGGCACCTGAACCGAGCCAATCATACAGAGAGCTATGTTCCGCCCCGCCCCTCTCTCTCCTGATTGGCTGAGTTTGATTGACAGCTGCAGGAGCCAATGGTGACACAGCAATCAGGGGGGGGGGCTGAGTCATTGGTAGACATTGCGGGACCTCAGTAATATATGAGGGGGAGGGGCACACAGAGGGCGTTTTATCCTAATTACAACTCCTATCACTGAGGGTCAGTCAGTACGGGGGAGGAGCCGTTGGGGGAGGGGCGGAGTCTCAGTATGCAGGAGGAGCGGTGATGATTTGTTAGGGGCGGGGTCTCAGTACCTGGGAGGAGAAATGACCTCTCAGTAGGAGGTCTGGGGGGGCGGGGTGTCAGTAGGAGGGAGGAGCTGTAGGGGGCGGGGTGTCAGTACGTCACTTCCTGTAGAGCGGTGTGTACGCTGTGAGGTGTTGGTGGTTGAGGTGAGGTGACTCCTTGTATTGGATGGATGGGGGGGATGGGAGATGATGGAGGAGGGTGATGACGGGCGGTGTCGGTGTGGCAGGGGAGGGGGAGGGGAGATCTCCGGTCGGTCGGTAGGTGTCGGTATCTCCCGGTGTCAGTGAGTGGGTGGGGGAGGTGCGGTGGGTGATGTATATAAGGAGATGGGGGAGGGGAGGGGGGGTTACATTGTATCTCTATGAAGTGATCTCACCACGTGTGTTACATTCCGTTCCATATGTTATCCTGGGAGCGGCCCCGCCCACCCCGACCTGTCACTCAGCCACCGGCCCCGCCCACTCTCCGCTAACACTACTCTACAGACTCCGCCTCCTGTCACTTCGACCCCGCCCACTCCACCGCTAACACTACTCTATAGGCTCCGCCTCCTCTCCTGTCTGCGCACCCGACCCCGCCCACTCTGCTAACACTACTCTACAGACTCCGCCTCTTCCCTGTCACTGCGCACCTGGCCCAGCCCACTCTCCGTTAACAGTACTGCAGTGACCACGCCTCCTGTCACTCTGCACCTGGCCCTGCCCATTCTCTAACTTCTACAGGCCCCTCCTTCTCACCTGTCACTCAAACAAACTCCTCCCCTCTTCTCCCATTTCTTATCTCTTCTATTTCTGAACCTTTAACCCATTCCCTGCTGCTGCACCCTCCTCCTTACACCCCTCCCCCATCTCCTCATTAACCCCTTCCCTGCTGCACCCTCCTCCTTACACCCCTCCCCCATCTCCTCATTAACCCCTTCCCTGCTGCACCCTCCTCCTTACACCCCTCCCCCATCTCCTCATTAACCCCTTCCCTGCTGCACCCTCCTCCTTACACCCCTCCCCCATCTCCTCAACCCCTTCCCTGCTGCCCCCTCCTCCTTACACCCCTCCCCCATCTCCTCATTAACCCCTTCCCTGCTGCACCCTCCCCCTCCTCCTTACACCCCTCCCCCTCCTCCTCATTAACCCCTCCCCCTTCTCATACCCCTTTCCCATCTCATTAACCCCTTCCCTGCTGTACCCCTCCCCCATCTCCTCATTAACCCCTTCCCTGCTGCACCCTCCTCCTTACACCCCTCCCCCATCTCTTCATTAACCCCTTCCCTGCTGCACCCTCCTCCTTACACCCCTCCCCCATCTCCTCATTAACCCCTTCCCTGCTGCACCCTCCTCCTTACACCCCTCCCCCATCTCTTCATTAACCCCTTCCCTGCTGCACCCTCCTCCTTACACCCCTCCCCCATCTCCTCATTAACCCCTTCCCTGCTGCACCCTCCTCCTTACACCCCTCCCCCATCTCCTCATTAACCCCTTCCCTGCTGCACCCTCCCCCTCCTCCTTACACCCCTCCCCCTCCTCCTCATTAACCCCTCCCCCTTCTCATACCCCTTTCCCATCTCATTAACCCCTTCCCTGCTGTACCCCTCCCCCATCTCCTCATTAACCCCTTCCCTGCTGCACCCTCCTCCTTACACCCCTCCCCCATCTCTTCATTAACCCCTTCCCTGCTGCACCCTCCTCCTTACACCCCTCCCCCATCTCCTCATTAACCCCTTCCCTGCTGCACCCTCCTCCTTACACCCCTCCCCCATCTCTTCATTAACCCCTTCCCTGCTGCACCCTCCTCCTTACACCCCTCCCCCATCTCCTCATTAACCCCTTCCCTGCTGCACCCTCCTCCTTACACCCCTCCCCCATCTCCTCATTAACCCCTTCCCTGCTGCACCCTCCTCCTTACACCCCTCCCCCATCTCTTCATTAACCCCTTCCCTGCTGCACCCTCCTCCTTACACCCCTCCCCATCTCTTCATTAACCCCTTCCCTGCTGCACCCTCCTCCTTACACCCCTCCCCCATCTCCTCATTAACCCCTTCCCTGCTGCACCCTCCTCCTTACACCCCTCCCCCATCTCTTCATTAACCCCTTCCCTGCTGCACCCTCCTCCTTACACCCCTCCCCCATCTCCTCATTAACCCCTTCCCTGCTGCACCCTCCTCCTTACACCCCTCCCCATCTCTTCATTAACCCCTTCCCTGCTGCACCCTCCTCCTTACACCCCTCCCCCATCTCCTCATTAACCCCTTCCCTGCTGCACCCTCCTCCTTACACCCCTCCCCCATCTCTTCATTAACCCCTTCCCTGCTGCACCCTCCTCCTTACACCCCTCCCCCATCTCCTCATTAACCCCTTCCCTGCTGCACCCTCCTCCTTACACCCCTCCCCCATCTCCTCATTAACCCCTTCCCTGCTGCACCCTCCTCCTTACACCCCTCCCCATCTCTTCATTAACCCCTTCCCTGCTGCACCCTCCTCCTTACACCCCTCCCCATCTCTTCATTAACCCCTTCCCTGCTGCACCCTCCTCCTTACACCCCTCCCCCATCTCCTCATTAACCCCTTCCCTGCTGCACCCTCCTCCTTACACCCCTCCCCATCTCTTCATTAACCCCTTCCCTGCTGCACCCTCCTCCTTACACCCCTCCCCCATCTCCTCATTAACCCCTTCCCTGCTGCACCCTCCCCCTCCTCCTTACACCCCTCCCCCATCTCTTCATTAACCCCTTCCCTGCTGCACCCTCCCCCTCCTCCTTACACCCCTCCCCCATATCATTAACCCCTTCTCTGCTGTGTTCCTACCCCCTCCCCAATCACCTTATTAACCCCTTCCCTGCTGTACCCCTCCTCCTCCTTATACCCCTCCCCCATTTGCTCATTAACCCCTTTGCTGCTGCACCCCTCCTCCTCATTAACCCCTCCCCCTTCTCATACCCCTTTCCCATCTCATTAACCCCTTCCCTGCTATACCCCTCCCCATCTCCTCATTAACACCTAACCTACTGTACCCCTTCCCCCATCTCCTCATTACCCCTTCCCTGCTGTACCCCTGACCTCACTAACCCCTTATATTCTGTACCCTTCCTCCTCCCCCGGTGTCATCCCTCTGTGTCCCCCGTGTTGGGTTCCCCCCCCCCCAGTATTGTCCCCGTGATGGGTATTTCCCTCCCCCAGCCCGGTATCATCCCTCTGTGTCCCCCGTGTCGGGGTATTCCTGCCCCGGTGTCATCCCTCTGTGTCCCCCCCCTGTCACCAGATAACCC
Organism: Pelophylax lessonae; assembly: GCF_965119305.1. Taxonomy (NCBI): domain Eukaryota; kingdom Metazoa; phylum Chordata; class Amphibia; order Anura; family Ranidae; genus Pelophylax; species Pelophylax lessonae. Next base: position 2,576,528 of record NC_138768.1, read on the forward strand.
GTCCTGTGATTGGCTTGGCGCTACCATTAACCCCTTCCTGTCCTCAGCAGGGCTCAGCACCTCCGGTTGGATCATCTCCTAGGATGGGTCCAAGTGAGGATGAGGCTCCACGGGGGGAGGAGCTCAGCGATGAGGAAGTGTCACCTGATTGGACTCCGCAGGAGAAGGCGCTACATGAAGCCAAAATGAAAGCCAAAGCCAAGCGGCGGCTCCGCCGAACGTCCTCCCGGGACTCCACCAGGGAATCGGAGAGTGCGGATAGCACGGTGGAGCCGGTCAGCCCGCGGGGGAAGGTCAACGACCGCAAATCACGGATGGGCAAGGGGCGAGGCCTGCCAAAGAAAGGTGAGAGAACCTACAAGAGAAAGGGAGGAGTGAGAATGGCAGAGATTGGGTGGGAGCAGTGGGGATTGGTCAAGGTGGGAATGGCAGGGATTGGTCAGGGTGGGAGCAGTGGGGATTGGCCAGGCTTGTGACATTTGGTCTTCCTGGGATGGTGAGGGTTGGTCAGGGTGTGGAATGGTCTGGACTGGAACAGTTTGCATTTGTTTGGGCCAGGATGGTGAGGATTGGTCTTCCCAGGATGGTGGGGGTTGGTCAGGGTGAGGGTTGGCCTGGGCTGGGATGGTGAGGGTTGGCCTGGGCCGCGGTGGTGAGGATTGGTCTAGGCCGGGGTGGTGAGGGTTGGCCTTGGCCGCGGTGGTGAGGGTTGGCCTTGGCCGCGGTGGTGAGGGTTGGCCTGGGCCGCGGTGGTGAGGGTTGGCCTGGGCCGCGGTGGTGAGGGTTGGCCTGGGCTGGGATGGTGAGGATTGGTCTAGGCCGGGATGGTGAGGGTTGGCCTGGGCCGCGGTGGTGAGGATTGGTCTAGGCCGGGATGGTGAGGGTTGGCCTGGGCAGCGGTGGTGAGGGTTGGCCTGGGCAGCGGTGGTGAGGATTGGTCTGGGCCGGGATGGTGAGGATTGGTCTGGGCCGGGGTGGTGAGGGTTGGCCTGGGCAGCGGTGGTGAGGGTTGGCCTGGGCAGCGGTGGTGAGGGTTGGCCTGGGCAGCAGTGGTGAGGATTGGTCTGGGCAGCGGTGGTGAGGATTGGTCTGGGCCGGGGTGGTGAGGGTTGGCCTGGGCCGCGGTGGTGAGGGTTGGCCTGAGCCTGGGTGGTGAGGATTGGTCTGGGCCGGGGTGGTGAGGGTTGGCCTGGGCCGCGGTGGTGAGGGTTGGCCTGAGCCTGGGTGGTGAGGGTTGGCCTGGGCCAGGATGGTGAGGGTTGGCCTGGGCCGGGATGGTGAGGATTGGTCTGGGCCGGGATGGTGAGGATTGGTCTGGGCCGGGGTGGTGAGGGTTGGCCTGGGCAGCGGTGGTGAGGGTTGGCCTGGGCAGCGGTGGTGAGGATTGGTCTGGACCGGGATGGTGAGGATTGGTCTGGGCCGGGGTGGTGAGGGTTGGCCTGAGCCTGGGTGGTGAGGGTTGGCCTGGGCCGGGATGGTGAGGGTTGGCCTGAGCCTGGATGGTGAGGGTTGGCCTGAGCCTTGATGGTGAGGGTTGGCCTGAGCCTGGATGGTGAGGGTTGGCCTGGGCCGGGATGGTGAGGGTTGGCCTGGGCAGCGGTGGTGAGGGTTGGCCTGGGCAGCGGTGGTGAGGGTTGGCCTGGGCAGCGGTGGAGAGGATTGGCCTGAGCCTGGATGGTGAGGGTTGGCCTGAGCCTGGATGGTGAGGGTTGGCCTGAGCCTGGATGGTGAGGGTTGACCTGGGCCGGGATGGTGAGGGTTGGCCTGGGCCGGGATGGTGAGGGTTGGCCTGAGCCTGGATGGTGAGGGTTGGCCTGGGCCGGGATGGTGAGGGTTGGCCTGAGCCTGGATGGTGAGGGTTGGCCTGAGCCTGGATGGTGAGGGTTGGCCTGAGCCTGGATGGTGAGGGTTGGCCTGGGCCGGGATGGTGAGGGTTGGCCTGAGCCTGGATGGTGAGGGTTGGCCTGGGCCGGGATGGTGAGGGTTGGCCTGGGCCGGGATGGTGAGGGTTGGCCTGGGCCGGGATGGTGAGGGTTGGCCTGGGCCGGGATGGTGAGGGTTGGCCTGGGCCGGGATGGTGAGGGTTGGCCTGGGCCGGGATGGTGAGGGTTGGCCTGGGCCGTGGTGGTGAGGGTTGGCCTGGGCCGTGGTGGTGAGGGTTGGCCTGGGCCGTGGTGGTGAGGGTTGGCCTGGGCCGCGGTGGTGAGGGGTGGTCAGGGTGTGGACTGGTCTGGGCCAGGATGGTGATGATTGGTGCAGGTGGGAACAGTAGGGATTGGTCGGGTAGGAATTGTGAGATATAATAAAGTGAATTACAAACCTCTTCTCTCTACAGGGGGAGCCGGTGGAAAGGGGGTTTGGGGGGCACCAGGGCAGATCTACAGTTACCAGGAGCCAGATGTCCGGGACCCCAACTATGATGAGTCTGCCCAGGTGAGCAGCCATAGACAGGGTGGTACTAGGAGTACATGGCGGCCTCTGTATGATCTGAGATGAGGCCATGCACACCTTTACCCTGACCCTGCATGGTCATCTCCTGCTATTCCCCATACAGGTCTATCTGATCCCTCATAGTGGTCCTCTATCTTCATGCTCTGGATTTGCTCCTCTTATCATGTTTGTCCCATAGGGTGACACGGTGTACCAGAAGGTGGTGCCGGAGCTGGACGAGACAGAACTTCAGAAGGCGGTCCATCCCATGGTGCAGGAGTACTTCGAACACGGGGACACCGGGGAGGTCATAGTGAGTATAGAGACCTGGATACAATACAGGAGGCCGGAGGAGGAGGTGACACCACCATTAATAGCCTGTAGCTCTGCAGCCTGGCAGAAAGCTCAGGATATGGTCGTGTGTTTGGGGTCTGGTGGACTGAGGACACGTGGTTGGTTGGGTGCTCAGCTTCCGTGTGGTTGGTGGACAGATCATTGTGTGTCCTGATTGTCTCCATCCTCCATTCCAGGCTCTCCTCCGTGAGCTGAATTTGGGGGGTCAGAGGCCGGAGGTACCCCGCCTGGCTGTGTCTCTGTCCCTGGAAGGAAAAGCCAGCCAACGGGAACTGACCTCCCGTCTCCTGTCTGACCTGCTGGGGAAAGTGCTGACCGAAGAGGACATGGCTTGGGCCTTTGACAGGCTGCTCATCAACTTACCTGACCTTATCCTGGACACTCCTGAGGCTCCACAGGTAAGTACACAATGGGTGTTTGCACAAGCCCCGCCCATTTCTGCGTGACAGGAGGCCTGCATGGTTTGTGTGATAATAAAGAGTGGGTATGTGTAAGGTCAAAGGGGAGGGGCCGGGTCATATTGGGGGTGGGGAGGGTCAGAATGGAATGAGGAGAATCAGAGCAGGGACACTGGGGCAGGGAGAGTTACAGCAAGAAAAGGGCAGTGGGGGAGGGTCAGAATGGGGGACATGGGGAAAGGTTAGGCACATGAGGGCGGGAAAGGCCAGTAGGGAACATTGGGGGTAATTGGGTTGAAGCAAAGCTGTGGATGTTTAAGTTGTAGTTGTAAATGGAAGTTCACCAGTGTGAGACGGTTGGCATGAACATGCAGAGGAGGATGTTGGGATTGAGGGGCCTGACGTTGTCAATTTATAAAAGTGGTTTAAGGATAATGGGGGTCATTAGGATGAGGATGACCTTCAGTGGCGAAGGGTATGGAATGGCGAAGGGTTTGGAATGGCGAAGGGTTTGGAATGGCGAAGGGTTTGGAATGGCGAAGGGTTTGGAATGGCGAAGGGTTTGGAATGGCGATGGGTTTGGAATGGCGATGGGTTTGGAATGGCGATGGGTTTGGAATGGCGATGGGTTTGGAATGGCGATGGGTTTGGAATGGCGATGGGTTTGGAATGGCGATGGGTTTGGAATGGCGAAGGGTTTGGAATGGCGATGGGTTTGGAATGGCGATGGGTTTGGAATGGCGATGGGTTTGGAATGGCGATGGGTATGGAATGGCGATGGGTTTGGAATGGCGATGGGTTTGGAATGGCGATGGGTTTGGAATGGCGAAGGGTATGGAATGGCGAAGGGTTTGGAATGGCGAAGGGTTTGGAATGGCGATGGGTTCGGGATTTCTTTCTTCAAGTAGAATTTCTTGGAGGGTGATTTTTGGGGAGGAAGTGGTTGGAATTGAAGATGACAAATGTTGGGAGGGGGGGGGGGGGTGACAGTGAACTATAAGGATTGAGGGTAAGGATCAGGATAAGATTTATAAACCAAGCATGAGGATGGACGACTGTATCTTGCAGACCTTATTTAACTTTTGTACCATCACTCTTGACTTTTGGGTTGTAGAGGATGAGGAGGACCTTTTTGATGTTAAGGAGATGGACAGTGATGAGGATGGGAACGCAGGGACTTGGAATGAAGCAGATAATGGGGATAAAGACTAGAAGGGATGAGGATTTGTATGGTGGATCATACCATCCGCTCCAATACCTTGGGGGAGATTGTAGAGGATGAGGAGGACCTTTTGATGTTGAGGAACAGCATTGAGGACGTTGGGACTTGGAATGAAGCAGATAATGGGGATAAAGACTAGGAAGGATGAGGATTTGTATGGTGGATCATACCATCCGCTCCAATACCTTGGGGAGATTGTAGAGGATGAGGAGGACCTTTTGATGTAAACACTGGAACTTGGAATGAATGAAGCAGCGAAATGGGGATGGGATCTAGGAAGGATGATGGTTTAGGTGGTACCATCTTCAATAACTTGGGGGGGGGGGTTGTAGGGGATGAGAGCAGATAATTGGGATGGAGACTAGGAAAGATGAGAATTGGATGGTACCATCACTAACGACATTAGTGTGGGGGGTTGTAGAGGATGAGAAGGACCTTTTTTTGATGTTGAGAAGATGAAGGACCGCACTAAGGAGGTAAACATTGGGGATTTGAGATGGTGTCTAGGAAGGATGAGGGTTTGGATGGTGGAAGGAACCATCAGAAGTTGTAAGGGGACCCCAGGCTGATGTTGGCGTTGTCATGTTTTGCAGATGCTGGGACAGTTCATCGCTCGTGCTGTGGCTGATCACGCATTGCCTCTTAATTTCCTGGACCGATACAAGGGACGCGTTGACTGTGACCATGCACGGTGAGGGGGGGGTGGGATCTTGGGAGTGGGGATTGTGTGTTGATCCTCCAGGTCGTACACCAAGTCTTCCTTGTACTTTTTGTTGGTGAAATATGAATATAATTGTAGATAGTGGAAGGAGCACCACATGAAATGTAACCGTGCAAGCACTACGTCCATCCAATATGATCCAGAGGTGTGGCCCTACGTCCATCCAATACGATCCAGAGGTGTGGCCCTACGTCCATCCAATACGATCCAGAGGTGTGGCCCTACGTCCATCCAATAAGATCCAGAGGTGTGGCCCTACGCCCATCTAATAAGATCCAGAGGTGTGGCCCTACGTCCATCCAATACGATCCAGAGGTGTGGCCCTACGTCCATCCAATACGATCCAGAGGTGTGGCCCTACGTCCATCCAGTAAGATCCAGAGGTGTGGCCCTACGCCCATCCAATAAGATCCAGAGGTGTGGCCCTACGTCCATCCAATAAGATCCAGAGGTGTGGCCCTACGTCCATCCAATAAGATCCAGAGGTGTGGCCCTACGTCCATCCAATACGATCCAGAGGTGTGGCCCTACGTCCATCCAATACGATCCAGAGGTGTGGCCCTACGTCCATCCAATACGATCCAGAGGTGTGGCCCTACGTCCATCCAATACGATCTAGAGGTGTGGCCCTACGTCCATCCAGTAAGATCCAGAGGTGTGGCCCTACGCCCATCCAATAAGATCCAGTGGTGTGGCCCTACGTCCATCCAATACGATCCAGAGGTGTGGCCCTACGTCCATCCAATACGATCCAGAGGTGTGGCCCTACGTCCATCCAATACGATCCAGAGGTGTGGCCCTACGTCCATCCAATACGATCCAGAGGTGTGGCCCTACGTCCATCCAATACGATCCAGAGGTGTGGCCCTACGTCCATCCAATACGATCCAGAGGTGTGGCCCTACGTCCATCCAATACGATCCAGAGGTGTGGCCCTACGTCCATCCAATACGATCCAGAGGTGTGGCCCTATGTCCATCCAATACGATCCAGAGGTGTGGCCCTATGTCCATCCAATACGATCCAGAGGTGTGGCCCTACGTCCATCCAATACGATCCAGGGGTGTGGCCCACCAAACATTGGTGACCCCTCCTATATTTCATCGGAATACTCTTTCTGAATGAGCTTTAAACTCGGCTACTTACCTCTGGATGTGAGGCTCCTTCTCACTCCAGTATTACCCTGAACCTGTAGAGTCTTCCGCATATGTGAGCTGCCTGAGACATCCATCTCCATCCATAGAATGTATCGAGGACTCTGAACGATGGATATAAACCTGATATTCCAGTTCCAAACTCAATTTACACTGCTACTAATGACAAACCTGTGTGGGGGTGGGGTTTTGTGTAAGGGGGGACACCACAGACACTGAGTTTGGGGGTAGGATACTGAGGGGGGGGCACCATGGACATTTCAGAATGGGGGTTGGTTGACACTATGGGCACCGTGCAAAAAAGGGGGTGGTGTGTGGCAAGGGACACCGCTGACGTTCTGCAAAGGAAGGGGGAGACACTATGGACCAGTGCGAGGAAAAAAGCCACCACTGACACCATGGACATCGTATGGGGAGGGGCACCTTGGATCCTGTGCAAGGAAAGGGGGGGGCATCACAGACACGGTGCAAGAAAGGGAGGCACCCCAGACCCTGTTTGAGGGATAGGGGGGCACCACAGACATTGTACAAGGGGAGGGGGGCAGCACCATTGACCCTGTCCGAGGAATGTGGGGCACCACGTTCGGCAACGTAAAGTTCACAGATAAGTTTGTAAAAAATCCTCTGATAAGAAGAAGATTCATACAAAGTGATGGCACCATAGTGGAAGAAAAGTGGGAGCCTCCTTTAGCCTAGGGTGGCCGATCACATGACCCTTCAGTCCAGTGTCTCATGTCGGTGCGGGAAGACATGGGCCTCTCTCTGTATATAGATGCCATTGATGTTTGTAGAAGGCTCTCATAATGAAATTAATTGGCTTTGTTGGACATCTGAGATCCTCTTCTCCTCCTCCCCCCCAGGGCTGCCTTAGACCGCGCTGCCGTCCTTCTTCGAATAAAGAGAGAGATCATCCGGCTGGACAACGTGTGGGGAGTCGGAGGAGGACTGAGACCCGTGAAACATCTCATCAAAGAGGTAACCCAACGGGGAACGAGGCCTGGGGGAGCTCAGATGTTTGTGTACCATAGAATGTTGTAGAGTTGTTCTGGTATTTAGAAATCATGGATAAGGATTCATTGTATCGTCTGGGATGAGATTTATAAACCATAGACGGATATATTTTGTATCTTCTGGGATGAGATATACAGTGGGGGAAATAAGTATTTGATCTCCTGTCAGATTGTGTAAGTTACAAAGAAATGGCGGGTGTATAATTTTTATCATAGGTGTATTTTATATGATAGAGACAGAATATCAACCAAAAATCCAGAAAAAACACATGATACAAATTATGAAGTTCAGGGAGTAAAATAAGTATTTGATCCCCTTAGTAGTTGGTGGAGAAACCCTTGTTGGAAGCACAGAGGTCAGACGTTTCTTGTAGATGGAAGCACAGAGGTCAGACGTTTCTTGTAGTTGGAAGCACAGAGGTCAGACGTTTCTTGTAGATGGAAGCACAGAGGTCAGACGTTTCTTGTAGTTGGGAGCACAGAGGTCAGACGTTTCCTGTAGTTGGAAGCACAGAGGTCAGACGTTTCTTGTAGTTGGAAGCACAGAGGTCAGACGTTTCTTGTAGTTGGAAGCACAGAGGTCAGACGTTTCTTGTAGTTGGGAAGCACAGAGGTCAGACGTTTCTTGTAGTTGGAAGCACAGAGGTCAGACGTTTCTTGTAGATGGAAGCACAGAGGTCAGACGTTTCTTGTAGTTGGGAGCACAGAGGTCAGACGTTTCTTGTAGATGGAAGCACAGAGGTCAGACGTTTCTTGTAGTTGGGAGCACAGAGGTCAGACGTTTCTTGTAGATGGAAGCACAGAGGTCAGACGTTTCTTGTAGTTGGGAGCACAGAGGTCAGACATTTCTTGTAGATGGAAGCACAGAGGTCAGACGTTTCTTGTAGTTGGGAAGCACAGAGGTCAGACGTTTCTTGTAGTTGGAAGCACAGAGGTCAGACGTTTCTTGTAGTTGGCCCCCAGGTTTGCACACATCTCAGGAGGGATTTTGCTCCACTCTTCTTTACAGATCTTCTCTAAATCCTTGAGGTTTCTTGGCTGTCGCTTGGCAACTCAAAGTTTCGGCTCCCTCCATACTTTTTCTATAGGAAGGAGGTCTGGAGACTGGCTGGGCCACTCTATGACCTTAATGTGCTTCTTCTTGAGCCACTCCTTTGTTGCCTTGGCGATATGTTTTGGGTCATTGTCATGCTGGAAGACCCATCCATGACCCATCTTCAGTGTTCTGGCTGAGGGAAGAAGGTTCTCATCCAAGATTTTACAATACATGGTGCCTTCAATTGGCCCCTCAATGCGGCAAAGCTGGCCTGTACCTTTATCAGAGAAACAGCCCCAAAGCATCATGTTCCCACCTACATGCGTGACTGTAGGGACGGTGACTGTAGGGACGGTGACTGTAGGGACGGTGACTGTAGGGACGGTGACTGTAGGGAAGGTGACTGTAGGGAAGGTGACTGTAGGGAAGGTGACTGTAGGGAAGGTGACTGTAGGGACGGTGACTGTAGGGACGGTGACTGTAGGGACGGTGACTGTAGGGACGGTGACTGTAGGGAAGGTGACTGTAGGGACGGTGACTGTAGGGACGGTGACTGTAGGGACGGTGACTGTAGGGAAGGTGACTGTAGGGAAGGTGACTGTAGGGAAGGTGGCTGTAGGGACGGAGACTGTAGGGAAGGTGGCTGTAGGGGCGGTGTCTGTAGGGGCGGTGTCTGTAGGGGCGGTGTCTGTAGGGGCGGTGTCTGTAGGGGCGGTGTCTGTAGGGGCGGTGTCTGTAGGGAAGGTGACTGTAGGGAAGGTGACTGTAGGGAAGGTGACTGTAGGGACGGTGTCTGTAGGGACGGTGGCTGTAGGGAAGGTGACTGTAGGGACGGTGGCTGTAGGGACGGTGTCTGTAGGGACGGTGGCTGTAGGGAAGGTGGCTGTAGGGACGGTGGCTGTAGGGAAGGTGTTCTTAGTCCCTCTTAGGGGTTTGGATTTAGTGTTAGGCATTAGGATGATTATTAGGGAAGGAGACCAGTGTTGGGGAGGTTAGGTTTTAGATTTAGGGTTAGAATGAAGGTTAAGGCTGGAGACCAGTTTTGGGATTAGAGGTTATGGTTAGGATTGAGGGTTAAGAGTTAGGATGAAGAGTTGGGCTAGAGAACGGTGTTGGGATTAGAGGTGAGGGTTTGGATTAAGAATGTGGATGAAGTTTAGGGCTAGGGACTTGTGTTGGGATAACGGTTTAGGACTAGACACCAGTGTTAGTGACTAGAGGCCAGTATTAGGATGAGCAGTTAGAGTTTGGGATTAGGTGAGGGTTAGGGATGAGTTTTAATGAAGGTTAGGGGCTACAAACCAGTTTTGGGATTAGAGGTTGAAATGAAAGTTGGGGCTGGAGTTCGGGGCGGTGTTGGAATTAGAGGTTTGGATTTAGGGTTAAGAGTAAAAATGAAGTTTAGGGCTAGGGACTAGTGTTGGGAATAAAGGGTTAGAGCTAGTAATAAGAATTAGGGTGAAGGTTAGGGCTGGTGATCAGTGTTGTGATTAGGGATTATGGTTTGGGGTTATTTATAGTGAAGGGTAGGGCTAGTGGTTACCAAATGGCTCCTCAGTTGGGTTGAGGGATGATGGGATGAAGGATGCTGGGGTTGGGGGTTTGGTGTATTGAGGCATGGGGTTGGCGTGGTTTTGGGCTAGAGACCAGTGTTGGGACTAGGGGTTAGAGTTGGTATTAGGAATTCGGTTGAAGGTTAGGGCTGGGGATCAGTGTTGGGACTAGGGATTATGGTTTGGGGTTATTTATAGAATGAAGGGTAGGGCTAGTGGTTAGGAAAAGGCTCCTTGGTTGGGTTGAAGGATGGGGTTGGGGGCTTGATAGATTGAGGGATGGGGTGGGGGGGTTTGATGTGTTGAGAGATGGGGTTGGCGTGGTTTTGGGCTAGAGAACAGTGTTGGGATTAGGGTTTGGACTTGTTATTAAGAATTAGGGAATTAGGGTGAAGGTTAGGGCTGGAGACCAGTGTTGGGATCAGGGATTATGGTTTGGGGCTATTTATAGAGTGAAAGGTAAGGCTCCTTGGTTGGGTTGAGGGATAGGGTTGGTGGCTTGAAGATTGCTGTTTTAGGGATGGGGTTGGTGTGTTTGAAGGATGATGGGGTTGGTCGGTTGATGGATGGGGTTGGTGTGTTTGAGGAATGGGGTTGGTGGGTTGAGGGATGAGTTTGGGGGGGTTGGTGTGTTTGAGGGATGGGGTTGGTGGGTTGAGGGATGAGTTTGGGGGGGTTGGTGAGTTGAGGGATGATGGGGTTTGGTGAGTTGAGGGATGGGTTGGTGTATTGATGGATGGGGTTGGTGTGGTTTTGGGCTAGAGACCAGTGTTGGGATTAGGGTTTGGACTTGTTATTAAGAATTAGGGAATTAGGGTGAAGGTTAGGGCTGGAGACCAGTGTTGGGATCAGGGATTATGGTTTGGGGCTATTTATAGAGTGAAAGGTAAGGCTCCTTGGTTGGGTTGAGGGATAGGGTTGGTGGCTTGAAGATTGCTGTTTTAGGGATGGGGTTGGTGGGTTGAGGGATGAGTTTGGGGGGGTTGGTGTGTTTGAGGGATGGGGTTGGTGGGTTGAGGGATGAGTTTGGGGGGGTTGGTGTGTTTGAGGGATGGGGTTGGTGGGTTGAGGGATGAGTTTGGGGGGGTTGGTGTGTTTGAGGGATGGGGTTGGTGGGTTGAGGGATGAGTTTGGGGGGGTTGGTGTGTTTGAGGGATGGGGTTGGTGGGTTGAGGGATGAGTTTGGGGGGGTTGGTGTGTTTGAGGGATGGGGTTGGTGGGTTGAGGGATGAGTTTGGGGGGGTTGGTGTGTTTGAGGGATGGGGTTGGTGAGTTGAGGGATGATGGGGTTTGGTGAGTTGAGGGATGGGTTGGTGTATTGATGGATGGGGTTGGTGTGGTTTTGGGCTAGAGACCAGTGTTGGGATTAGGGGTTAAAGTTGGTATTAAGAATTAGGGTGAAGGTTAGGACTGGATACCAGTGTTGCGTTTTAGGAATTATGGTTTGGGGTTATATATAGAGTGAAGGGTAAGATTAGTAGTTAGTAAAAGGCTCCTTGGTTGGGTTGAGGGATAGGGTTGGTGGCTTGAAGGATGATGGGGTTGGGGGGTTGGTTATTTGAGGGATGGGTTTGTGGTGTTTTTAAGGGATGATGGGTTTTGGTGAGTTGAGAGATGGGGGTTGGTGGGTTGAGGGATGGGGTTTGGTGAGTTGAGGGATGATGGGGATTTGGTGAGTTGAGGGATGGGGATTTGGTGAGTTGAGGGATGGGGATTTGGTGAGTTGAGGGATGGGGGTTGGTGGGTTGAGGGATGGGGTTTGGTGAGTTGAGGGATAATGGGGATTTGGTGAGTTGAGGGATGATGTGGATTTGGTGAGTTGAGGGATGGGGGTTGGTGGGTTGAGGGATGGGGATTTGGTGAGTTGAGGGATGGGGATTTGGTGAGTTGAGGGATGGGGATTTGGTGAGTTGAGGGATGGGGGTTGGTGGGTTGAGGGATGGGGATTTGGTGAGTTGAGGGATGGGGGTTGGTGGGTTGAGGGATGGGGTTTGGTGGGTTGAGGGATGATGGGGATTTGGTGGGTTGAGGGATGATGGGGATTTGGTGAGTTGAGGGATGATAGGGATTTGGTGAGTTGAGGGATGGGGGTTGGTGAGTTGAGGGATGGGGTTTGGTGGGTTGAGAGATGGGGGTTGTTGAGTTGAGGGATGGGGGTTGGTGGGTTGAGGGATGGGGATTTGGTGAGTTGAGGGATGGGGGTTGAGGGATGGGGATTTGGTGAGTTGAGGGATGGGGGTTGGTGAGTTGAGGGATGGGGTTTGGTGGGTTGAGGGATGGGGATTTGGTGAGTTGAGGGATGGGGATTTGGTGAGTTGAGGGATGGGGATTTGGTGAGTTGAGGGATGGGGATTTGGTGAGTTGAGGGATGGGGGTTGGTGGGTTGAGGGATAAGGTTTGGTAAGCTGAGGGATGGGGTTTGGTAAGCTGAGGGATGGGGTTGGTGTGTTTGAGGGATGATGGGATTGGTGGGTTGAGGGATGATGACAGGTACTCTATATGGAGAGATTTGGGGTCCATAAGACCCCAAATCCCTCCTCTGCCCTTAAAAGCATTCAAAACATCCAGATCTGTGTTTTTGAATGCCTTTTGATTTTTAAAAATGGCGCTGTTGACATCTTGGTAAAAGTGATGTCAGCTCATCGCTTCCGGGTTACCATAGCCAAGAGCCAATCAAAGCCGATCCGGTCTTTGTTCAGGTCTCCGATCAGCTGGTTGCTCGGGTCTTGGATGAGAATTGGGGTCAGGTTAGGTTGGGGACCGCATTGGGGTCAAATTTTAGTTTACGGGTTGTAATTGGGGTCAGGTTAGGTTGGGGACTGCATTGGGGTCAAAGTTTAGTGTAGGGGTTGTAATTGGGGTCAGGTTAGGTTGGGGACCGCATTGGGGTCAAAGTTTAGTGTAGGGGTTGGAATTGGGGTCAGGTTAGGTTGGGGGACCGCATTGGGGTCAAAGTTTAGTGTAGGGTTGGAATTGGGGGTCAGGTTAGGTTGGGGGACCATGTTGGGGTCAGAGCTTGGTTTAATGGCTGGAATTGGGGTCAGAATGAGGACAACAGTTGGGTCATAACTTTAGGAACTCTAATTGGGGTTGTACTTGACTTGGACCAGAAATGGTGGGCATGTTGGCTAAGATTTGGCATTGGGGGGTTTAGGTCGAGGAGTTCCTTCATTCTGAGCATGCTCATCATTCGTTCATTGTGTCCCTTGTAAGTGTTGGTCACCGAGAGGTAGATGACATTCACTCTGACTTGTTGCTCTCCTCCTGCAGATGAACCTTCTCCTCCAGGAGTTCCTATCATCCGGTCAGATGTCCGAGGCGGAGCGATGTCTCCGGGATCTGGAGGTGCCTCACTTCCACCATGAGCTCGTCTACGAGGTATCAGAAATGGAATTGAATTTGGTGGCAGTTGGAATATAAACTGTTGAATTATTATGGAGAGATGAGGGAATGTGAGGGCACCAATCATAACCAGGGGAGGTGTCAATGGGACTCTGCCATTGGTGGTTTTGTGTGGAGACACGAGTCCGGAGACTGGGAAGTCCTCTATGTATAATTGTCCTGGGTGTGTAGAGAAAGAGGAGAGGTGTTGTCTGAGCCACAGAGAGTCTTATGACTCCTCTTAGAAACCCCTCACTGTCCACCAACAGACATAATACACCTTCTCTGGGATTGGTATATGTTAATGGCATGCATTGTATATGGTGGGGATGGGCGCACACCTATACAACCCACTCTTATCATTCTCTTGTCCTCAGGCGGTGGTCATGGTTTTGGAAGGCTCGGGGGAGGGCCATGTTATGATGGTGGTGAAGTTGTTGAAGGCGTTGTATGACAGCGGTATGATCACATTGGACCAGATGAACCGGGTAAGATGTCCCGTACCGATCATAGAGTGTTACATGTGTGTGCTGAGCACGGCGCTCACTCTCCCGTGTCCTGCAGGGGTTCCAGCGTGTCTACTCCGAGCTTCCCGATCTCAGCCTGGATGTACCCAATGCTCAGAATGTCATGGAGAAACTGGTGGACCTGTGTTACCAGGAGGGCGCCATCACCCAACAGCTGCGGGACCAGTGTCCATTCAGGTGCGTGTGAGGGGGAGGAGCTTAGATGAGGCTTCCTTCCTTTACCTGGGGATTGACAGGGAGGAGCTTAGAGGAGGCTTCCTTCCTGTACCTGGGGATTGAGGGGGAGGAGCTTAGAGGAGGCTTCCTTCCTGTACCTGGGGATTGAGGGGGAGGAGCTTAGAGGAGGCTTCCTTTCTGTACCTGGGGATTGAGGGGGAGGGGCTTAGAGGAGGCTTCCTTCTTGTACCTGGGGATTGAGGGGGAGGAGCTTAGAGGTGGCTTCCTTCTTGTACCTGGGGATTGAGGGAGAGGAGACTTCCTTCCTGTACCTGGAGATTGAGGGGGGGAGGCTTAGAGAAGACTTCCTTCCTGTACCTGGGGATTGACAGGGAGGAGCTTAGAGGAGGCTTCCTTTATGTACGTGGGGATTGAGGGGGAGGAGTCTAGAAGGAGGCTTACTTTTGGTAACTGGGGATTGAGGGGGGAGGAGCCTAGGAGCTTCCTTCCTGTACCTGGGGATTAAGGGGGAGGAGCTTAGAGGAGGCTTCTTTCCTGTACCTGGGGATTGAGTGGGAGGAGCCTAGAAGTGGCTTTCTTGTACTTGGGGATTGAGAGGGAGGAGTCTAGGAGCTTCCTTCGTGTACCTGGGGATTAAGGGGGAGGAGCTGAGAGGAGGCTTCCTTCCTGTAGCTGGGAATTGAGGGGGAGGAGCTTAGAGGAGTCTTCCTTCCTGAATCTGTGGTATAAATAAGAGAGGATTAGAAAAAGTGTCAGCGCTAAGAACAATTAATAAATTCAGTACTAAAAAAAGATGAGAAATTTGAGTCCATATATATAAAAGATCGGTCCCAGGCAGATCATCCATGTGAACTAAAGAACCGATCCGATTCACACCCAAAGTGAGAACTGAATATTCTTACCGGGACCTGCGGGCCACTAAATTATAGGCGGTCACCTTACATAAGGGAATGGGGTCCCCCTCCAAACCGCAGGCCTGGAATTACCCCGGATAATCTGAGACTTCCACAATATCTGCGAAGGAAAAGAAGCGCTAACGGAGAAAGTAGAATATTGCACTTATAAGATCCAAGAGTAAAAAGAGTGCTCATAAAATCACGCCGATGGAGACCGCGGCGTTCCTACAAAGCCTTCCTCGTTGCTCCCGGCTCAAAGCCGTAGCCCACCAATCAGAGAGCGATAACGTGGTGATGTCACATTTGTAAGCTCCACCCTACGCATTTCGTCAGATGTAACGGCGTCTGGGGATTGGCTTAGATAAATAACAGAGGAGCTCAGAAGAGCACTCCATTCCTGTATTGGGGAATAACTGGGGGAGGAGCTTAAATAAGGGCTCTTTTTTATATCAGTGATACAATGGGGAGGGGCTTAAGAGGAGTTTCCATTCTTGTATCAGAGAATGTCAGTTAGGGGGAGGAGTTGTGTTTGGGATATAATGGAAGTGGGGGAGCTCTGCGGAGACTACCGGTCTGTATGAGGGAGGAGTATCTAACCACGTCTGTATTGGGGAGAAGTATCTAACCACTTCTGTATCGGGGAGGAGTATCTAACCACGTCTGTATCGGGGAGGAGTATCTAACCACGTCTGTATCGGGGAGGAGTATCTAACCACGTCTGTATCGGGGAGGAGTATCTAACCACTTCTGTATCAGGGAGGAGTATCTAACCACGTCTGTATCGGGGAGGAGTATCTAACCACGTCTGTATCGGGGAGGAGTATCTAACCACGTCTGTATCGGGGAGGAGTATCTAACCACGTCTGTATCGGGGAGGAGTATCTAACCACTTCTGTATCGGGGAGGAGCATCTAACCACTTCTGTATCAGGGAGGAGTATCTAACCACTTCTGTATCGGGGAGGAGTATCTAACCACTTCTGTATCAGGGAGGAGTATCTAACCACTTCTGTATCAGGGAGGAGTATCTAACCACTTCTGTATGAGGGAGGAGTATCTAACCACTTCTGTATCAGGGAGGAGCATCTAACCACTTCTGTATCGGGGAGGAGCATCTAACCACTTCTGTATCAGGGAGGAGCATCTAACCACTTCTGTATCGGGGAGGAGACTCCTCCTGGCATCTGGGGTATTAATGGGGGCAGGAGCTTAGACTCCTCCTTGTATCTGGGTTATTAATGGGGGGGGGGGGGGGAGCTTAGAAGACACTTCCTTGTATCTTGGTTATTAATGGAGGAGGAGCTTAGACTCCTCTTGCATCTGGGGTATTAATGGGGGGAGGAGCTTAGAAGACTCCTCCTTGTATCTGGGTTATTAATGGCGGAGGAGCTTAGAGGACACTTCCTTGTATTTGGAGTATCAGTGGGGGGAGGAGCTTAGAAGACTTTCTTGTATTAATGAGGGGAGGAGCTTAGAAGACCCTCCCTTGTATCTGGGGTAATAATGGAGGGAGGAGCTTAGAAGACTTCCTTGTGTCTGGGGTAATAATAGGGGGAGGAGTTTACAGTAATCTTCTTTCCTGTATCTGGGGTATTTATGGGGGGAGGAGTTTTGACTCCTCCTTGTATCTGGGTTATTAACGGCGGAGGAGCTTAGAGGACACTTCCTTGTATTTGGAGTATTAATGGGGGAGGAGCTTAGACTCTTCCTTGTATTTGGGGTATTAATGGAGGGAGGAGCTTAGACTCCTCCTTGTATCTGGGGTATTAATGGAGGGAGGAGCTTAGACTTCTCCTTATATCTGGGGTATTAATGGGGGGGGAGCTTAGAGGACACTAACTTGTATTTGGAGTATTAATTGGGGGAGGAGCTTAAAAGACTTTCTTGTATTGATGGGGGAGGAGCTTAGAAGACCCTCCCTTGTATCTGGGGTAATAATGGAGGGAGGAGCTTAGAAGACTTCCTTGTGTCTGGGGTATTAATAGGGGAGGAGCTTACAATAATCTTCTTTCCTGTATCTGGGGTATTTGTGGGGGGAGGAGTTTAGGATACCGCCTCCTTGTATCTTGGGTATTAGTGATGAGAGGGGCTTAGAGTAGGTTTCTTTCCTGTATTTGGGATATTTATGGGGGGAGGGGATTAGAGGAGATGTCCTTCCTGTATCTGGGTATGAATGGGAGGAGGAGCTTAGGATACCTTCTTTTGTCAGTGGGGGAGGGGCTTAGCGGAGACTTCCTTCCTATCACTGAAGGAAGGTACATGGAGGCCTCCTCATATCCATGTTTCCGCTGGCAGGCTGGGGTAAAAAGTCTCCTCCTGTACCCGGGGTGTCAGCAAGGAGCGATGGGCAGACCCTGGGAGGAGCCAGCTTTGTGTATGACTGTGGGGGAGGAGTTTAGGGGGGTCTCACTCCTGCCGCCATGTTTGGTGATGAGCATTTTTGGATCATGTGATCTTACAATAACCGTTCCCCCGGATACCAATCTGTGACCCTCTGTCCTCTCTCTCCTGCAGGGGACGCAAGCGTTTTGTGAGTGAGGGAGACGGAGGACTCATCAAACAGTGACTGGACCCCTCCCCCCCCCCTGGCCTGGAGGTCAGAGATTCGGGGGAGACCGAGATCTTCTGGTGTACAAAGCAACCAAAATAAAGGGGGAAATTGGGAAATGACTGGCTGGTGATTTAATGTTAACCTGTGCTGAGGGCACATAAGGGCTTATTAAAACCTTACATACCACATACACCGGTGCAATGACCTCCCCCTCCCCCCATACACCACTGTATACTGGTATATTGACCCCCCCCCAAAAAAATTCACACATCCAACCAACTCACCACATCTCCTGATGAAGCCCACCCAATGTATAGGGATGACTCACAGCGTCTACATCCAGTTCACACATCTTACTTACTCCCCACATCTCCTGATGAAGCCCACCCAATGTATAGGGATGACTCACAGCGTCTACACCAGTACACCTATCTAACCCACTCCCCACATCTCCTGATGAAGCCCCCCCAATGTATAGGGATGACTCACAGCGTCTACACCAGTACACCTATCTAACCCACTCCCCACATCTCCTGATGAAGACCACCCAATGTAAGGGGCTGACTTGGCTTCTACACCAATACACCCATATACCCGACTCCCCACATCTCCTGATGAAGACCACCCAATGTAAGGGGCTGACTCGGCTTCTACACCAATACACCCATATACCCGACTCCCCACATCTCCTGATGAAGACCACCCAATGTAACGGGGCTGACACTCAGCTTATACACCAGTACACCTATCTAACCGACTCCCTACATCTCCTGATGAAGACCACCCAATGTAAGGGGCTGACTCTCAGCTTCTAGACCAGTACACCTATCCAACCCACTCACCACATCTCCTAATGAAGACCACCCAATGTAAGGGGCTGACTCTCAGCTTCTAGACCAGTACACCTATCCAACCCACTCACCACATCTCCTAATGAAGACCACCCAATGTAAGGGGCTGACTCTCAACTTCTAGACCAGTACACCTATCCAACCCACTCACCACATCTCCTAATGAAGACCACCCAATGTAAGGGGCTGACTCTCAGCTTCTAGACCAGTACACCTATCCAACCCACTCACCACATCTCCTAATGAAGACCACCCAATGTAAGGGGCTGACTCTCAACTTCTAGACCAGTACACCTATCCAACCCACTCACCACATCTCCTAATGAAGACCACCCAATGTAAAGGGCTGACTCGGCTTCTACACCAATACACCCATATAACCCACTCCCCACAGCTCCTGATGAAGACCACCCAATGTAAGGGGTTGACTCTCAGCTTCTACACCAGTACACCTATCTAACCGACTCCCTACATCTCCTGATGAAAACCACCCAATGTATAGGGATGACTCACAGCATCTACACCAGTTCACACATCTTACTGACTCCCCACATCTCCTGATGAAGACCACCCAATGTAAAGGGCTGACTCTCAGCTTCTACACCAGTACACCTATCCAACCCACTCCCCACATCTCCTGATGAAGACCACCCAATGTAAGGGGCTGACTCTCAGCTTCTAGACCAGTACGCCTATCCAACCCACTCCCCACATCTCCTAATGAAGACCACCCAATGTAAGGGGCTGACTCTCAGCTTCTAGACCAGTACACCTATCCAACCCACTCCCCACATCTCCTGATGAAGACCACCCAATGTAAGGGGCTGACTCTCAGCTTCTAGACCAGTACACCTATCTAACCGACTCCCCACATCTCCTGATGAAGACCACCCAATGTAAGGGGCTGACTCGGCTTCTACACCAATACACCTATCTAACCCCCTCCCCACATCTCCTGGTGAAGACCACCCAATGTAAGGGGCTGACTCGGCTTCTACACCAATACACCCATATAACCGACTCCCCACCCTCCTGATGAAGACCACCCAATGTAAGGGGCTGACTCGGCTTCTACACCCATATAACCCACTCCCCACATCTCCTGATGAAGACCACCCAATGTAAGGGGTTGACTCTCAGCTTCTACACCAGTACACCTATCTAACCGACTCCCTACATCTCCTGATGAAGACCACCCAATATAAGGGGCTGACACTCAGCTTCTAGACCAGTACACCCATCTAACCAACTCCCCACATCTCCTGATGAAGACCACCCAATGTAAGGGGCTGATTCTCAGCTTCTAGACCAGTACACCCATCTAACCAACTCCCCACATCTCCTGATGAAGACCACCCAATGTAAGGGGTTGACTCTGAGCTTCTACACCAGTACACCTATCTAACTGACTCCCCACATCTCCTAATGAAGACCACCCAATGTAAGGGGCTGACTCTCAGCTTCTACACCAGTACACCTATCTAACCCACTCCCCACATCTCCTGGTGAAGACCACCCAATGTAAGGGGCTGACTCGGCTTATACACCAATACACCCATATAACCGACTCCCCACATCTCCTGATGAAGACCACCCAATGTAAGGGGCTGACTCGGCTTCTACACCAATACACCCATATACCCGACTCCCCACATCTCCTGATGAAGACCACCCAATGTAAGGGGCTGACTCTCGGCTTCTACACCAGTACACCTATCTAACCCCCTCCCCACATCTCCTGGTGAAGACCACCCAATGTAAGGGGCTGACTCGGCTTCTACACCAATACACCCATATAACCGACTCCCCACCCTCCTGATGAAGACCACCCAATGTAAGGGGTTGACTCTCAGCTTCTACACCAGTACACCTATCTAACCGACTCCCTACATCTCCTGATGAAGACCACCCAATGTAAGGGGCTGACTCTCAGCTTATACACCAATACACCTATCTAACCGACTCCCTACATCTCCTGATGAAGACCACCCAATGTAAGGGGCTCAACTCAGCTTCTAGACCAATACACCCATATAACCGACTCCCCACCCTCCTGATGAAGACCACCCAATGTAAGGGGTTGACTCTCAGCTTCTACACCAGTACACCTATCTAACCGACTCCCTACATCTCCTGATGAAGACCACCCAATGTAAGGGGCTGACTCTCAGCTTATACACCAATACACCTATCTAACCGACTCCCTACATCTCCTGATGAAGACCACCCAATGTAAGGGGCTCAACTCAGCTTCTAGACCAATACACCCATATAACCGACTCCCCACCCTCCTGATGAAGACCACCCAATGTAAGGGGTTGACTCTCAGCTTCTACACCAGTACACCTATCTAACCGACTCCCTACATCTCCTGATGAAGACCACCCAATGTAAGGGGCTGACTCTCAGCTTATACACCAGTACACCCATCTAACCGACTCCCCACATCTGATGAAGACCACCCAATGTAAGGGGCTGACTCTCAGCTTTTAAACCAATACACCCATCTAACCGACTCCTGAGCTCCTTGGATCTATGCAGAAGACCCGCAACCCAGGCAGTGTAATCTCTCCAATCTCACCTTCAGTTCCTGAGGACTGGCTGTGCCCCCTCCTGAAATTTAGGAAGTGGTGGGGGGTGCAATATTGGGTCTGAACCACCTGGAGAGCTCCCTTATTGGTATGATCAGCCTCTCTACAGCTGTCCATCACCAACATGGAAAATCCATCTCACCTGGAGTCCAGCAAAAGATTAACCTGCAGAGCAACCTTCTGCTCCCCCCTGGAGGGAGTACCAAACACACCAAGAACTGGCCTCCAAATATCCCCCCTTACCGGCCAATACCAAAAAGGGAGGGGCCACAAAATACCCCCCCAATCCCTCATCACCACCTTATATGAAAATTTCCCTCTCCTTCTGAAACCATTGATGGAGGGGACCTCAAATACCCCCCAATCCCAGCTCCCCCCACCTTTCATGGAAATATGTCACCTGTTGAGCCCACTGATGGCAGAACTAGACTGCCCAGACACGCCCCCTTCCTGCTCTTATAGTAAATACCTATTCCTTATACTCCTGGTATACTAATCCTTCCATACACCGCTACACTGCTCTTATAGTAAAGACCTCCTCCCTATACTGCTGGTATAATATTCCTTCCATGCAAAGCTACACTGCTCTTATAGTAAAGACCTCATCCCTATACTGCTGGTATAATAATCCTTCCATACACAGCTACAGTGCTCTTATAGTAAAGACCTCCTCCCTATACTGCTGGTATAATAATCCCTTTTCCATACACCGCTACACTGCTCTAATAGCAAAGACCTCCTCCCTATACTGCTGGTATATTAATCCTTCCATACACAGCTACACTGCTCTTATAGCAAAGACCTCCTCCCTATACTGCTGGTATAATAATCCTTCCATACACAGCTACAGTGCTCTTATAGTAAAGACCTCCTCCCTATACTGCTGGTATAATAATCCTTCCATACACAGCTACAGTGCTCTTATAGTGAAGACCTCCTCCCTATACTGCTGGTATAATATTCCTTCCATTAAAAGCTACACTGCTCTTATAGTAAAGACCTCCTCCCTATACTGCTGTTATAATAATACCTTTTCCATATACAGCTACACTGCTCTTACAGTAAATACCTATTCCTTATACTCCTGGTATACTAATCCTTCCATACACCGCTACACTGCTCTTATAGTAAAGACCTCCTCCCTATACTGCTGGTATAATATTCCTTCCATGCAAAGCTACACTGCTCTTATAGTAAAGACCTCATCCCTATACTGCTGGTATAATAATCCCTTTTCCATACACCGCTACACTGCTCTAATAGCAAAGACCTCCTCCCTATACTGCTGGTATATTAATCCTTCCATACACAGCTACACTGCTCTTATAGTAAAGACCTCCTCCCTATACTGCTGGTATAATAATCCTTCCATACACAGCTACAGTGCTCTTATAGTGAAGACCTCCTCCCTATACTGCTGGTATAATAATCCTTCCATACACAGCTACAGTGCTCTTATAGTAAAGACCTCCTCCCTATACTGCTGTTATAATAATACCTTTTCCATACACAGCTACACTGCTCTTACAGTAAATACCTATTCCTTATACTCCTGGTATACTAATCCTTCCATACACCGCTACACTGCTCTTATAGTAAAGACCTCCTCCCTATACTGCTGGTATAATAATCCCTTTTCCATACACCGCTACACTGCTCTAATAGCAAAGACCTCCTCCCTATACTGCTGGTATATTAATCCTTCCATACACAGCTACACTGCTCTTATAGTAAAGACCTCCTCCCTATACTGCTGGTATAATAATCCTTCCATACACAGCTACAGTGCTCTTATAGTAAAGACCTCCTCCCTATACTGCTGGTATAATATTCCTTCCATTAAAAGCTACACTGCTCTTATAGTAAAGACCTCCTCCCTATACTGCTGTTATAATAATCCTTCCATACACTGCTCTTATAATAAAGACCTCCTCCCTATACTGCTGGTATAATAATACCTTTTCCATACACAGCTACACTGCTCTTACAGTAAATACCTATTCCTTATACTCCTGGTATACTAATCCTTCCATACACCGCTACACTGCTCTTATAGTAAAGACCTCCTCCCTATACTGCTGGTATAATATTCCTTCCATGCAAAGCTACACTGCTCTTATAGTAAAGACCTCCTCCCTATACTGCTGGTATAATAATCCTTCCAAACACAGCTCTTACAGTAAATACCTATTCCTTATACTGATGGTATAATCTTCTGTACACAGCTAGACAACTCTGAAAGCAAAAACATCTTCTCTGTACTGACCTTATAATCATGATTTCTTCATACACAGCTCAACTGCTCTGACAGTAAAGACCTCCTGCATCTACTCCTGGCATAATCATTCTTCCTTCATACACCGCTGCAGTACTCTGACAGCCCTGTACTGGGAAAATCATCCTTCCATATACAGCTACTCTGCTATGACAGTAAAGACCTCCTCCCCTTACCGCCAGTATAATTATCCATCCTTTGTACACAGCTACTCTGCTCTGACAGTAAAGACATCCTGCCTCCATACACAACTACACTGCTTGGACAGTACAGCTTCTTCCTGTACTGCCAGTCTAATCACCCTTACTCCATACAAAGCCACACTGCTCTGACAGTAAGAACCTCCTTCCTATACTGCTGAATAATCATTTCTCTTCAACTACACTCCTCTGACAGTAAATACCTCTTCCCTTTACTACTGGTATAATCATCATTCTGTCATACATAGCTACTCAGCTCTGACAGTAAAGACTCTTCTATTTCCAGTATATTCATCCTCCATACACAGGGAAACTCCTCTGACAGTAAAGATCTCCATCCACTGCCAGCATAATTATCCTTCCTCTGTACATGGCTCTGACAGTAAAGACCTCCTCCGTATATTGCTGGTATAATCATCCCTCTGTACGCTGCTACACAGCTTCCTCCCTAAAACAGCCCCCCCCCTATACTGCGAGTATAATCCTCCTTCCTCTGTGTACAGTTACACTGCTCTGACAGTAAAGACCTCCTCCATACACTATGGATATAATCCTCCTTCCTCTGTGTACAGTTACACTGCTCTGACAGTAAAGACCTCCTCTATACACCATGGGTATAATCATCCTTCCTCTGTGTACAGTTACACTGCTCTGACAGTAAAGACCTCCTCCATACACTATGGGTATAATCCTCCTTCCTCTGTGTACAGTTACACTGCTCTGACAGTAAAGACCTCCTCCATACACTATGGGTATAATCCTCCTTCCTCTGTGTACAGTTACACTGCTCTGACAGTAAAGACCTCCTCTATACACCATGGGTATAATCATCCTTCCTCTGTGTACAGTTACACTGCTCTGACAGTAAAGACCTCCTCCATACACTATGGGTATAATCCTCCTTCCTCTGTGTACAGTTACACTGCTCTGACAGTAAAGACCTCCTCTATACACTATGGGTATAATCATCCTTCCTCCATGCATAAATGCCCTGCTCTGACAGCAAAGACTTCTTCCCTATACTGCTGGTATAATCACCCTTCCTCCATACAGATATAAACTGCTTTGACAGTAAAGACCTCTTTCCTATACTGCTGAGATAATCGTTGTTCCTCCATTCCCAGTGACACTGACCGCGGAGTAAAGACCTCCTCCCTAGACTGCCAGTAATATCGTCCTTCCTCAGAACACAGCTATGTTACCTCCTCCATATACCTCTAGTATAATCATCCTTCTGTACTGTGCTGTGACATTAAAGACCTCCTCCAGTGTAATCACCCTTCTTCCCTACTCTGCTTTGACAGTAATGACCTCCTCTCCGTACCTCCAGTATATTCATCCTCCTCCTGTTCTCTGCAGTAACAATAAACACCGCCTCCCTGTACCTCCAATATAATCATCCTTTTGTACTCTGCTGTGACTGTAAAGAACTCCCTGTACCTCCAGTATAATCATCCTTCTGTACACTGCTGTGACAGTAAAGACCTCCTCCCTGTACCTCCAGTATAATCATCCTTCCGTACTCTGTTGTGACAGTAAAGATCTCTTCCATGTTCCTCCAGTATAATCATCCTTCTATACTCTGCTGTGACAGTAAAGACCTCCTCCCGTACCTCCAGTATAATCACCCTTCCTCCGTACTCTGCTGTGACAGTAAACACCTCCTGCCTCTATCTCCAGTATAATCATCCTTCCATACTCTGCTGTGACAGTAAAGACCTCCTCCCCATACCTCCAGTATAATCATCCTTCTATACTCTGCTGTGACAGTAAAGACCTCCCCGTACCTCCAGAATAATCATCCTTCTTCCGTACTCTGCTGTGACAGTAAAGACCTCCTCCCCATACCTCCAGTATAATCACCCTTCTTCTATACTCTGCTGTGACAGGAAAGACCTCCCTGTACCTTCAGTATAATCACCCTTCTGTACTCTGCTGTGACAGTAAAGACCTCCTCCCCGTACCTCAAGTATAATTCCTCTGTAGTCTGCTGTGACAGGAAAGACCTCCTACCCATACCTCCAGTATAATCACCCTTCTATACTCTGCTATGACAGTAAAGACCTCCTCCCGTGCCTCCAGTATAATCATCCTTCTATACTCTGCTGTGACAGGAAAGACCTCCTCCCCGTACCTCCAGTATAATCATCCTTCTATACTCTGCTGTGACAGGAAAGACCTCCTCCCCGTACCTCCAGTATAATCACCCTTCCTCCGTACTCTGCTGTGACAGGAAAGACCTCCTCCCCATACCTCCAGTATAATCACCCTTCTTCTATACTCTGCTGTGACAGTAAATACCTCCTCCCTGTACCTCCAGTAAAATCACCCTTCTTCTATACTCTGCTGTGACAGGAAAGACCTCCCTGTACCTCCAGTATAATCATCCTTCTTCCGTACTCTGCTGTGACCGTAAAGACCTCTTCCCTGTACCTCAAGTATAATTCTTCTGTACTCTACTGTTACAGTAAAGACCTCCTCCCCGTACCTCCAGTATAATCACCCCTCTTCTATACTCTGCTGTGACAGTAAAGACCTCCCTGTACCTCCAGTATAATCACCCTTCTATACTCTGCTGTGACTGGAAAGACCTCCGCCCCGTACCTCAAGTATAATTCTTCCATACTCTGCTGTTACAGTAAAGACCTCCTCCCCGTACCTCCAATATAATTATTCCGTACTCTGCTGTTACAGTAAAGACCTCCTCCCCGTACCTCCAGTATAATCACCCTTCTTCTATGCTCTGATGTGACAGGAAAGACCTCCTCCCCGTACCTCCAGTATAATCACCCTTCTTCTATACTCTGCTGTGACAGTAAAGACCTCCTCCCTGTACCTCAAGTATAATTCTTCTGTAGTGTGCTGTGACAGGAAAGACCTCCTACCCATACCTCCAGTATAATCACCCTTCTATACTCTGCTGTGACAGGAAAGACCTCCTCCCCGTACCACCAGTATAATCATCCTTCCGTACTCTGCTGTGACAGGAAAGACCTCCTCCCCGTACCTCAAGTATAATTATTCCGTATTTTGCTGTTACAGTAGAGACCTCCTCCCCATACCTCCAGTATAATCCTTCTTCCGTACCATGCTGTGACAGTAAAGACCTCCTAATCCTTCCATACTCTGCTGTGAAAGGAAAGACCTCCTCCCCATACCTCCAGTATAATCATCCTTCTATACATAATGAGATGAGAGGGGGCGGGGATTGGGAAGGGGGCGGGGATGGTGATAATCCCTCTATACACCCTGTAGGAGGGGCTGAAGTGAAAAGATCGCCATGACTGACGTGTGTGGGGGAGGGATGATTCTCGGACTGCGCCTCCTCATCCACATCATATGTCACATGATCACCATGCTGGACACACCTTTCCAAGTCTTCCCGTAACCACACCCCCATGGACGGAGGAAGCGCCTCTCATTGGATGAGAGTGATCAACAGCCTGACCAATTCCGCGCCGCGCCCGACAGGACGCCGCAATGCACGCTGACCCCGCCCCTTCTGCTTCACCCAACCGCGCTTCCGGCTGGGTGGAGGAAGATGTCGGAGGGTGTACCCTCTACTCCACGTGTCACTTCCCGGTCATTGCAGCCAATCAGAGAGCCGCACCGGTATGTGGAGCCCCCAGAGCCACCTCAGCCCTGGGGGAGGAAGGGATGAGGGGGAGGGGGTGGTAATGATGGAGGGGTTATAATGTGTAATGGGGGTAATTCCAGGGGCCGGTATATATATATATATAGATGGGTGGAATATTATTATGGGGGAAGGGGGGGGTATATAAATATATATATATATAGTGGGGGAAGTGGTAATGGAGGTGTTGTGTGTATATATATGGGGGGATGTATGCTGTGTGAGTGTATATATATATATATATGTATGTATGAGGACTATATACAGGGAGATATATATGGAGTGTATATATATATATTGGGGGAAGGGGGATATATGGAGTGTATATATATATATATACACTGGGGGGAGTGGTAATGGTGGTGTTGTGTATATACCTCCCCTCCCCCATATCTCTCCCCAGTGTGTGTATATATATATATATATACTGTATATACACTATATTGTCAAAAGTATTGGGACGCCGGCCTTTACACACACATGACCTTTAACCACTTAAGCCCCGGAGGATTTGGCTGCTAAAGGACCAGGGGTTTTTTTTGCGATTTTTTTTACTGCGTGACTTTAACTGACAATTGCGCGGTTGTGCGACGCTGTACCTAAACGAATTTGGCGTCCTTTTTTCCCCACAAACAGAGCTTTCTTTTGGTGGTATTTGATCACCTGTGCGATTTTTTGATCATGCGCTATAAACAAAAAAAGAGCGTCAATTTTGCAAAAATAACAATATTTTTCACATTTTTTTATATGAAATTCCCCAAAAAAAAAGTAAAAATCAAAATTTTTTAACATTTTTCGGCCAATTTGTTTTATGCTACCTATGTTTGGTAAAAAAAATCGCAAAAAGTGTATTTTGATTGGTTTGCGCAAAAGTTATCGCGTTTACTAACAAAGGGAAAGATTTTTGTCATTTTTGGTGTTTTTTTTTTAACGAGTAATGGCGGTGATCTGCGATTTTTTTTTTTCGGTACTGCGACATTGCGGCGGACAGATCGGACCCTTGACTGACATTTTTGACACTTTTGGGGTTACCAGTGACATTACTGCAGTAATCAGTGCTATACATATGCACTGTTACTGTAAAAATTACACTGGCAGGGAAGGGGTTAACTTTATTGGACAGGGAGGGGTTAAGTGTGTCCTAGGGGCGTGCTTTCTACTGTGTAGGGACATTCCTATTGGTGTAAAAACAAAGATCAACCGTTCTACATAGTAGAACGGTCAGATCTTTACTTTTACACAGGGAGAACTGACAGGCGGCTTGTTTACATAAGCCGCTCTGTCTTTCTCCCTTCACAGGAGCGATCGCAGTGTGACTGGCGGACATCGAGTCCGCCGGTCACACGCACTGACTTGCCTGTGAACGAGCCGCGGCGGGTGCGCGCCCGCCCGCGATAGGCTCGCAAGTCAGTGACAGGCGAGTGACGTACCGATACGTCACTCTGCCTGGCCGGGGCTGACCGCCGCAGTATATAGTCGTGCGACGGTCGGCAACCGGTTAATGACCCCCCAGTCTTAGTCCGTAGGGTTCAATATTGAGTTGGCTCCACCCTTTGCAGCTATAACAGCTTCAACTCTTCTGGGAAGGCTGTCCACAAGGTTTAGGAGTGTCTATGGGAATGTTTCACCATTCTTCCAGAACAGCATTTGTGAGGTCAGCCACTGATGCTGGATGAGAAGGCTTGGCTCGCAGCTCAAAGCTGTTGTATGGGGTTGAGGTCAGGACTCTGTGCAGGCCAATCACGTTCCTCCACCCCAAACTCATCCATGTCTTCAACCACATAAGGGACCCGCCCCTTTTTTCTGACGCGTTGTTTACAAGTTAAAATCTTTTTTTTTTTTTTTGCTAGAAAATAACTTGGAGCCGGTTCACACTAATCCGACTCAAAGTCACCCCGACTTCATCTCAGCTTCTAAACGACTTCTCATCATAGAAGTCAATGCAAGTCGCATTCCATTGCACCGCATGCAGCGCTACTTGTCAGGGGACCAAGTCGGAGTAGTGAGAACCCCCAAACATTATATATATATTTTTTGGCAGAGAACGCAGAGAATAAAATGTGAGCGCTGCAACACTTTATCACACCGTATTTGCTTAGCAGTCTTCCGCAATTATTTTGGGAAAAAAATCACTATTTTAAATTAAAAAATAAGAAAACAGTAAATTTAGCCAATTTTTTTCCATAATGTGAAAGATGATGTCACCCCGAGTAAATAAATACCCAACATGTCATCCTTCAACATTGCGCACGCTCACAGAATGGCGACAAACATCGGTACTTAATAATCCTCATAGGCAACATTTTAAAAATTTCTCCAGGTGACCGGCTTAGAGTTCCAGAGGAGGTCGGGGGATGGAATTATTCCTCTCGCTCTAACGATGGCGGCGATACCTCACATGTGTGGTTTGAACACTGTTTACATAGGTGGGCGGGGCTTGCGTATGCGTTCACTTCTGCGCGGAAGCTCAGAGGGATGGGGTGTTTTTTTTTATTTTTTTTTTTCTCTTTATTTTTTTTCTCTTTATTTTCTATTTTTTTTTCTCTTTATTTTCTATTTTTTTTCTCTTTATTTTCTTTTTTTTTTTTTTCTCTTTATTTTCTTTTTTTTTTTTTCTCTTTATTTTCTTTTTTTTTTTTCTCTTTATTTTCTTTTTTTTTTTCTCTTTATTTTCTTTTTTTTTTTTTCTCTTTATTTTCTTTTTTTTTTTCTCTTTATTTTTTTTTTTTTCTCTTTATTTTCTTTTTTTTTTTTTTTTTTAAGTTTGATAACTTATAATAGAAATAGGCAGGATAGGTTCTCTTTAATGTGAGATCTGGGGTCAACAAGACCTACACTAGAAAGCAAAAAAAAAAAAAGTAATTTTTTTTTTCATTATGAAAAAAAAAAAATGGGCTCTTTAAATCCTTTGCTAGGAAGTGACATTTGACGTCGCTCTGGACCTCCAAGGCCATAGAGAGGAGAGGGGACCAGCTTGGCCTCACTCCACTTCCTGCCTGAGAGGAGAGTGGACCGGATTGTTTTCCTCGCTACCAGAGGGTCCGGTAAGCAGGGAAAGCAACCAGCGGGGGGGGGGGGTCACTTCTGTCACCCATAAAGGGGATCCTGCTGCGAATCCCCCACTGGGACCTCCCTTCTGTTAAAGCGGACCGCCCGCCATTTAAAAAAAATACCGGGGTTATGTCTGCTATCTGCTGTCTGCTGCCATAACCCCGGTATTTAATGTCAAAGTACCGATGTAAATACGCGGTGGGCGGTCCGGAAGGGGTTATTGACCTTGCTTTGTGCACTGGTGCGCAGTCATGTTGGAACAGGGAGGGGCCATCCCCAAACTCCTCCCACAAACTTGGGTGCATGAAATTGTCCAAAATGTCTCGGTATGCTGACGCCTTAAGAGTTCCCTTCACTGGAACTAAGGGGTAAAATAATGTGATTAAGAAAAACACACCATAATCCTCCCCCACACCATAATCCCCCCTCCCCCACCCATCACCATATCAAAATGAAGTTTTACAACTCCATAATCCCTCCTCCCCCACACCATAATCCTAAGCCATAATAAACATAATAGAATCCCCCACACCATAATCCCCCTCCCCCACACCATATCTCCCTCCACACCATAATCCCTCCTCCCCCACACCATAATCCCTCCTCCCACACCATAATCCCTCCTCCCCCACACCATAATCCCTCCTCCCCCACACCATAATCCCCTCCTCCACACCATAACCCCCCTCCCCCACACCATAATCCCCTCCTCCACACCATAATCCCCCCTCCACCACACCATAATCCCTCCTCCCCCACACCATAATCCCCTCCTCCACACCATAATCCCTCCTCCCCCACACCATAATCCCTCCTCCACACCATAATCCCCTCCTCCACACCATAATCCCCCCTCCACCACACCATAACCCCCCTCCCCCACACCATAATCCCCTCCTCCACACCATAATCCCCCCTCCACCACACCATAATCCCTCCTCCCCCACACCATAATCCCCCCTCCCCCACACCATAATCCCCCCTCCCCCACACCATAATCCCCCCTCCCCCACACCATAATCCCCCTCCCCCCACACCATAATCTCCCCTCCACACCATAATCCCTCCTCCCCCACACCATAATCCCTCCTCCCCCACACCATAATCCCTCCTCCCCCACACCATAATCCCTCCTCCCCCACACCATAATCCCCTCCTCCACACCATAACCCCCCTCCCCCACACCATAATCCCCTCCTCCACACCATAATCCCCCCTCCACCACACCATAATCCCTCCTCCCCCACACCATAATCCCCTCCTCCACACCATAATCCCTCCTCCCCCACACCATAATCCCTCCTCCACACCATAATCCCCTCCTCCACACCATAATCCCCCCTCCACCACACCATAACCCCCCTCCCCCACACCATAATCCCCTCCTCCACACCATAATCCCCCCTCCACCACACCATAATCCCTCCTCCCCCACACCATAATCCCCTCCTCCACACCATAATCCCCCCTCCACCACACCATAACCCCCCTCCCCCCACACCATAATCCCCCCTCTCCCCAACACAATAACCCCGTCCCCCACACCATAATCCCCCCTCCACCACATAATTTGGACCAGTGCACAAAGCAAGGTCCATAAAGACATGGATGGGCGAGTTTGGGGTGGAGGAACTTGACTGACCTGCACAGAGTCCTGACCTCAACCCTATAGAACACCTTTGGGATGAATTAGAGTGGAGACTGCGAGCCAGGCCTTCTCATCCAACATCAGTGCCTGACCTCACAAAAGCACTTCTGGAAGAATGGTGAAACATTCCCATAGACACTCCTAAACCTTGTGGACGGCCTTCCCAGAAGAGATGAAGCTGTTATAGCTGCAAAGGGCGGAGCCAACTCAATATTGAACCCTACGGACTAAGACTGGGATGCCATTAAAGTTCATGTGTGTGTAAAGCCAGGCGTCCCAATACTTTTGGTAATATAGTGTATATAGATATTTATACTGGGGAGAGATATGGGGGAGGTGCAATATAAGGGGGTGTATATATATATATATATATATATATGTGGGGGGTGGTAATGAAGAAGGTATTATGTATACATTGGGGGATCCTCCATAAAATGTGTTCTCCCCTCCCCCCCAGGCTGTAGGATGCCACGAGAGCGGAGACGTCATGGCGGCTCTGAGCCCCGCCCTCCTCCTCCTCCATCTTCCCGGAAAGCTCCAGCCCCTGAGAGTGGGAGGAGCCGCGTGGTGCTGATCGCCATCCTGTCCTTCCTCATCGGTCTCGGGGCTTTCACCTACAGCGGGTACAGGAGGTGGAGTCAGGCGGTGAATGTGGTCACCCTGCACCCCTCCCCTCCCATCCTACCAACCAACAGCAGCTTCCCCGACTCCTCCCCCAACCTCTTCTGGGGCTCCTATAGGCCGCAGGTCTACTTCGGGATGAAGACCCGGAGTCCACGCTCCGTGGTGACAGGTAGGTGTCCACCTCTCTCCAACCCTACGCTCCTCCCCCTATCCACCTCTGTCCAACCCTACGCTCCTCCCCCTATCCACCTCTGTCCAACCCTACGCTCCTCCCTCTGTCCAACCCTACGCTCCTCCCCCTGTCCACCTCTGTCCAACCCTACGCTCCTCCCCCTGTCCGCCTCTGTCCAACCCTACACTCCTCCCCCTGTCCACCTCTGTCCAACCCTACGCTCCTCCCCCTGTCCACCTCTCTCCAACCTTACGCTCCTCCCCCTATCCACCTCTGTCCAACCCTACGCTCCTCCCCCTATCCACCTCTGTCCAACCCTACGCTCCTCCCCCTGTCCACCTCTGTCCAACCCTACACTCCTCCCCCTGTCCACCTCTCTCCAACCCTACGCTCCTCCCCCTGTCCACCTCTGTCCAACCCTACGCTCCTCCCCCTGTCCACCTCTGTCCAACCCTACGCTCCTCCCCCTGTCCGCCTCTCTCCAAGCCTACGCTCCTCCCCCTGCCCGCCTCTCTCCAACCCTACGCTCCTCCCCCTGCCCACCTCTCTCCAACTCTACGCTCCTCCCCCTGTCCTCCTCTCCCCAACCTTACGCTCCTCCCCCTGTCTTCCTCTCCCCAACCTTACGCTCCTCCCCCTGTCTTCCTCTCCCCAACCTTACGCTCCTCCCCCTGTCCGCCTCTCTCCAACCCTACGCTCCTCCCCCTGGCCGCCTCTCCCCAACCCTACGCTCCTCCCCCTGTCCACTTCTTCCACCTGAGACTATTCTTCCCGTGCATCTACTTCTTCCTGACTATCCCCCCCCCCCCACCCTATTTGACTTTTTTTCAAGTCTACGCCGCAGCCCTCTTCTTTTTCACCTTTTCCTAAGTCTACATCTCCGCCCCCCCCCCCCCCCCCCCCGCACCTCTGCCCCAAGCCTACTCTCTGTCCACCTCTCTCCTGTCCATGTTCCGCTCCTCTCCGGTCTCCTTATCACGCTCTTCTCTTGTCCCGGCAGGCTTGATGTGGCTCTCACAGTCCGGATCGTCGTCCCTTCGCCATACATGTGAACAGGGCGATGGTCTGGCGCGGTACGGTTGGCTGATGCACGACGGAGTGAATTTTGGGGTCCAGGAGATAAAGGATAAGGGGTTCAGTCTGAGCACAGAGTTTGTGAAGAGGCCGGGAGGGAGTCATGGTGGAGACTGGAGCTGGAGGATCACCGGCTCCACTGAGGTGAGTGGAGGAGGATGGGACATCACTGTGGGGAGATTGGGGGGGGGGGGGTGAAGGTTTTCATTAAATGCCCATCTGGACCGAGGTATGGAGAGGAACCCCCAGCACATTCCACCCATCATCGAGCGCTGTGCCAGTGTGTTGTCTGTTTTCTCTTAAAGCCGGAATCCGGACAGATAAATTACGCAAATTAATGCATCGTCCTTAAACATATTTTTGTAATGCAAGCAGCGTACCTGAATGTGACCTGGTGTCAGCCACTTGCAGTCTCTGTACAGCAGGGCTGAGACTGGGGGAGGGAGAAGCAGCACACAGAGCCGAGAGATGAGTTTGTCACAGTGCTGCTCCTTCCGCTGATAGGCTGGAGGGGGGGGGGGGACCTGTAAGTGTTACTGAACTGCAGGAGAATCCAATCCCCTGCCCTGTCAGGATCTAGCTCTGCACAGCTTACATTCATATGGGAGAACATGCAGTCATTTTTAGAGTGACCGGTCTGCCATTTTTTAAACATATGAGTGACACCTTGAGGTGCTTCGTAGTATAAGGAGGACGTGCGGTGCAGGCTTAGGAATTGGTTGACATGGGGAGTGTGGGCTCAGGGAAAGGTGGACGTTGTGGCTCAGGAAAAGGTGGACGGGTCAACGTTGGGGAGTGAGAGCTCGGGGAAAGGTGGAGTGTGGGCTCGGAGGAAAGGTGGACAATGTGGAGTGTGGGCTCGGAGGAAAGGTGGACGTTGTGGCTCAGGGAAAGGTGGACGTTGTGGCTCAGGGAAAGGTGGACGTTGTGGCTCAGGGAAAGGTGGACGTTGTGGCTCAGGGAAAGGTGGACGTTGTGGCTCAGGGAAAGGTGGACGTTGTGGCTCAGGGAAAGGTGGACGTTGTGGCTCAGGGAAAGGTGGACGTTGTGGCTCAGGGAAAGGTGGACGTTGTGGCTCAGGGAAAGGTGGACGTTGTGGCTTAGGGAAAGGTGGACGTTGTGGCTCAGGGAAAGGTGGACGTTGTGGCTCAGGGAAAGGTGGACGTTGTGGCTCAGGGAAAGGTGGACGTTGTGGCTCAGGGAAAGGTGGACGTTGTGGCTCAGGGAAAGGTGGACGTTGTGGCTCAGGGGAAAGGTGGACGTTGGGGAGTGTGGGCTCGGGAAAGGTGGACGTTGGGGAGTGTGGGCTCGGGGAAAGGTGGACGTTGGGGAGTGTGGGCTCGGGGAAAGGTGGAGTGTGGGCTCGGAGGAAAGGTGGACAATGTGGAGTTGTGGCTCATGGAAAGGTGGACGTTGTGGCTCATGGAAAGGTGGACGTTGTGGCTCATGGAAAGGTGGACGTTGTGGCTCATGGAAAGGTGGACGTTGTGGCTCATGGAAAGGTGGACGTTGTGGCTCATGGAAAGGTGGACGTTGTGGCTCATGGAAAGGTGGACGTTGTGGCTCATGGAAAGGTGGACGTTGTGGCTCATGGAAAGGTGGACGTTGTGGCTCATGGAAAGGTGGACGTTGTGGCTCATGGAAAGGTGGACGTTGTGGCTCATGGAAAGGTGGACGTTGTGGCTCATGGAAAGGTGGACGTTGTGGCTCAGGGAAAGGTGGACGTTGGGGAGTGTGGGCTCGGGGAAAGGTGGACATTGGGGAGTGTGGGCTCGGGGAAAGGTGGACAATGTGGAGTGTGGGCTCAGAGGAAAGGTGGACAATGTGGAGTGTGGGCACGGGGAAAGGTGGACGTTGTGGCTCAGGGAAAGGTGGACGTTGTGGCTCAGGGAAAGGTGGACGTTGTGGCTCAGGGAAAGGTGGACGTTGTGGCTCAGGGAAAGGTGGACGTTGTGCCTCAGGGAAAGGTGGACGTTGTGCCTCAGGGAAAGGTGGACGTTGTGCCTCAGGGAAAGGTGGACGTTGTGCCTCAGGGAAAGGTGGACGTTGGGGAGTGTGGGCTCGGGGAAAGGTGGACATTGGGGAGTGTGGGCTCGGGGAAAGGTGGACGTTGTGGCTCAGGGAAAGGTGGACGTTGGGGAGTGTGGGCTCGGGGAAAGGTGGACATTGGGGAGTGTGGGCTCGAGGAAAGGTGGACAATGTGGAGTGTGGGCTCGGGGAAAGGTGGACAATGTGGAGTGTGGGCTCGGAGGAAAGGTGGACAATGTGGAGTGTGGGCTCGGGGAAAGGTGGACGTTGTGGCTCGGGGAAAGGTGGACGTTGGGGAGTGTGGGCTCGGGGAAAGGTGGACAATGTGGAGTGTGGGCTCGGGGAAAGGTGGACAATGTGGAGTGAGGGCTCGGGGAAAGGTGGACATTGGGGAGTTTGGGCTCGGGGAAAGGTGGACAATGTGGAGTGTGGGCTCGGAGGAAAGGTGGAGTGTGGGCTCGGAGGAAAGGTGGAGTGTGGGCTCGGAGGAAAGGTGGACCATGTGGAGTGTGGGCTCGGAGGAAAGGTGGACGTTGGGGAGTGTGGGCTCGGGGAAAGGTGGACGTTGGGGGGCGTGGGCTCGGGGAAAGGTGGACATTGGGGAGTGTGGGCTTGGCGAAAAGCAGACAAAAGAATTGAAGGGCTTGGGAAAGTGTAGGCTTAGGCTCGGGGAAAGGTGAACATTGGGGAGTGTGGGCTCGGGGAGAGGTGGATAGAGGGGACAGTAGACTTGGGGGGGGGGGGGATGTAGGCTGTTTTAGAGGTGGATAGTGGGGACAGTAGACTGGGGGGAGGGGGGGGAATGTAGGCTGTTGGAGAGGTGGATGGAGGGAACAGTAGACTTGGGGGGGGGGGGGGGCTCTGGGAGAGGTGGACTAGGGATGGAGGGGACAGTAGACTTGGGGGGGCTCTGGTAGAGGTGGAGTGGGGATGGAGGGGACAGTAGACTTGGGGGGGGGGGGGCTCTGGTAGAGGTGGAGTGGGGATGGAGGGGACAGTAGACCTGGGGGGGCTCTGGTAGAGGTGGACTAGGGATGAAGGGGACAGTAGACCTGGGGGGGCTCTGGTAGAGGTGGAGTAGGGATGGAGGGGACAGTAGACATGGGGGGGGCTCTGGTAGAGGTGGAGTAGGGAGGGAGGGGACAGTAGACTTGGGGGGGCTCTGGTAGAGGTGGAGTGGGGATGGAGGGGACAGTAGACTTGGGGGGGGGGGGGCTCTGGTAGAGGTGGAGTGGGGATGGAGGGGACAGTAGACCTGGGGGGGCTCTGGTAGAGGTGGACTAGGGATGAAGGGGACAGTAGACCTGGGGGGGCTCTGGTAGAGGTGGAGTAGGGATGGAGGGGACAGTAGACATGGGGGGGCTCTGGTAGAGGTGGAGTAGGGAGGGAGGGGACAGTAGACTGGGGGGGCTCTGGTAGAGGTGGAGTAGGGAAGGAGGGGACAGTAGACTGGGGGGGCTCTGGTAGAGGTGGAATGGGGATGGAGGGGACAGTAGACTGGGGGGCTCTGGTAGAGGTGGAGTAGGAAGGGAGGGGACAGTAGACTGGGGGGGCTCTGGTAGAGGTGGAATGGGGATGGAGGGGACAGTAGACTTGGGGGGGCTCTGGTAGAGGTGGAGTAGGGAAGGAGGGGACAGTAGACCTGGGGGGGCTCTGGTAGAGGTGGACTAGGGATGAAGGGGACAGTAGACCTGGGGGGGCTCTGGTAGAGGTGGAGTAGGGATGGAGGGGACAGTAGACATGGGGGGGGCTCTGGTAGAGGTGGAGTAGGGAGGGAGGGGACAGTAGACTGGGGGGGCTCTGGTAGAGGTGGAGTAGGGAAGGGGGGGACAGTAGACTGGGGGGGCTCTGGTAGAGGTGGAATGGGGATGGAGGGGACAGTAGACTGGGGGGCTCTGGTAGAGGTGGAGTAGGGAAGGAGGGGACAGTAGACTGGGGGGGCTCTGGTAGAGGTGGAGTAGGGAAGGAGGGGACAGTAGACTGGGGGGGCTCTGGTAGAGGTGGAGTGGGGATGGAGGGGACAGTAGACTGGGGGGGCTCTGGTAGAGGTGGAGTAGGGAGGGAGGGGACAGTAGACTGGGGGGGGCTCTGGTAGAGGTGGAGTAGGGAATGAGGGGACAGTAGACGGGGGGGGCTCTGGGAGAGGTGGAGTAGGGAGGGAGGGGACAGTAGACTGGGGGGGCTCTGGTAGAGGTGGAGTAGGGAAGGAGGGGACAGTAGACTGGGGGGGCTCTGGTAGAGGTGGAGTAGGGAAGGAGGGGACAGTAGACTGGGGGGGCTCTGGTAGAGGTGGAGTAGGGAAGGAGGGGACAGTAGACATGGGGGGGCTCTGGTAGAGGTGGAGTAGGGAAGGAGGGGACAGTAGACATGGGGGGGCTCTGGTAGAGGTGGAGTAGGGAAGGAGGGGACAGTAGACTGGGGGGGCTCTGGTAGAGGTGGAGTAGGGAGGAAGGGGACAGTAGACTGGGGGGGCTCTGGTAGAGGTGGAGTAGGGAAGGAGGGGACAGTAGACTTGGGGGGGCTCTGGTAGAGGTGGAGTAGGGAAGGAGGGGACAGTAGACATGGGGGGGCTCTGGTAGAGGTGGAGTGGGGATGGAGGGGACAGTAGACTTGGGGGGGCTCTGGTAGAGGTGGAGTGGGGATGGAGGGGACAGTAGACTGGGGGGGCTCTGGTAGAGGTGGAGTAGGGAGGGAGGGGACAGTAGACTGGGGGGCTCTGGTAGAGATGGAGGAGTAGGGAAGGGAGGGGGGACAGTAGACTGGGGGGCTCTGGTAGAGATGGAGTAGGGAAGGAGGGGACAGTAGACATGGGGGGGCTCTGGTAGAGGTGGAGTGGGGATGGAGGGGACAGTAGACTTGGGGGGGGCTCTGGTAGAGGTGGAGTAGGGAAGGAGGGGACAGTAGACATGGGGGGGCTCTGGTAGAGGTGGAGTGGGGATGGAGGGGACAGTAGACTTGGGGGGGCTCTGGTAGAGGTGGAGTGGGGATGGAGGGGACAGTAGACTGGGGGGGCTCTGGTAGAGGTGGAGTAGGGAGGGAGGGGACAGTAGACTGGGGGGGGGGCTCTGGTAGAGGTGGAGTAGGGAATGAGGGGACAGTAGACGGGGGGGGGGGGCTCTGGGAGAGGTGGAGTAGGGAGGGAGGGGACAGTAGACTGGGGGGGCTCTGGTAGAGGTGGAGTAGGGAAGGAGGGGACAGTAGACTGGGGGGGCTCTGGTAGAGGTGGAGTAGGGAAGGAGGGGACAGTAGACATGGGGGGGGCTCTGGTAGAGGTGGAGTGGGGATGGAGGGGACAGTAGACTGGGGGGGCTCTGGTAGAGGTGGAGTAGGGAGGGAGGGGACAGTAGACTGGGGGGGGCTCTGGTAGAGGTGGAGTAGGAAATGAGGGGACAGTAGACGGGGGGGGGGGGGCTCTGGGAGAGGTGGAGTAGGGAAGGAGGGGACAGTAGACATGGGGGGGCTCTGGTAGAGGTGGAGTAGGGAAGGAGGGGACAGTAGACTGGGGGGGCTCTGGTAGAGGTGGAGTAGGGAAGGAGGGGACAGTAGACTGGGGGGGGCTCTGGTAGAGGTGGAGTAGGGAAGGAGGGGACAGTAGACTGGGGGGGCTCTGGTAGAGGTGGAGTAGGGAGGAAGGGGACAGTAGACTGGGGGGGCTCTGGTAGAGGTGGAGTAGGGAAGGAAGGGGACAGTAGACTGGGGGGGCTCTGGTAGAGGTGGAGTAGGGAAGGAGGGGACAGTAGACTTGGGGGGGCTCTGGTAGAGGTGGAGTAGGGAAGGAGGGGACAGTAGACTTGGGGGGGCTCTGGTAGAGGTGGAGTAGGGAAGGAGGGGACAGTAGACTGGGGGGGCTCTGGTAGAGGTGGAGTAGGGAAGGAGGGGACAGTAGACTGGGGGGGCTCTGGTAGAGGTGGAGTAGGGAAGGAGGGGACAGTAGACTTGGGGGGGCTCTGGTAGAGGTGGAGTAGGGAAGGAGGGGACAGTAGACTGGGGGGGGCTCTGGTAGAGGTGGAGTAGGGAAGGAGGGGACAGTAGACATGGGGGGGGGCTCTGGTAGAGGTGGAGTAGGGAAGGAGGGGACAGTAGACATGGGGGGGGCTCTGGTAGAGGTGGAGTAGGGAAGGAGGGGACAGTAGACATGGGGGGGGCTCTGGTAGAGGTGGAGTAGGGAAGGAGGGGACAGTAGACTGGGGGGGGGCTCTGGTAGAGGTGGAGTAGGGAAGGAGGGGACAGTAGACATGGGGGGGGCTCTGGTAGAGGTGGAGTAGGGAAGGAGGGGACAGTAGACATGGGGGGGGCTCTGGTAGAGGTGGAGTAGGGAAGGAGGGGACAGTAGACTGGGGGGGCTCTGGTAGAGGTGGAGTAGGGAAGGAGGGGACAGTAGACATGGGGGGGGCTCTGGTAGAGGTGGAGTAGGGAAGGAGGGGACAGTAGACATGGGGGGGGCTCTGGTAGAGGTGGAGTCGGGAAGGAGGGGACAGTAGACTGGGGGGGCTCTGGTAGAGGTGGAGTAGGGAAGGAGGGGACAGTAGACTGGGGGGGGCTCTGGTAGAGGTGGAGTAGGGAAGGAGGGGACAGTAGACTGGGGGGGGCTCTGGTAGAGGTGGAGTCGGGAAGGAGGGGACAGTAGACATGGGGGGGCTCTGGTAGAGGTGGAGTAGGGAAGGAGGGGACAGTAGACTGGGGGGGCTCTGGTAGAGGTGGAGTAGGGAAGGAGGGGACAGTAGACTGGGGGGGCTCTGGTAGAGGTGGAGTAGGGAAGGAGGGGACAGTAGACTGGGGGGGGCTCTGGTAGAGGGGGAGTCGGGAAGTGTATTTGCTGTGAGATGCAGATGAGGGGAGCGTAGGGTTGGGGAGAAATGGGCAGAGGAACAGAAGCCCAAAGGCCGTCCACACTGACCCTTCCATTCCTTGCCATGTTCCTGGAATGGCGGGAGTTTTGGTGACCCCTCCCCCCGCAGTGTTATAACAAGCCCTTGTATAATGCAGGGAAGACCGCCTGACATTCTGATCTTCTGATTTTAGTGTTCTCATTCCACTGAACGACAAATCAGAGGGCACTTTACTGCGAGGGAGTGTCCCTGAGTACAGACTGGAAGTGAGAAAAGGTGACAGGGCCTCTTTTTGCCGCTCAGTACTTTGTGGGGGTTCTTTTATAGTGTCCTTGATGTGAGAGATGTAAGTTAATTTCATGCATGACAATATTGGGGCGTGGGAACACTGGATGTGACACCCCCACCCCAGATTCCTAGCAATATGTTCTCCTGGATCTGTTCCTGCACAGTTGGTTTTGTTTTTGGTGTCACACAAGATATAACTGGCCCCTCCTCTGTCTCCTCCCCCACAGGGCCCCCCAGGACAGGTTCTTTCCCTCTTCTTCTATGTGGCCACAGATGGGCAGGGAACGCTGACCCCCCACATGGATGGGCGACACCTGAGTCATGTGACCGGCTTGTCAGAGGAGCTGGGTGGCTTCACTCTCCGATTCCCGAGACCGGACGCGGGAGGCGGAGCCATCAGGTGAGTGCTGTGATTCTGCAGACGGGGTCCATTTTATTTTCTGCATTGTAAGTAAAAATTGAGAGGAGAGTCCGGAAATAGTCCTGGAAGCTCTGGAGAGTCCGGAAATAGTCCTGGAAGCTCTGGAGAGTCCGGAAATAGTCCTGGAAGCTCTGGAGAGTGCGGATAGTCCTGGAAGCTCTGGAGAGTCCGGAAATAGTCCTGGAAGCTCTGGAGAGTCCGGAAAAAGTCCTGGAAGGTCAGAAATAGTCCTGGAAGCTCTGGAGAGTCCGGAAATAGTCCTGGAAGCTCTGGAGAGTCCGGAAATAGTCCTGGACGCTCTGGAGAGTCCGGAAATAGTCCTGGACGCTCTGGAGAGTCCGGAAATAGTCCTGGAAGCTCTGGAGAGTCCGGAAATAGTCCTGGAAGCTCTGGAGAGTCCGGAAATAGTCCTGGAAGCTCTGGAGAGTCCGGAAATAGTCCTGGAAGCTCTGCAGAGTCCGGAAATAGTCCTGGAAGCTCTGCAGAGTCCGGAAATAGTCCTGGAAGCTCTGGAGAGTCCGGAAATAGTCCTGGACACTCTGGAGAGTCCGGAAATAGTCCTGGACGCTCTGGAGAGTCCGGAAATAGTCCTGGAAGCTCTGGAAGGTCAGAAATAGTCCTGGAAGCTCTGGAGAGTCCGGAAATAGTCCTGGAAGCTCTGGAGAGTCCGGAAATAGTCCTGGAAGCTCTGGAGAGTCCGGAAATAGTCCTGGAAGCTCTGGAGAGTCCGGAAATAGTCCTGGAAGCTCTGGAGAGTCCGGAAATAGTCCTGGAAGCTCTGCAGAGTCCGGAAATAGTCCTGGAAGCTCTGGAGAGTCCGGAAATAGTCCTGGAAGCTCTGGAGAGTCCGGAAATAGTCCTGGAAGGTCAGAAATAGTCCTGGAAGCTCTGGAGAGTCCGGAAATAGTCCTGGAAGCTCTAGAGAGTCCGGAAATAGTCCGGATAGCTCTGGAGACTCTGAAAATAGCCTTGGAAGCTCCTGGGACTCTGGAATTAGTCCTTGAAGCTCCGGAGACTCGGGAAATAGTCATTGAAGCTCCGGAGACTCGGGAAATAGTCGTTAAAGCTCCGGAGACTCAGGAAATAGTCGTTAAAGCTCTGTAGACTCGAGGGATAGCCCTGGATGCTCTGTAGACTCGAGGGATAGCCCTGGAAGCTCTGTAGACTCCAGGGATAGCCCTGGAAGCTCTGTAGACTCCAGGGATAGCCCTGGAAGCTCTGTAGACTCGAGGGATAGCCCTGGATGCTCTGTAGACTCGAGGGATAGCCCTGGAAGCTCTGTAGACTCCAGGGATAGCCCTGGAAGCTCTGTAGACTCGAGGGATAGCCCTGGATGCTCTGTAGACTCGAGGGATAGCCCTGGATGCTCTGTAGACTCCAGGGATAGCACTGGAAGCTCTGTAGACTCCAGGGATAGCCCTGGAAGCTCTGTAGACTCGAGGGATAGCCCTGGAAGCTCTGTAGACTCGAGGGATAGCCCTGGAAGCTCTGTAGACTCGAGGGATAGCCCTGGAAGCTCTGTAGACTCGAGGGATAGCCCTGGAAGCTCTGTAGACTCCAGGGATAGCCCTGGAAGCTCTGTAGACTCCAGGGATAGCCCTGGATGCTCTGTAGACTCCAGGGATAGCACTGGAAGCTCTGTAGACTCCAGGGATAGCCCTGGAAGCTCTGTAGACTCGAGGGATAGCCCTGGAAGCTCTGTAGACTCGAGGGATAGCCCTGGAAGCTCTGTAGACTCGAGGGATAGCCCTGGAAGCTCTGTAGACTCCAGGGATAGCCCTGGAAGCTCTGTAGACTCCAGGGATAGCCCTGGAAGCTCTGTAGACTCCAGGGATAGCCCTGGAAGCTTGGGAATCTACAGGAAGCTCCAGAGGAGAGGGGACTGTCCATTAGAAGCACCTTTTAATCAAAACTGTGTGTATGTGTGAAAAAAGAACTCAAAGGCCAGCCCCCTAGGGGCTATAACCCCTCCCACACCTATGTGCCTAATGCCAGTTCGTCCTGTGGGAGGCAGTATAACCCAGTGTAAGTATCATCCAGGTAGTGCTTTAATGCTGGAAGGTGCCTCCTCACCTTAATCTGGTGTCCGGGGAACATTGTTTCTCCTCTTTATGTGGTGGGATGTTCTGAGATGGTTCTCCTTGAAGGTCTTGAGGCTTCATCACTGATGACATTGTGTCCCAGCCTTCCAGACTCACATCAACGCACACCTTACCTCTGATTGGGCATGTGCTAGTTAGAAGGGGGTCATTGACCGGTCCTCCAGGGCCTCGCACCCCACAGGGTTCTATCACCTTCTTATGACCCTCATTGCTGCTCATGACTTGACATGACATAAGTGTCATTGGCCGCCTTCCTCCTTGCTGGGTGAGTTTGGGTTCTTCAGTTTTGATTGCAGAATCCATGATAACAATGTGTCATGTGACTTTAATCATTTAAGGGATATAGCTAGGCACCCACGGCTGGGGAATTGGCACTTTTGTGGTGATATTTGGCTGATGTGACCTTTTTTCCCCTCACCCGATTTTAGCTGGTTCTGTGTTATAACGGATGACCATCTACTGCACTCATGTAATGCCTGGGGGGAACAGAACACAAACTGCTGAAAGTCTGGCTAAGTCCTGCCCCTTCCCATGTGATCTTATCCAGCCAACTGCAGAAAGCTCATCTAGAGGGATCGGTGGTTCCTTCCATGGTTGTGTGGACTGCTGAAAGATAAATATAAACCGAGCGGGGGGAGGGCATATCTATATAATGTATCTTGAAGGTTTTCTGGAACTTATCTGGTTTTCTTCTCCTTCCACAGTTATAACCACTTGGTGACGACATGCCCGGGACTCCACCACATCACAGACGTCGTACGCGGCAGCCTCAGAGACCGCTTCAGTCACCCGTCTGGAGGCTCCGGAAACAACAAGAGACGCTACTTCGGGGTCGACGTCTACAACCCTCCTCCCCAGCCGGGGTCTGACCACTCCCAGGTCATCGTCCACCAGATCACCATGGCCCTCCCCTTCCAGGCCGAGTTCCTATTTGAATCGGACAGTTTCTGGGAGCGCTCGGAACACCTGTCCGGGCAGACGCTGACCGCCGAGCTGGAGCAGCACAAGAAGGACATGGCTGAGCGGTTTCGGCAGATGTTTCGGCTGGAGGGGAAGGGCTTCATCCCAGAGCAGGTGGCGTTCGCTCAGGCTGCCCTTTCCAACATGGTGGGCGGGATGGGCTATTTCTACGGCAGCTCTTTGGTCCAGTCGCGGTACAATCCAGAACCTGTCTCCTATCCATTGGCTCCGCTCTTCACGGCCGTCCCATCGCGCTCCTTCTTTCCTCGTGGCTTCCTCTGGGACGAGGGGTTCCATTTGTTGCTGATCGCCCGCTGGAACCCGACTCTGGCCTGGCAGTCTCTGGGTCACTGGCTGGATCTGATGAATGCCGACGGCTGGATCCCACGGGAGCAGATCCTCGGACCCGAGGCTCGCAGTAAAGTGCCCTCTGAATTTGTCGTTCAGTGGGATGAGAATGCCAACCCCCCCACCCTGTTCCTTGCACTGCGC
This sequence comes from Pelophylax lessonae, assembly GCF_965119305.1. Classification (NCBI taxonomy): domain Eukaryota; kingdom Metazoa; phylum Chordata; class Amphibia; order Anura; family Ranidae; genus Pelophylax; species Pelophylax lessonae. The sequence goes on from NC_138768.1 coordinate 2,621,177, forward strand.
CAGCTGCTGGCAGGCGGAAATGTTCCCCCTGAAGGGCGGAAGATTCTTCAGCGTGCGTTTCCTCGTCTCCAGACCTGGTACGGCTGGTTTAACGAGACGCAGAGCGGTCCACTTCCGTACACGTACCGATGGCGTGGGCGGGACAGGGACACCCTGCAGTTCCTGAACCCGAAAACGCTGACATCTGGCCTGGACGATTACCCGCGGGCCTCTCACCCCTCGGACGACGAGCGGCACGTGGACTTGAGGTGCTGGATGGCCTTGGCGTCGGAGGTGATGGCGAACATCTGCGACCTGCTGGGAGAAGATGGCGGCAGGTACAAGGAGTCGCACTCGATGCTCTCCGACAATTCCCTCTTAGATCGGCTCCACTGGTTCGAGAGGTTAGGCGCTTACGCTGATTACGGGAACCACACACAGAACACGGTGCTGGAGTGGGAGCGGCCGCGTCCCTTTCCCGGGCAGGACCCACGTAGCGTCCCTCCTCCGAGACTGATAAGGGTGGTGAGGAAGGCCCCAAAGTTGCAGTACGTTGGTGCTCTGGGCTACGTGTCCCTTTTCCCGTTCCTCCTGCAGCTCCTGTCCCCCGACTCCCCCAAACTGGGTCGCGTTCTGGACCAGCTCCGGGATTCCGACAAACTCTGGACGCCATACGGCATCCGCTCCTTGTCCAAGAGCAGCCCCATGTACATGCAACGCAACACGGAACATGACCCGCCCTACTGGAGGGGCCCCATATGGATCAACATGAACTACCTGGCGGTGAGGGCCCTGCACCACTACAGCCAGCTGGAGGGCCCGCACAGGGAGAAGGCGACCAGCGTGTACCGCGAGCTCCGCATCAACCTCATCGCTAATCTCTACAGGCAGTACATAGACACAGGTTTTCTCTGGGAGCAGTATAACGACAAGACAGGCCGAGGACAGGGATGTCACCCATTCACCGGATGGAGCTCCCTAATCGTCCTGATCATGGCTGAGGAATACTGAGGCTGGGCATGATGTAGGGGGGACTCCGCAGAGGGTCTCCGTCCTTCTGTGACATACAGGCTGAGGGGGAACGCCACCTGAGTCCGTTTGTACGGACAGTGATTGGGCTGGCCGCTCCGCGTGGTCTTCCTGTGGTCGTCCCGAATCCTGAACAGCTTTTCTAGGGCTCTCTGATGGCATTTTATACAATTCCCTGTTTTAAGGGAACCTGTCATTAGTACATACATTGCAGACTGGCAAGACAGAATGACCCCCATGGAACTCCTACATCCCAGTGCCTTCTCTCCCCAGCCTGGGAGCTTTAAACACATGCCATGTGAGCAGATGCTGGCTCCAGGTCAGAGGTCAGGTGCACTTTCTGCCTCACTCCCTGCCCTGTAATGCTACACCAGGTCAGACTCGCCCTCCTTTTCCCCCACCACCATCCTATAATGCTATGAGATGGCCACCTCCTCATAGAATGCATTGTGGGGAGGGGGTGTGTCTTAAGTTTGGAACAGCGGGACCACTAGATCAAGCAACCCTGAACATGGCACATGCACAGATATTGCCTCCAGGTCAGAGGCTAAGCTCACACCATCTCTTGATATGTTTCATCACATTGTTGGGAGGGGGGCGTATCTTCAGTTTCAAGTGAACAAAGCACGTGCACTAATAACTGCTCCCATTCAGAGGTCATCCTCTCCATCCCATAATACTGGGCCAAGTCAGAGGTTAGGCTCACCCTCCCCCTGCCATCCCATAATACTATGAGACTACCATCTCTTGGTAGGTTTCATCTCATTGCATTGGGGTTAAGGGGGCGTGTCTTGTCTTATCTCCAATTTGGGTCAAAGCAACCCTGATCATGGCACCTGCACCAATATTTGTCTCTAGGTCAGAGGTTAGGCTATCCTCCCCATCTCATAATACTAGGCCAAGTCAGAGGTTAGGCTCGCCCACCCCCCACCATTCTGTAATACTATTAGATGAACTTCTCTTGTTAGGTTACATCAAATTGCTTTGCAGGGAGGGGGTGTGTCCTAACTCCTGGTCATGGCACATACACAGATATTGGCTCCTGGTCAGAGTTCAGGCTTTTTCCCTATCCCATAACGCCATTGGACCATCCCTTGGTAGGTTTTATCACATCACATTGCATTGCGTGGAGATGGTGTGTCTTGGTTTATGAATTTAAGACATTGACTCCAGGTCCGGGGTCAAGCTTGTTCTCATCCCAAAATACTATGACAGGTCAGTGGTTAGGCTTGCCCTACAAATTTGGCATATTCACTGATATTGCCTGTGTAGCACCACCCCCGCAGGAGCTGCTGATTATATTATTGGGTCTACACCCTGCCTAACAACCCAATCAAATTGGCTCGATCCCTCCTCAGGCACAACTGACCCAGAATAGGACTGGACTATCAAATAGATACACAGGTTGGAATACAATACTTCACTATGCAACAATACCTTGTTACCTTCTTGAATAGTAGTCCTTCTGGGTGACACAATGGAACAACGCACAAGATTGTAATTAACCAAACTTAGTTTACTATGTATCAAATTGAATAGGGGAGATACAATACAATACAATACAAGTCCATAAAAGGTTATTTAAAACAGCTTTAAAAAGGTAAAAGAATGCCCCCACACTCCTCCTGCATTAAGGCTAGACACAGTACCAGGTAGGTGGGCCTATCTGAGTCCCTCCCCCAGAGTTCTCTTCTTTCTTGTTGATCTTCGCTAGCAAGGTTATTGAATAGAGCTCATTTGTAATCCAGATTAGGAATAGAGATCAAGAGAGAAAAAACAACGAGCTGTTAGTTGTCACCGCAGGGTGTCTGCGTAACTGAGCAATAACTTCTGCGAGAGAGATAAGCCTCTGGCGACTCCTTTACAGACCTTATTGTTTGTCTATGAGTCTCCTGAGAGAGTATGGTGATAAACCCCGGGGTTTTATCACCTCCTGCTGCGCTACCGCTATCTGTAGATAAAACTGTCTCTTCAGCAGATAAAGTCAGTTATTGGGCATGTGCCCTCTCACCAACAGAAGTCTCTCCTTCGCGCGCTTCCACTGCGGTCTCAGTCCTTTGGCTATATGCCAGCCGCGCGGGGTCCTTCTGGCGGATGACTTCCGGTCTCGGCAAACAGCAGTATGACCTCCAGGAATGTGCCTCGTGCTTGAGATGGGACGGTTCCACGTCGTCCCTCCAGGCTAAAAGGCTCTGGCCCAATATCCAGTGTCAGTCCTTCACTCTCGCTCGCTGGTTCCTCAGAGTCCAGCGCAGAAAGGCCCCCCCCTTCGCGCGCTTCTCTCTTCCTTTAAATAACCTCCCCCATAGTGCCGTGCGGTGCAGCCGTGCACCCTGGATCTTGCAAAGCAGCCTGGGAGATGTAGTTTCTTCATCTTGTGAAAAGGAAGTCACAGCCCGGGAAATTCCATGCAGCTACCACTAGAGGGAGCCTAGTTCCTGGATCTTGCAAAGCAGCCTGGGAGATGTAGTTTCTTCATCTTGTGAAAAGGAAGTCACAGCCCGGGAAATTCCATGCAGCTACCACTAGAGGGAGCCTAGTTCCTTCCCACATATCAAACAGTGTCTTTAGGCATGTTTAACCCCGCTACACACTCCCCCCACTTGAGAAACTTTGGTCCCCAAAGAGGTCAACAGTATGTACCCTAGTGCATAGGTTGGCATTATACAACAAAAACATTAACATTTTGCTGAAATAAGTCAATCTGAATACATCCAACTTTGTATTCTAATAGCAGTGCAACAGTAAAACGATAAAGTGCAATTAATAAACAAATAAGTGATTTCTACAGTGTTAATATAGTGCTGATTTCTAGTGCTTTTATATAGTGCTCCTTTAAAAAGCACATGTGCCTTTGCAATTTCTTAAACACTTACATCTTAAAGTTTGTGTTGAAAAAAAAACATCAAAAGGTGAGAAAGAGAAAAAAACATATAGTGAGGTCAGAGCAACAAAATGTGCGCAAACATTAACTCACAAAGTAAACCAAATTGTGAACATCAAAACTGTGCTTATTATAATGGCCAAACCCAATATCCTTATGTACAAACTTAAATGCAAACGTTTTCTACTTCAATACTTTGTTCTCATGATCTCTCACAGACCCCCCAAAACTTGGGTGGCTTGTACAGTTGTGCCTGGGGGTGAGCTAGGGTTGTCCCCCACCAAATCTACAGTGGAGGAACTAGGCTGGTCAGGAGATCTTTTGGAGGTAAAAACAGCTTCTTCCGAACATTCACCCAATTGATCATAGGTCAGTCTCTTAGGTGGGTGAATGACTCTCCTTTCCCTCTGTTCCCGTGGAGGCATGCTCTCAGAGGTGCTAGGATCAGGCACTTCTGAGGATTCTTCAATGTCCCCCTCCTCATGTTCCAACACAGAGGAACCTGATGGTTCAAGAGAGGTCAGTTCTTCTTCAGAGAAGGGTGCAACCTCCTCCTCAGGATCTTCATCCTCAGCTGCTTCTTCTGGAAGCATATGAAAGGGTATGAATTCAGGGGCTTCTGCCCGAAGGGCTCCTCTATCAGCCAAGTCAGATGAAGACAGGGAGGCAGGTGTGGGTTCTGGCAACTGAGATGACCACAACCAGTCGGGTACCTCCTCTTCATCTTCCAAATCTTCAGATGGAGAACTTCCCTCTCCCTCATCTGGGAGCGTCGTCTGAGATCTGGTAACTGGTCTAGACCGGCGAGAAGTCGAAGGGGCCTCTGACAAGTCTTCCACAGGGGGCATACGAACCGCTTCAGAGAGAGGCAGCAAATGGTTCCGATGCCAAGCCTTCAATGGACCCACACTTTCTTCAGGCCGAATTTGGTACACAGGAAGGTTTGGCAGTTGCTTGCAGATAACATAAGGTTGGGACTTCCAGCGGTCTGCCAACTTGTGTTTTCCCGGGACACCCAAGTTTCTCAACAAAACCCTGTCCCCTGGTTGCAGGTCATGGATCCGAACTTTTAGGTCGAAATTTTTTTTATTCCGCAGTCCACGTTGATCAGATGTGGCCTGAGCCTTGTCATAGGCCGCTTTCAGACTCTTCCGCAGTCGGTCCACATATCCTCTATGCGATGCTGAAGAGGTATGATCAGGCGAAATGCCAAAGGCCAAATCCACTGGCAACCGAGCCTCCCTTCCAAACATCAGCCGATAAGGGGAATATCCAGTAGCATCACTGACAGTGCTGTTGTAGGCATGCACAATGGCAGCTACGTGCTTGCCCCAATGCTGTTTCTTCTCTGAGCTCAAAGTCCCCAACATATCCAAAAGAGTCCTGTTAAATCGTTCAGGCTGGGCATCCCCCTGTGGATGGTAGGGAGTGGTTCTAGTCTTTTGAATGCCTAACATATCTAACAGTCTCTTGATCAGTCTGCTTTCAAAGTCCCTTCCCTGATCAGAATGGAGGCGTTGTGGTAACCCATAATGTACAAAGAACTTCTCTACAAGAACTTTGGCTACCGTTGAGGCCTTCTGATCCCTTGTTGGGAATGCTTGAGCATATCTGGTAAAATGGTCTGTTACCACAAGGACATTCCCCTGGCCACTCAGATCAGGCTCTAAGCAAAGGAAATCAATGCACACCAGCTCCATGGGTCCCTGACTTTGTAGATGGCCCATTGGGGCTGCTTGACGTGGCAGAGTCTTCCTCTGTATACACCGGACACAAGAATGACAGTATCCTTCAACTTCGGCCCTCATACAAGGCCAGTAGAACCTGTCCCTGACAAGCTGAAAGGTTCTTTCGGGCCCCAGATGGCCATGATTATCATGAAGAGCGGCCAGAACTCCCTCTCTGTATTTAGCTGGTAAGAACAGTTGCCACTTCTCCTCCAGATCTTCAGATGGACCTCTCCGGTAGGCCACTCCTTCTCTGATCTGTAACCGGGTCCACTCTCTATGCAACAGACGGGCCCCCTGAGGGGAGTCAGTTAGAAGCAACTCAGGGCTCTGGATCTCCAGGGCTTCCAAGAGAAGTTTTCCCAAAGGGTCTTCCAACTGCTCCTTCCGCAAGTCCCTTTTGGACAGCCGGGGCAAACCCTCCCCTTCAACTTGGGTCACCTGGCAGTAGCATTTGGGTACTCCGATAGCCGAAACCCCAATCTCTTCTGCTCTTGACCCTCCTCGGGATCGAAATTCAGTTCCCTGATATAGGGCACGCACCCCTTCTGGAGCCAAATGAGTCCATTCTTCCGCAGGTTCCTGTGGAACATGCAACCTTCTGGATAGGGCATCTGCATCCCTATTTCCGATTCCTGGCCGATACTTCAGGCTAAAATTGAAGCTAGAGAGGGCAGCCAACCATCGATGTCCTGTTGCATCCAGCTTGGCCGTAGTCAACAGATAGGTGAGGGGATTATTATCTGTCTTGACAATGAATTCAGCTCCGTACAGGTAGTCTTTCAATTTGTCAACCACTGCCCACTTCAAGGCCAAGAATTCAAGTTTGTGAGTAGGATAATTCCTTTCAGCAGGCAGTAGGCTTCTGCTCACATAGGCAACAGGTCGCAGATGACCCTCATGCTCCTGATAAAGTACCCCCCCCAGCCCATCTCGGCTGGCATCAACATGCAGTTCATATGGTTTGGTGGGGTCCGCATAGGCCAACACAGGGGCAGTGGTTAGGGTTTCCTTCAGCTGGACAAAGGCCCCTTCGCATTCCGGGGTCCACTGATCCTGGATGGATTCCTTAGCCTTCCGGGGGCCTATGGTGGACTTCGCCGGCTTTACCAACTCAGGGACATCATCTTCTTCATTCTTCAGGAGCTCATTTAGGGGTCGGGCAATCTGGGCGAACCCCTCCACAAACCTCCTGTAATAGGAGCAAAAGCCCAAGAATGACCGGAGTTCGGTCACATTTGTGGGTCTCGGCCAGGAAGCAACAGCATCCAGCTTGTCCGGGTCAGTGGCCACCCCTTCTTCAGACACGATATGGCCCAGGTAATGGACCGAGGACTGATAGAATTGGCACTTCTCAGGAGAAAGTTTCAGACCTTCTTCATGTAGCCTCTTCAAGACCTTTTCCAACCTCTCCTCATGTTCTTCTAAAGTTCTGCCAAACACGATAACATCATCCAAGTATACCAGTACCTCTATCAAATTCATATCTCCAACGGTCCTCTCCATCAGCCTTTGGAAGGTAGCAGGGGCCCCGGACAACCCCTGAGGCATGCGATTGAACTCAAAGAACCCCACAGGGGTGATGAAGGCTGTTTTCTCCCGATCTTCAGGGTGCATGGGGATCTGATAATACCCACTCTTTAAGTCCATCACACTGAACCACTTCGCCCCTGACAGACTCTGTAGGGCATCTTCGATTCGAGGAGTGGTATACTGGTCTGGGATGGTTCTTCTGTTCAGCGTTCGGTAGTCGATACAAAGCCTCAAAGATCCATTTTTCTTCCGGACTACCACTATCGGGGAAGCATACGGGCTCCTGGATTCTCGGATAATCCCGATCTTTTTGAGCTCTGCCAGCTGTTGACGTAGATCTTCTAAGTCACCTAAGGGGACTCGCCGGACTCTCTCCCTGAAAGGCTTGTCCTCACTCAGGCGGATCTTATGAGTGGCGCTCCTGGCACATCCCACGTCAAACTCGTCCTTAGAGAATATTTCCCTACATCGAGCAAGTTGTGCCTTGGCCCTCTTCACCCATTCCGGCGGGAGGGCAGCGTTTCCAGAGCAAAGCTCCTCTATAACCGCTTCACCCTGTTCCTTTTCTTTGAAATCAATGGGGGCAACTGGGGTAGCCGGGTTGACTTGGCCCAGGAGCACTCTAGCCGGTACCTTCACTGGTGTAATAGAGGTGTTTCTGACACTCACTAAAACCCTTCCACGGTTTTCCTGTAACACCTTCAAAGGGATCACCTCAGGGATCACTTCTATCCCTCTCTGTCTCTCCTTTTGACCTGATTCAAAGATAATGAAGGGACCCAGCTGTTGCCATGTGAGTTTAACAGAAGCCTTAAAACAGGCCACCTCTCCTGGCTGTAAGACCTTTTCTGCTCTATCCAGCTTCCAGAGTCGTCCAACTCCTTCTGCGGGGGTCTCTTGCTCCAACACTAATCGTTGGTAGGCCTGCCGTAGCATGGGATGGATCCTTGGCGCCTGAGCATCTTGTCCCTGGACCAGTTGTATCAGAAGGCGCCTTACCAGGTCAGTGTTTGTTCCTACGATGAGAGAGCTTTTGTTGGCCCCTGGTGGACGAGGACAGACCACCGCTAAGGTGTCGAAGGTTTCCGCTTCACCAGCCACTGATGGATCAAAGGTCAACTTGATTGGCAGATACCCGTCATAGGGAAAACTTTGGGTCCCAATACCCCATATCTCCAGATCTTCCAACTTCTGCAAAGGTAGATGGGTAAGATATTTATCATAGAAGTCTCTATACAAAAGAGTCACCTGGGCCCCTGTGTCAAGGAGGGCTCTTGTGTAAATTCCTTCCACCTGAACCGAGACCACTGGGGAGGGCCCGACCAAGTTAGTTGGGAATTCTCTTGATGTAGCCTGGTTGTCTGATTCAGTTCTCTGTACCCTGGCCCTCTTCTCCTTTTTCTTCCTTGATCTGGGCCCCCGCTGAACCCGGTGTGCATTGACTTTCCTTCCCTCAGTAACCCGGAGTCTAGAACTGGGGGTATTATATTTGGGTCTGACCCCCTGACTCAGTTTCCCTGATCCTGCACCACTTCTGGAGTCCCTTAAGACTGGCGGACACCCGGTTGACTCCTTCACCGGTGTCCTCTGAAGTTTCCCGCTGGCTCGCGAGGTTTCGCGGCAGCATTTCCTGAGCTGGGACATACCCTTCTAACATGCCCAACTCCCCCGCAGTTGAAACAAGTTAACAATCTTGCAGGCCGTGGCTCTGGATCTGTGCTGAGACTAACAGGTTCATCTGGCCTCTCCGATATACTCCCCTTGGGTAGAGTGGATACCTGACCAGTCAGGATGGACACCATTTCTATCAACTGAGACACTTGGGTCTTTAGGAGTTCAACTTGAGAGTCACCCTCTTCCACACTTATCACTCCAACCCGGGCAGTTGAGTCAAACTGCCGACTTTTCTTCTTGTTGTCCAACATAACCTCTTCCTCTCTGACCATTCGAATCAGATCGGGGTATTCTAGAATGCCGCCATCTCGACGAGTTCGTAACAGTATGGCAATGGGATCTAAAGGTTGAGCCCCTTTCAGAACCTGTCGTGCACGAGTCTCATCTATTTTCCGGTGGTCTATTCCTTTCTTTAACAGAATCTGGTGGATAATCCTATCCAGACGTTTAATGAATTCGGACAACTTCTCCCCCTCTTCTTGATAACAGTGGTCCAACTGGTAGAGAAGTTCAGCCGCGTTCTCCGTCCGACCAAACACATCTTGCAGAATGTCCAAATAATCCTGTGCAGTGCAGTTCTTCTTGCTAAGCTTTAGATTACGTACAGCCTCTAATGCAGGTCCCCTTAAACTCTCTGTGATTCTCTGCTTCTTGTGCTGTTCTGGTACCTCCCATTCCTCCAAAGCCTGAGTGGCGGTATCTAACCACTCTTCGAACCCATCTTCTGCTGAAGGCACAGGCTGTTTCCCAGAGAATGTCCGGAGCTTCCTATATCCAGTCATCAAATAGCTCGAGGAGTCCCTACTACATTTTGCCACAATCTCCCCAAGAACAGCACACAGTTCTGAGCTAAAAGTCGACAAAGGTGATGACTCAGGATGCCCTTCTTGGACACCTTTTTCTTGGCTGGATACCCCAGGGGTGGTGGATGAGGGACCCGCAATAGGAACTCCTGGATGTATCAGGAAAAGTTCTGTTTGGTCAGTAGTTTTTACACTGTTTCCGTTGAAATAATCAGGGACCCCCTTCCTCCACTCACACAGTGCATACGTGTGTGGGACAGTGGTGTCAGTTTTCATGTCAATCACCCAAAATTTCCTGTCTGTGGATAGTGCCCTCAAAACAGGGAGGAGCTTTTCTTCAGTCCAGGCTTCTCCCTTGATTTCAACCACCAGGCCATTTTCCACTATGACAGTCTCTTCCTTGCACCACTCAGCAGCAGCGACAGGATCCATTTCTGCGTGGGAGGGGATTCTATGGCTGAGAGGGTTGTATTGCAGGACTGTAGAAATCCCGGACGAGCCCCCACGTGTAGCACCACCCCCGCAGGAGCTGCTGATTATATTATTGGGTCTACACCCTGCCTAACAACCCAATCAAATTGGCTCGATCCCTCCTCAGGCACAACTGACCCAGAATAGGACTGGACTATCAAATAGATACACAGGTTGGAATACAATACTTCACTATGCAACAATACCTTGTTACCTTCTTGAATAGTAGTCCTTCTGGGTGACACAATGGAACAACGCACAAGATTGTAATTAACCAAACTTAGTTTACTATGTATCAAATTGAATAGGGGAGATACAATACAATACAATACAAGTCCATAAAAGGTTATTTAAAACAGCTTTAAAAAGGTAAAAGAATGCCCCCACACTCCTCCTGCATTAAGGCTAGACACAGTACCAGGTAGGTGGGCCTATCTGAGTCCCTCCCCCAGAGTTCTCTTCTTTCTTGTTGATCTTCGCTAGCAAGGTTATTGAATAGAGCTCATTTGTAATCCAGATTAGGAATAGAGATCAAGAGAGAAAAAACAACGAGCTGTTAGTTGTCACCGCAGGGTGTCTGCGTAACTGAGCAATAACTTCTGCGAGAGAGATAAGCCTCTGGCGACTCCTTTACAGACCTTATTGTTTGTCTATGAGTCTCCTGAGAGAGTATGGTGATAAACCCCGGGGTTTTATCACCTCCTGCTGCGCTACCGCTATCTGTAGATAAAACTGTCTCTTCAGCAGATAAAGTCAGTTATTGGGCATGTGCCCTCTCACCAACAGAAGTCTCTCCTTCGCGCGCTTCCACTGCGGTCTCAGTCCTTTGGCTATATGCCAGCCGCGCGGGGTCCTTCTGGCGGATGACTTCCGGTCTCGGCAAACAGCAGTATGACCTCCAGGAATGTGCCTCGTGCTTGAGATGGGACGGTTCCACGTCGTCCCTCCAGGCTAAAAGGCTCTGGCCCAATATCCAGTGTCAGTCCTTCACTCTCGCTCGCTGGTTCCTCAGAGTCCAGCGCAGAAAGGCCCCCCCCCTTCGCGCGCTTCTCTCTTCCTTTAAATAACCTCCCCCATAGTGCCGTGCGGTGCAGCCGTGCACCCTGGATCTTGCAAAGCAGCCTGGGAGATGTAGTTTCTTCATCTTGTGAAAAGGAAGTCACAGCCCGGGAAATTCCATGCAGCTACCACTAGAGGGAGCCTAGTTCCTGGATCTTGCAAAGCAGCCTGGGAGATGTAGTTTCTTCATCTTGTGAAAAGGAAGTCACAGCCCGGGAAATTCCATGCAGCTACCACTAGAGGGAGCCTAGTTCCTTCCCACATATCAAACAGTGTCTTTAGGCATGTTTAACCCCGCTACACCTCCAAGTCAGAGGTCAGGCTTTTCCTTCTCCCATAATACCATGGGACCATCCCTTGGTAGGTTTTATCATATTGCATTGTAGGGAGATGGTGTGTAGATATTGGCTCCAGGTCAGGAGTAAAGCTTGTTCCCCCATCCCATAATACTATGCCAGGTCAGTGGTAAGGCTTTCTCTCCAAACTCGGCAAATCCACTGATAATGGCTCAAAGTCAGAGGTCAGGCTTGTCTCCGTCCTATAATACCATGGGACTATCCCTTGGTAAGTTTCATCACATTGTGGGGAGATGGTGTGTATTCATTTAGGAACCAAAGATATTGGCTTCAGGTCAGGGGTAAAGCTTGTTCCCCATCCCATAATACTATGCCAGGTCAGGGGTAATGCTTGCCCTCCAAACTTGGCACATGCGTTGATATTGGCTCCAAGTCAGAGGTCAGGCTTGTCACCTGTCCCATAATGCCATGGGACCCTCCCTTGGTAGGTTTCAGCACATTGGGAGATGGTGTGTCTTTTATTTAGGAACCAAAGATATTGGCTCCAGGTCAGGGTTCAAACTTGTTCCCCGTCCCATAATGCTATGCCTCATCTGTGGTTAGGCTTGCCCTCCAAATTTGGCATATTCACTGATACTGCCTCCAAGTCAGAGGTCAGGCTTGTTCCCCGTACCATGATATTATAGGACCATCTCTTGGTAGTTTTCATCACATTGCATTGTGGGGATATGGTGTGTCTTCATTTAGGAAATAAAGATATTGGCTTCAGGTCAGGGGTAAAGCTTGTTCCCCATCCCATAATACTATGCCAGGTCAGTGGTAAGGCTCTCCCTCCAAACTTGGCACATGGACAGATATTGGCTCAAGGTCAGAGGTCAGGCTTGTTCCAATCCAATAATACCATGGGACCATCCTTTTTTAGGTTTCGTCACATTGCACTGTGGGGAGAGGGAGTGTTTTCTCTCCAGTTTGGTAGAAAGCGACCACAAACATGGCACAAGCACAGATATTGGCTTCAGGTCAGAGGTCAGGCTTGTCCCAATCCCATAATACCACGTCACCATCCCTTGATGGTTTCATTGCATTGTGGGGCAGGGGGCGTGACTTATCTTCTGAGCATAGCACATGCACAGATATTGGCTTCAGGTCAGAGGTCACCCCCCCTTTCCACCAACCTATAATACCATGGAACCATCTCTTGGTAGTTTTCATCGCATAGCGTTGTAGGGGGATGGTGTGTTTTCCTTTAGGAACCAAAGATATTGGCTTCAGGTCAGGGGTCAATCTTGTTCCCCATCCCATAATACTATGCCAGGTCAGTGGTAAGGCTCTCCCTCCAAACTTGGCAGCCCCCCCCCCCTCCCTTTCCACCAACCTATAATACCATGGGACCATCTCGGTAGGTTTCATCACATTGCATTGAGGGGAGAACCAAAGATATTAGCTCTGGGTCAGAGGTCAGGCCTGTTCCCCATCCCATAATACTATGCCAGATCAATGGTTAGGCTGGCCCTTCCCCCCCCCCCCCCCCCATCCTGTAATAATGTGAGATGACCGTCTCTTGGCAGGTTTCATTGCATTGCATTGTGGGGAGGGGGCGTGTTCTCTGTGGATTTTCGGAGTCATGGAGAAGGATTCTTCATAAACCGGGGGTTCGTTGTCACCTGTATGCCGGTTCTCATTCTATGTACTAATGACCGGTTCTCTTCTCTCCAAAGCGGATATTTCTGTCCTGGGTGGAGAACTGACGGTTGAGTCACCCCCTGACTTCCTACACCTCTCAGGAACCTTCCCCTGCTGTAGATCGTAAAGTGGGGAGATCTTGTTGCCTGCAATCCAGAAGGAAGCTGGTGAGCGATTCATTCCACCGGTGTCCACCCATTGCCGAAATGTCAGTTTTGGGTGGAGTTTTGCCGTTTTTACATAATGTGTGCCCTGCTGGATCGGGAGCATGCCCCAACCTGTACATGTGACCGAAATAAAAAATTGTCTCCACCCTCCGGGAAGTGACGTTTTTATTTTTTTTTGGTGTGTGTAAAATGGTAAAGATGGCTGATCAGGAGGCTAGGGAGTCCCCTGACCTGTTCTGCGCATTATTGGCAGTATAGTGTTCCAGATAATGAAGCTACACAGACAGTTCTTACTGCAGCCACTTTGCTTGGTGACTTAGGTTTGAAATAACTCTGCGCCCCCCTCCCCCTGTGCCACCGTTATGGCGTGTGTAAAGAAAAAGGAATTGGCAGCTCTCCAGGTTGAGTCAAAATCCAGATTTATTGACTGGACATCCAAATATGACAATCGTGACAAGGTAGACGCGTTTCACATACTGTGTGCTTAATCAGGTAATGTGTGTGAAACGCGTCTACCTTGTCACGATTGTCATATTTGGATGTCCAGTCAATAAATCTGGATTTTGACTCAACCCGGAGTGCTGCCAATTCCTTTTCCTTTATCAAGTTTCCACGGAAGCGAGCCGGGGCATGCACCTGTGTGAGTCATCAGGCAATTACACCACCTTGAGCACTGAGTTCTTGTCTGTTCAATTATGGCGTGTGTGCAGAAGAGGCCCTGCAGATGTTCAGGAGATTGACCCACACATGACCATCTTTGTGCATGCGCAGGAGATTGACCCACATAAAGGTTCGGGATTTCTACAACAGACCATCTTTGTGCATGCGCTGATAAACCTACGTGCGCGCCGATGTTTAAGAGAGCATTCACATCCAAAACCCTGTGCACATGTGGGGGGACGGAGTTCAAGAGTCATTCTTGACTGGGTAAGAAACAAGTGGTCAAAAAAAACATCTATTTTCAATTCTGAGAGAGGAAGGGCACCACGATACAGTATATACAGTATCTGACAAAAGTGAGTACACCCCTCACATTTTTGTAAATATTTCATTCTATCTTTTCATGTGACAACACTGAAGAAATGAGACTTTGCTACAATGTAAAGTAGTGAGTGTACAGCTTGTATAACAGTGTAAATTTACTGTCCCCTCAATATAACTCAACACACAGCCATTAATGTCTAAACCGCTGGCAACAAAAGTCAGTACACCCCTAAGTGACAATGTCCAAATTGGGCCCAATTAGCCATTTTCCATCCCAGGTGTCATGTGACTCGTTAGTGTTACAAGGTCTCAGGTGTGAATGGGGGGCAGGTGTGTTAAATTTGGTGTTATCGCTCTCACTCTCTCATACTGGTCACTGGAAGTTCAACATGGCACCTCATGGCAAAGAACTCTCTGAGGATCTGAAAAAAAGAATTGTTGCTCTACATAAAGATGGCCTAGGCCAGTGGTTCTCAACGCCGGTCTTCGGGACCCACCAACAGGCCAGGTTTACAAGATAACTAAATTACATCACAGGTGATCTAATTTGCTGCTCAGTGATTGCATTATTCTAGTCTGCATCTCCCCAAGGTAATACTTAAAATCTGGCCTGTTAGTGGGTCCCGAGAACCGGAGTTGAGAACCACTGGCCTAGGCTCTAAGAAGATTGCCAAGACCCTGAAACTGAGCTGCAGCAGGGTGGCCAAGACCATACAGCGGTTTACCAGGACAGGTTCCACTCAGAACAGGCCTCACCATGGTCCACCAAAGAAGTTGAGTGCACGGCTCAGCGTCATATCCAGAGGTTGTCTTTGGGAAATAGACGTATGAGTGCTGCCAGCATTGCTGCAGAGGTTGAAGGGGATGGGGGAGGGGTCGGCCTGTCAGTGCTCAGACCATACGCCGCACACTGCATCTAATTGGTCTGCATGGCTGTATTCCCAGAAGAAAGCCTCTTCTAAAGATGATGGACAAGAAAGCTTGCAAACAGTTTGCTGAAGACAAGCAGACTAAGGACATGGATTACTGGAACCATGTCCTGTGCTCTGATGACACCAAGATAAACTTATTTGGGTCAGATGGTGTCAGGCGTGTGTGGGGGCAACCAGGTGAGGAGTACAAAGCGAAGTGTGTCTTGCCTACAGTCAGGCATGGTGGTGGGAGTGTCATGGTCTGGGGCTGCATGAGTGCTCCCGGCACTGGGGAGCTACAGATCATTGAGGGAACCATGAATGCCAACATGTACTGTGACATACTGAAGCAGAGCATGATCCCCTCCCTTCAGAGACTGGGGGGCAGGGCAGTATTCCAACATAACGACCCCAAACACCTCCAAGATGACCACTGCCTTGCTAAAGAAGCTGAGGGTAAAGGTGATGGACTGGCCAAGCATCTCCAGACCTAAACCCTATTGAGCATCTGTGGGGCATCCTCAAACAGAAGGTGGAGGAGCGCAAAGTCTGTAACATCCACCAGCTCTGTGATGTCATCATGGAGGAGGGGAAGAGGACTCCAGTGACAACCTGTGAAGCTCTGGTGAACTCCATGCCCAAGAGGGTTAAGGCAGTGCTGGAAAATAATGGCGGCCACACAAAATATTGACACTTTGGGCCCAATTTGGACATTTTAACTTAGGGGTGTACTGACTTTTGTTGCCAGCGGTTTAGACATTAATGGCTGTGTGTTGAGTTATTTTGAGGGGACAGTAAATTTACACTGTTATACAAGCTGTACACTCACTACTTTACATTGTAGCAAAGTGTCATTTCTTAGTGTTGTCACATGAAAAGATAGAATAAAATATTTACATAAATGTGAGGGGTGTACTTACTTTTGTCAGATACTATACACTAGGATGGAGTTCTACTTCAGGGAAAAACTCTGCTGTGTTTGATTTATAGTGGTCACATGACGTTACCTCAGGGTAATCTTTCAGAAAAATAATCCTTCCTATAGATTCACTTACCACATAGGGGGTCCTCCAGGCTGCTAAGAGTCACCTACATGTTCAAAAAGATAGGATCTTTGTGTGGTCGCTCTCCTTCTAGAGCAGAGGTCTCCAAACTTTCTACATAAGGTGCCAGTTTACGGTTCTTCCGATTTTAGGAGGACCAGAATGTGGTCATTGGGAGTAGAAAAGATCTAGACGTCAGTGGGGAAAAAAACATGCCCTATTGGTGGTGTCAGAGGGAGGAATAGTGCCCCATTGGTGGTGTCAGTGGGAGGTATAGTGCCCCATCATTGGTGTCAGTGGGAGGAATAGTGCCCCATCATTGATGTCAGTGGGAGGAATAGTGCCCCATCATTGGTGTCAGTGGGAGGAATAGTGCCCCATCATTGGTGTCAGTGGGAGGAATAGTGTCCCATCATTGGTATCAGTGGGAGGAATAGTGCCCCATCATTGGTGTCAGTGGGAGGAATAGTGCCCCATCATTGGTGTCAGTGGGAGGAATAGTGTCCCATCATTGGTGTCTTGGGAGAATAGTGCCCCATCATTGGTGTCAGTGGGAGGAATAGTGTCCCATCATTGGTGTCAGTGGGAGGTGTAGTGCCCCATCATTGGTGTCAGTGAGAGGAATAGTGTCCCATCATTGGTGTCTTGGGAGAATAGTGCCCCATCATTGGTGTCAGTGGGAGGAATAGTGTCCCATCATTGGTGTCAGTCTGGGGAATAGTGCCCCATCATTGGTGTCAGTCTGGGGAATAGTGCCCCATCATTGGTGTCAGTCTGGGGAATAGTGCCCCATCATTGGTGTCAGTGGGGGGAATAGTGCCCCATCATTGGTGTCAGTGGGAGGAATAGTGCCCCATCATTGGTGTCAGTGGGGGGAATAGTGTGAGAATATGCAGAGGGCTGGTTCAGGTAACATCAAACTTAGGATATGGTCTGCCCCAGAGAGGGGGGGGGGGGGATGGGCGGTTCTTGCAGGAAACTAACCACCCCTGAGGGCTGGAAAATCGAATGCTGTGTGGAGGTTTTGTGTTGTACCCCATTTTTCATTCTACTGTCACACTGCAGA
Organism: Pelophylax lessonae; assembly: GCF_965119305.1. NCBI lineage: Eukaryota > Metazoa > Chordata > Amphibia > Anura > Ranidae > Pelophylax > Pelophylax lessonae. The sequence continues at coordinate 2,638,486 of NC_138768.1, forward strand.
CACTTCCTGTCACATTCCGAGAAGAGGGGCTGGGTGCCATCTGCCGTTCCTTCATTGACATTGAGACAAAACCTGTTATGGCAGAAGATGAGAGCGGACCCCTAGGGAATGTCAAATTTGATTAAAGGCTCTCTTATGGGACTTGATATCTGCAGCTTCATCTTTGGAAGGTGAGAGCTGATTGAAGCCTCGTATATAGAACCTGAGATGTGATTGAAGCCTCATCCATAGGATGGCAGATCTGGTTGAAGCCTGTACTATTTGACATCTAATCTGAAGCCTTGTCTATTGGACGTGAGAGCTGATTGAAGCCTTGTCTTAGGGACATCGGGTCTTATTGAAACCTGGTCTGTGGAACCACAGAGCCCATTTAAGCCTTCTCTATGGGACCTGGGATCGGATTAAAGCCTTGTCTGTGGGACCACAGAGCTCATTGAAGCCTCCTCTATGGGACCTGAGATCTGTTTGGACTCTCGTATATGGGACCTGAGATCTGTTTAGACCCTCATCTATGGGACCTTAGATTTGATCGAATCCTCGTTTATGGGACCCGAGTTCTAAATGAAGCCTCATCTATGGGATTTACGATCTTAGTGAAGCCTCAACTATGGGACGTCAGATGTGATTGAAGCCTCCTCTATGGGACCATAGAGCTCGTTGAACCCTCATCTATGGGACCTTAGATCTGATTGAAATCTTGTCTATGGGACCACATAGCTCATTGAACCCTCGTCTATGGGATGTGCGATCTGATTGGACCCTCGTCTATTGGACCTGAGATCTGATTGAAGCCTCATCTATGGGACCTGAGATCTGATTGAAGCCTCGTCTATGGGACCTGAGATCTGATTGAAGCCTCATCTATGGGACCTGAGATCTGATTGAAGCCTCGTCTATGGGACGTGCCATCTGATTGAAGCCTCGGCTATTGGATCTAAGATCTGATTGAAGCCTCGTCTATGGGACGTGCCATCTGATTGAAGCCTCGGCTATGGGATCTAAGATCTGATTGAAGCCTTGTCTATGGAACCTGAGATGTGAGTGAAGCCTCGGCTATGGGACGTGCCATCTGATTGAAGCCTCATCTATGGGACGTGCTACCTAATTGAAGCCTCGTCTATGGGACGTGCCACCTGATTGAAGCCTCGTCTATGGGACGTGCTACATGATTGAAGCCTCATCTATGGGATGTGCCGCCTGATTGAAGGCTCGTATATGGGGTGTGCCATCTGGTTGAAGTCTCCTCTATGGGACCACAGAGCTCATTGAGAAAAAAAAAGAGGGGAGGATGTGGTGACGCTGCCTATGAATAAAGTGTCATGTGCAAAGAAGTGCAAAAAAAAAAAGGGATATGGTGGCGTAGCCTATAAATGTATAGTCAATAAATAAAGTGTCAATATGTGCTAAACAATCTCTATATGTGAAGTATACAAAGGTAAAGTGCAAAATAGTACAATAAATAAATCAAATTCCTCACTGAATACTAAGTTTAAAAACATACATAAATCATTCAGTTAATCCAGTGCTATTAACAATTAAATACACGACAAATCACAAGAAATATCCGAAATCTCCCCAAAAAATGTATATGTATGAGAAATTATTATAAAAGTGACATAGTCCCAATAATCGTACAAAGTGCAATCGTGCTCCCCCAGTAGGACCGCACTCACCAAATAGAAGTACCCCTGCAGGGGTCACAGGTATGTAGCCAACAATCGGAATTGGGCTCCACCAGCCACTCTTACACCGACCAGCACAGATAAATCCTCAGCCCACGCTTGCCGTGGAATGGTCCCTGTTCCAGAGTTTTATATAAAGAGTGGGTACTCTATGAGGATTGGGTTGCACGATCAGACCCCCCAAAAAAATATAAAAGTTCCAATTTCCATGAATGGAGGAAGTGACCTTAGGGCCCACTGTTTCTTGTATTTCATGGAAGAATCAGATCGTGTACTATGTCTATGTGAAGGTGCCAAACCTGTGCGAAAAGAGGAAGATTTTCTTTGAAATCCTTTTCTCTATCGTTCATTGACAGACGCAGCTCCATATTCTTCTTAACCATTGGGTTATGCTGCCCCCATACTGGAGTAGCACACTAAGCAGGAAAAATCTTTACCACGCCTATGGGGCAGTCCCTGGAGGCATACACCCACACACTCTGCTATAGGCATTCAGTTTTTTTCTGCCTAGTTTAGGAGTAGGACCTAGTTCCCGGCTGGGACTTCGGTCATAGATTGTTTTTTTTCTTTTAAAGAGAACCTTTGTTAAAATTTTTATTTTTTTTAGCTAGTTATGTTCCTGAGAGAACTGCAATCAACAGCCAGACTGGGTTTCCGACTAGATCAGGGTTTCTCAACTAGGGTTCCTCTTGAGGTTGCTAGGGATTCCTTGAGCAATGGGCAATTTCTGCCTCTCCGATATGTTCCCAATGACACCATTGTTCCTTTTATCTATCTGTAAGGGGGTAATTCTCCCCAAAGCTGACCGTGATGAGGTGCCTGACCAGCGGATGCCTCACACGGCTGAATCGGGCTAAAAATTGAGGCCGCAGCTTGCGGCTGTCGAAGCTGGCTGTCCGAGTGACTGACCAAGCTGTCCAGGCAACTGACTGATAAGGCTGTCTGAGCTGCTGATCATGCTGACAGCGGACTCGCGACCGGATCGGGCCCCATATTTAGGCTGCAGCTTTGCGGCCTACTCGAGACTGGCTGTCTGAGCTGACCGAGCTGCTGACCATGCTGTTTGACCTGCTGACCGGGGTGATAGAGCAGCAGATAGGCCTCCCCTTAGGGGGTTGAACCTATGGACTGCTTGACGCCCCCCCCTTAAACCAGGGGGTGCCGTGGGGGCATTGTTGTGTGGGGTACTCAGCCGGTGCGTCTGCGTCACGGCGGGCCCCCTCTTCCCCTTTATAGGGGGCTATGTCCTTTTATGTCATTTATGGTGAGCGACCCTTTTGTCTAATAGGGGTCTTTTCGTGGAACTTTAGCCGGCGTCTCCTTGTGGGACTGTGGTCGGCGACCTCCCCTGCTTGTTATGTTCTCAGCTTAGCAACTCTACTGGGTCTGCTTCCACGCACTTCGGTGTACTGCAGTGAGGATGATTCCTTTTTTACTGCGCATGAAAGGGCGCTGGTGGATGCACTGATTGTATCGGTGCAGAAAATTTTAACATGGGGGTCACCGGTTCCCTCGGGGCACGCAGATCCCCTAAAAGTGGCAAAGGTACTCCCTTTTCCCACCTACTGTGACAAAATTGTCGCGAGTCAGTGGAGTTCTAAATGCAATAATCGTAGCCATGCATGGTGTGGCTAAACAGCTGGTCTGTAGGCTTCTAAAAAGGCTCTATCAGATCTCCCCTTTACGGGGGTCAGCCTATTTGGGCCTTTGTTGGATGAACTGATCAAAGGAGTCAAAGATGGGAAGATTACTCTAGTCTTCTTCCTCTATCTGCTAAGGGCAAGTCACTGCGTAATAGACGGGGGCCCTTAATTGTAAGCACACAGGTAGCCCCTTCGTGCCTTCGGCATGAAGGAGAAAGGACCTAAGCTATTTAGGTCATCTGGGGGTTCCAAGAAGACGTGGTTGGGTAAGCCGAGAAAAGGCCCCTCCAGATCTGCGGACAAATCTCCATCTGCATGAAGGGAAGCGGTGGGGGAACGTCTTTGTTTTCTCTCCGGAACCAGGGACCTCCTTGATTCAGGAAAAATGAGCCCAAGAGCTGCTCCAATCGGGTTACAAGATCGAATTCAAATCCCAACTGTCGGACAGATTCTTCCCATCCAATCTACGCCTATCTTTATTATTATTATTATACAGGATTTATATAGCGCCAACAGTTTGCGCAGCGCTTAACAAAATGAGGGCAGACATTACAGTTACACTACAATTTGGAACAAAAGGAATCAGAGGGCCCTGCTCGTTAGAGCTTACAATCTAAAAGCTTCAGATCGGTTAAGGGATCTTTGAGAGGCGGTACAAGATCTGCTGTCACAAAGGGCGGGAACGCTTTCAAGGTTTTTATTCAAACCTGTTTACTGCTCCCAGGAAAGAAGGGTAAGTGCATCCAATTCTGGACCTCAAGGCTGTGAATTGAATTTGTGCGGGTACAGAGGTTTCGAATGGAGTCCGTTCGCACGGTAGTGGCGTTTCTACACCAAGGGGACTTTTTGGCCTCTATCGAGGAGGCATAACTACACATCCCTATTTACGCTAGATTCCTGCAACTTTCTTCGCTTCGCTGTAGGAGAGGAACATTATCAATTTGTGGCGTTACCCTTTGGTTTTTGCCTCCGTCCCCCAGGGTCTTCACCAACGTGTTGGCTCTGGTATTGGCATTACTGTGACAGCGGGAGATTGTGGTACTGGAGTACCTGGACGATCTCTTAAGAGCAGACTCCCACTCAGTTCTGGTGGGTGATCTGTCAATCACTGTACGGACTCTGCAAGAGTTTGGTTGGACCATCAATTTCAGAAAATCTGCTCTGGTCCCAGCCTCCAAAATGGTTCATCTGGGACTGACTCTGGACTCAGCCTCTGTGAGGGTGTTTCTTCCCCTGGAAAAGCTGCAAAGTTGCAGAGAGCGATTCTGATGCTGTTATCCAGCACGCTGTCCTCATTTCCGACTTGCATGCGAGCTGTAGGCCTGATGGTGTCTACCTTCGGGGCGGTTCCGTTTGCTCAGTTCCACACGAGACCTCTGCAAATAGGTATTTTTGTCAAGTGGAACAAGGATCCAAAATCTTTGGACAATCTGATTCGGTTGAATCAAAATGCAAGAAGTGCTCCTCTGAGATGGCTCTGTTTCTTGGCCCTGCATCGGGGCAAGTCCTTCCTTCCATTGTATTGGACCATGGTATCCATGGATGCCAGCCTGTCTGGCTGGGGGGGGGGGGGGGGGGAGTACTTGGAAAGCTGTGTGAAAGAAAGAGTCCAGACTTCTGATCAATATTCTGGAACTCAGAGCGATAAAGCTTTGCTTGAGTCACTGGACAAATCGTCTGCAGGGTTGTCCAGACTCAATCAGACAATGCCACAGCCGTGGTTTACGTCAATCATCAAGGGGGAACCAAGAGTGTCTTGGCAGCCCGGGAGGTGGCCGAGATATTATTATGGGCAGAAAATTTTGTTCCAGTCCTCTCCGCTGTGCATGTACCCAGAGTGGCAAACTGGCAGGCAGATTACTTGAGGTGTTGGATCAGGGGGAATGGTCCCTGCACCCGGAGGTGTTTCACCTGTTGTGTGTCCGGTGGGGGACACCCGATGTAGACCGTTTAGTTTCTCAGCTCAACGAGAAGGTACAGAGGTTTGTAGCCAGGTCTCGGGATCCTCTGGCCGACGCCACAGATGCATTGGTGGCTCTTAGGGGTCAGTGTCGGCTGATCTATGCTGCGTTTCCCCCCCTGAAACTTCTGCCAAGGCTTCTGCGCAGAATAGAGGTGGAAGGGATTCTGGTGGCCCCAGACTGTCGCTGGCTTTACCGGCGTGGCTGTTGAAAGCCAGGTATTGAAGGATAGGGGTCTTTTTGACTCTGATTCCTACACTGTTGAAGGCTAGAAAATCTACCTCCCAGGAAGATTTATCATCGTACATGGAAATAGTACACTTTAATGCTGTGAATCGATTAAGGTGCACCCACGCTCCTTTTCAGTGGCTAGGATATTGGCTTTCCTCCAACGGTTGGCCTTGGGTACTATTGAAGGCCAGATGTTGGCTTTGGTGGTGTTTTTTTCAATGCCCTTTAGCTACGCATTCTTTGATTCACACTTTTAGCAAGGGAGTTCATCATGTGGCTCCTCTGATACGTCCCCGTTACCTCCGTGGGATCTTAACTTGGTATTGTCTGTTCTTCAAAAACTTGCCTTTGAAAACTTAGGTAGATTCCTCTGCTTACACTGTCACAGATGGTAGCCATTTTGGTGGCTATTTCCTCTGCCCGCAGAGTGTCTAAATTGGCGGCGCTGTCCTGCCGTTCTCCTTCTCTGGTGGTTCACAGAGATTAATTGGTACTTTGACCTAATCAGTTGTTTCTTCCTAAGGTGGTTTCTGATTTCCATTGAATGAAGACATTGTGCTGCCTTCACTCTGTCCTAAGCCCAAGCATCCCAAGGAAATTGCCTTGCATTCTTTGAATGTGGTTCTGGCAATTAGGGTTTTCCTGGTGGTTACTGAGTCTTTCAGTAAATCAGACTCTCCTTTTGTCCTCACGGAAGGACTTCGGAAGGGATTGGCTGCGTCTGCTGCGACCATATCCAGATGGATCAGGCAGACGGTGGTACAGGCTTATTCACTGAAGGGTCAGTTTCCACCTTTCCCTGTGAAGGCGCATTCTGCTAGGGAACTGAGTGCCTCTTGGGCCTTTTCGCCATCAGGTGTCAGTAATACAAGTTTGCAAGGCGGCAACTTGGTTGTCTGTGCACACATTCACTAAATTCTACAAAGTAGATGTGTTGGCATCTTAGGATGCTTCTTTTGGCCGGAAGGTTTTTCAGACTGCTGTTTAAAAGAGCAATTTTTTCTCTTTGAGGGTGTATGTTGTTTCTAGGTGAGCTTCAGTTGTTCCTGGTTGAGCTCCATATTACCTGGTTGGCTAAGTTTAGCCTTTGGGGAATTACATTCTTTGCGTTGTTTTCCCACCCTCATGCAAATACTGCTTTGGGACTTCCCAATGGTTATGAAGAATATGGAGCTGCGTCTGTCAATGAACGATAGAGAAAACTGGATTTTTGACTTACCGTAAAATAATTTTCTCCGAAGTTCACTGACAGACGCAGCACCCCCCTCTGTATATGAGCTGGGTTGTTTTATTTTTTATTTTAAAGAAGAAAATCTTCCTCTTTTCACACAGGTTTGGCACCTTCACATACACATAGTACACAATCTGATTCCTCCATAAAATGTAGTAGACCCTTAAGGTCACTTCCTCCATTCATGGGAATTAGAACTTTTACGTTTTTTTGGGGGGGGGGGGGCTAGTCGTGCAACCCCTTCCTCATAAGAGTACCCACTCTTTATATAAAACTCTGGAACAGGGACACTTCCACAGCAAGCGTGGGCTGAGGATTTATCTGTGCTGGTCGGTGTAAGAGTGGCTGGTGGAGCTCAATTCTGATTATTGGCTACATACCTGTGACCCCTCCAAAGGTACTTCTATTTGGAGAGTGCAGTCCTACTGGGGGAGCACGATTGCATGGAGTGATTTTTATGCAACTAAATAATATTTTGCACATTCTCAACTTGCACTTTGCACGATTATTGGGACTATTGGACTATCACTTTTATAATCATTTCTCATACATATACATTTTTTGGGGGGAATTTTGGATATTTCTTGTGATTTGTCGTGTATTTAATTGTTAATAGCACTGGATTAACTGAATGATTTATGTATGTTTTTAAACTTAGTATTCAGTGAGGAATTTAATTTATTTATTGTACTATTTTGTGCTTTACCTTTGTTTACTTCACATATAGAGATTGTTTAGCACATATTGACACTTTATTTATTGACTATACATTTATAGGCTACGCCACCATATCCCTTTTTTTTTTTTTGCATTTCTTTGCACATGACACTTTATTCATAGGCAGCGTCACCACATCCTCCCCTCTTTTTTTTTCTCAATGAGCTCTGTGGTCCCATAGAGGAGACTTCAACCAGATGGCACACCCCATATACGAGCCTTCAATCAGGCAGCACATCCCATAGACGAGGCTTCAATCATGTAGCACGTCCCATAGACGAGGCTTCAATCAGGTGGCACGTCCCATAGACGAGGCTTCAATTAGGTAGCACGTCCCATAGACGAGGCTTCAATTAGGTAGCACGTCCCATAGATGGGGTATTTGAGGTAGGCAGAAGACCTTATTTATTCATATATCCTAGCGCGGAATCAACATATTCTTTTAACAGAGCTCATTGAAGCCTCATCTATTGGACCTGAGATCCTATTGAAACCTCATCTATTGGGCGTGCGATGTGATTGAAGCCTCATCGATGGGACCTGAGATCTGATTGAAGCCTTCTCTATGGGACCTGAGATCTGATTGAAGCCTTCTCTATGGGACCTGAGATCTGATTGAAGCCTTCTCTATGGGACCTGAGATCTGATTGAAGCCTCCTCTATGTGACCTGAGATCTGATTGAAGCCTCCTCTATGTGACCTGAGATCTGATTGAAGCCTCCTCTATGTGACCTGAGATCTGATTGAAGCCTCATCTAAGGGACACAAGAACTATCTCAAGCATCATCTATCGGACCTGAAATTAGTTTGAAACCTCATCTATGGGACCTGGGATCTGATTTAAACCTCATCTATGGGACCTGGGATCTGATTTAAGCCTCATCTATGGGACCTGGGATCTGATTGAAGCCTCATTTATGGGACGTGCGATCTAAATGTAGCTTCATCTATGGGACGTGGCATCTGATTAAAACTTCCGCTGTGGGACCATAGAGCTCATTGAAGCCTCATCTATGGGACAACAGAGCGGATTGAAGCCTCATCTATGGGACCTTAGATCTAATTGAAGCCTTGTCTATGAGTCCTGAGATCTGATTGAGGCCTCATCTATAGGACCTGGACCACAGAGCTCATTAAAGTCTCGTCTATGGGACCACAGAGCTCAACCTCTGTACCTAGAAACCTTGTCTCTAGGACCTTAGATCTGATTGAAGCCTCCTTTATGGGATGCAAGAACTATCTAAAGCCTCATCTATTGGACCTGAGATCTGATTGAAGCCTAGTTTTAGGGACCTGAGATCTGATTGAAGCCTTGTTTTTGGGACAGGAGATCTGGTTAAAACCTTGTCTTTGGGATCTGAGATTTGGTTTAAACCTCATCTATGGGACGTGTGATCTGATTGAAGCCTTGAGATCTGATTGAAGCCTTATCTATAGGACGTGAGATTTCATTGAAGCCTCATTTATAGGACCTGAGATCTGATTGAAGCCTCGTCTATGGGACCACAGAGCTCATTGAACCCTCATCTATGGGATGTGCGATCTGATTGGACCCTCGTCTATTGGACCTGAGATCTGATTGAAGCCTCGTCTACGGGACCACAGAGCTTATTGAAGCCTCGTCCATGGGACGCAAGAACTATCTCAAGCATCATCTATTAAACCTGAGATCTGATTAAAACCTCATTTATGGGACGTGCAATTTAAATAAAGCCTCATCTATGGGTCGTGCAATCTGAGTGAAGTCTCATCTATGGGACGTCAGATCTTATTGAAGCCTCAGCTATGGGCTGTGCCATCTGATTAAAGCCTCCTCTATGGGACCACAGAGCTCATTGAAGCCTCATCTATGGGCCCACAGAGCTCATTGAAGCCTCGTCTATGGGACCTGAGATCTGATTGAAGCCTTGTCTATGGAACCTGAGATCTGATTGAAGCCTCGTCTATGGGACCTGTACCACAGAGCTCATTGAAGCCTCGTCTATCGGACCACAGGGCTCATTGAAGCCTCGTCTATGGGACCTTTGATCCGATTGAAGGCTCGTCTATGGGGCGCAAGAACTATCAAAAGCCTCATATATTGGACCTGAGATCTGATTAAAACCTCATCTATGAGGCCTGCGATCTGATTGAAGCCTCGTCTATGGGACCTGAGATCTGATTGAAGCCTCATCTAAGGGACGCAAGAACTATCTCAAGCATCTTCTATTGGACCTGAAATTTGTTTGAAACCTCATCTATGGGACCTGGGATCTGATATAAGCCTTGTCTATGGGACCTGGGATCTGATTTAAGCCTCGTCTATGGGACCTGGGATCTGATTGAAGCCTCATTTATGGGACGTGCGATCTAAATGATGCCTCATCTATGGGTCGTGCGGTCTGAGTGAAGCCTCATCTATGGCACGTGCCATCTGATTAAAGCCTCTGCTATGGGACCACAGAGCTCATTGAAGCCTCATCTGTGGGACCACAGAGCTCATTGAAGCCTCATCTATGGGACCTGGGATCTGATTGAAGACTCGTCTATTGGACCTGAGATCTGATTGAAGCCTCGTTTTTGGAATCTGAGATCCGATTGGAGCCTCGCCTATGGGATCTGAAATCTGATTGAAGCCTCATCTATGGGACGTGCAATCTGATTGAAACCTCGTGTATGGGACCTGAGATCTGGTTAAAACCTCATCTATGGGACGTGAGCTCTGATTGAAGCCTTATTTATGGATTGTGAGATCTGACTGAAGTTTATTCTATGGGACCGGAGATCTGATTGCAATCGCATCTATGGAAACTGAGATTTGATTGAAGTCTTGTTTATGGGACCTGAGATCTGATGTGGGATGTGACAGAAAAAGAAGTAACAGTGCACTCAAGAGGATATATATTAATTTAAAGTGGCCAATAAGGTCAGTCCTGGAGTCTAGTACTAGTCACATGACATTAGTAAATGAGAAGCTTGGTGTTCCCTCCATCGGATGGCTATGTATGAATCCGACTGACAAGCCTCAGATTTGCACTGTGCGTGTACTTTTGTCCGGCCGGCTCTTACATGTCTTACCCTAAAATGGCCACAAGGAGGAGAATTGCGGTATGCTCATATACTTAGGATTATCTGTTGTGACAACAGAGAAAAAATGTCACCTAACCTCAAGTGAGGATGTGTCGCAGAATTCTCAGCACAACCGGGACACAAAATATCAAATCGTAACTCCAACGGAGCGGAGAAAAGTTCTGTCTGTAACACCAGTTAGGAGATTTTACTTCCTGTCCTTGTGACACCTGTACCATAAAATTGTGGAAAAGGTTGTTAGGGGAACAGGAAGACACTACTAAATATAGGATTTTGTCTTTGTCTGAAAATATTAAATAAAGTTTTGGTTAGAGGTGTACTTCAAGGGTTGTTCAGTTTGTTTATTATGGATTAGGATACACATCCGGCGTCTCTCTAAAATAGGTGCAGCATATTACAACCCTCAAGGTAAGCGTAGGAGGTAGTCAGGAGAGGCCATTCACATGGGATAATATTAGAGGGGATTGGCAGATCGAGAAACTAAAGACGGGAAATTGGCAGTAGGGAGACCGGTGGTCTGGGAGACGGGAAAGTGTCGGTCGTGGAGATGGATGATTGGTGGTCTGGGAGACGGGAGACTGGCGGTCTGGGAGCCAGAACACTGGTAGTCTTGGAGACTGGCGGTCTGGGAGACGGAAGATTGGCATTCTGGAGGATTGGCGGTCTGGGAGACAGGTGATTGGAATTCTGGGAGACTGGCGGTCGTGGAGATGGATGATTGGTGGTCTGGGAGACGGAACACTGGCGATCTGGGAGACGGAAGATTGGCATTCTGGAGGATTGGCGGTCTGGGAGACAGGTGATAAGGAGATGGGAGACTGGCAATCGTGGAGATGGAAGATTGGTGATCTGGGAGACGGGACACTGGCGGTCTTGGGGATGGGACACTGGCGGTCCGGGGGGAGATGGGCATTCTGGGAGACGGGAGGTTGGTAATCTGGGAGACAGAAGACTGGTGGTCGTGAAGATGGAATATTGGTAATCTGGGAGTTGGAAGATTGGCATTCTGGGGGATTGGCGGTCTGGGAGACAGGTGATTGGAATTCTGGGAGATGGGAGACTGGCGGTCTAGGAGACAGAAGATTGGCGGTCATGGAGATGGAAGATTGGAGGTCTGGGAAACGGGAGACTGGCGGACTGGGAGACAGAACACTCGGGGAGACGGAAGATTGGTATTCTGGAGGATTGGCGGTATGGGAGACAGGTGATTGGAATTTTAGGAGACTGGCGGTCGTGGAGATGGAAGATTGGTGATCTGGGAGACGGGACACTGGCGGTCTGGGGGGAGATGGGCATTCTGGGAGATGGGAGGTTGGTAATCTGGGAGACAGAAGACTGGTGGTCGTGAAGATGGAAGATTGGCATTCCGGGGGATTGGCGGTCTGGGAGACAGGTGATTGGAATTCTGGGAGACGGGAGACTGGCGGTCTAGGAGACAGAAGATTGGCGGTCTGGGAGACGGGCGGTCATGGAGATGGAAGATTGGCAGTCTGGGGGATGGGACACTGGCGGTCTGGGGTACGGGAGGTTGGTAATCTGGGAGGCGGGAGACTGGCGGTCTGGGAGACAGAAGACTGGTGGTTGTGAAGAGGGAAGATTGGTGGTCTGGGAGATGGAAGACTTGCCCCCATGTCAGTACCATTTACCTGTACCATGGGTATGTCAGGCGGCCAAGAGGACCTGTCTGCCACAGGCTGCTATAATGCCTGTAAAGGTGGAGGGCCTGGATACAAGAATATTCCTGCATTCAGGAGATGACATCAGACATGGAGGAAGGATACGCAGCACACTTCATTGTAAACAGGCTTTTATTTGGTGTCATCACACGCTCCGTGGAATATATCCTCCCAGCTGGTAAAGTCAACTGGTACCATTTATGACCACATTCGACTTTTTGCAGAGAGACAATTCATATACATGGCAGAGTCGGTGACTTGTGGTCATACATTCTGGAATTTCTGTCCTTGTGACTGCGTTTCGGGAGAGAGCGGGGGCGGGGTCAGTATACAGTCACATGATTACCTGGCTGCTGGTGTCATCACAATAGAAGGAGAGGAAGCAGAGGGGGCCAGCCAACTAAGCATCCATCATCAAAGTTCATTCTTCCAACAGTGGGGATCGGGCAATTCACAGGCCTCCCTCTATTTCATAAAATTAGGTTCCTAATTCCAGGGGGTAGCTGGGGCAAATACCATACCTTCCTCAACCCCCTAACACTAGAAATTGGGCAATGACCAGGCCTCCCTCCATCTCATACAGATTCTTTAATTCAAAAGTAGCTGGGGCAATCCAAAGGTCCTTCTCTATCTCAAACAATCAGCTTCCTAATTCCAGAAAGTAGCTGGGGCAATTTTCAGGTTTCCATCTCATACAATCAACCCCTTAACACTACAAGGTAACCCCCTAACCCAGGATAGTAGCTGGGGTAACTCACAGACCTACCTCTACTTTACAAATCACTTGCCTAACACTGGAGGGTATCTAGGGCAATTCTCAGGCCTTCCTCCCCACCTCTCGGCTTCCTGGTTCCAGAGGGAATCCGGGGCAACCCCTTTAGCCTGACCTTGTATAAATTATTCATCCCTTCTTTAGATAGATCCTGAATATGTGGTTAGGAGCATCTAGCACAAACCGTGATCTCAAGCAGAAATCCAGTTAGGATCTTTCTTAAACTCCATTCTTGTTTACAGCCAAGGCACTTCAGGAAACCGGCCTCACCGGAGCTTAAAACCGGCCTATAGAAGAATCACAACAACATTTTCTATAGAGCCTGAGTTAAGGCTAAATCGGGGCTGAAAAGGTCAATGACCTGACCACACTAATTCAGAATCATCCAGTTCCCCTCACTGTGGTCAGGTCTTCTACGACATTTTTTTAAGCCTGGAAGAAGGGGAAGGCCTGTCTCCCCGAAACTCTTCAGCTGTAAACAAATTTTGTTCAAGAAAGATCTTAAAACAGCGAGCCTGAAAAGCCCTGTACGCCTACTCCACACAACTCATGCGGGAAAGGAAAGGGATGCCCAGAGACCCACCACAGATTCTGCTAGACGCTTCCAACCACATGTTCAGGATTTGGTCTTTTTGATAAACGATTCCTCTATTGTAATCAGAGAGGTGGGAGCCTAGGACCAGAATCGGGTCCACACACCTCATACTTTCATCATTGGTTTACCCCTTTAAAAAAGAATGCTTTGTGAAGTCCTAACAGCAGCCTGTGTTGGATGGTCATTAGAGCGGTTTCCACTTGATCTTCTGCTTACGTGGACTACTACAAGGTAAGGCCTGGCACTTCCTGTTCCCCCTCCATGGATTGGTATGGCTGAAGGCCACGTTGCCCTTGCCCAATGGTCCCACTCCTGATATGGAGTTAGGGGCCCAGGTGGTCCAGCTGCCCCCTCTCCTAAACAGGACTGGTGGGGTTGAGGGCCCAGGTTGTCAAGTTGCCCTCTCCCCTGAGATGAATTAATAGGGAGATAGGCCCAGTTGCCCTCTCTTCTAAGGTGGACCGAATTGTGAACTCATGTTGCCCAATGGCTCCAACTACTGAGATGGTCTAGTAGGATTGGGGGCTTATGTTGCCCATTGGCCCCTCTCTTGCAATAAACTGATGGAGTCGGTGGTGCAGACTATCCAGCTGCCCCCTCTCCTGAGATGGACTGTTTGGGTTAAAGGCCCAAATTGCCCAATGGTCTCTCTCCTGATATGGAGTCGGGGCCCAGGTGGTCCAGCTGCCCAAACTCCTGAGATGGACTGTTGGGTTTGAAGGCCCAAATTGCCCAATGGTCCCTCTCCTGTTACGGAGTCAGGGGCCCAGGTGGTCCACTTGCCCTCTCTCCTGAGATGGATTGATAGGAAAATGGGCCCGTTGCCCTCTCTCTTCACGCCGACCCCCAGGCTCTAGAACCATCTCCCTCCTATAGTCACACTGCCTGGACCCGGGAATCTGACTCTGCATCGGCTTTCTCTGTGGATGATTCTTGCGATTGGCTCCTCTGTGCACAGTCCGGGTTATCGTGGACTTGCCTCGTATCTTCTCCATCTTCCTCCTCCCCCGCCACCTGGCAGAGGCACACTTCGATTCCTGAGTCCCCGGTCAGCCTCCTCTGTCTGTAATGTTCTTCCTCATCCTCCTCATCTACCTCTTCGATATCCCAGCAGTGGTGACCGTCAAAGAAATCCACATAGGAGGAGAAGGCTGTCTGCTTGTGAAGGCCGCGCTCCCTGCCACAAGCCCCCTCCTCCTCGGGACTGGCCTCCCAGCTCCCACCTTCGCTGGCCGAGCTGCCCAGGCTGGTCCCCGTCTCGTCAGTCACTTGGACGGTGAAGGAGCTGCTGCCGGACAGCATACAGCCAGAGGTGCAGGAGCAGCTGCTGGTGTGCTCGGAGCTGGGGGTGAGGGAGGGTGGGTCAGAGGGCGGAGGCGGAGATGAAGAGGGCAGACCCAGCTGGGTGAGGACGGAGCTGTATGGAGGAGGAGGGGTGGTGGGCCGGTACGCCACTTCCTCGTAGGCCGGAAGTTTGAACGATGACAGCGCCCCTGCAGGAGAAGAAAATGCAGAGTTACATTTTACTGAATGCCAAACAGTACCTTCCCTTCCTGGCAGCCAACCAGCTTCTCCCTTCCCTCTTCTAAAGGCAGAATGGGACATGTAAGGGGGACACTGATTGGTTACTAGAAGGGAAACGCGGTTTTTAATTCAGACACCTTACAGGGGGGCATTTTTGTTTCTATTGGAGTTGCACCAATACCGTTTTTTTCTATCAGTGAGTAGGAGTACCGATACTTTGCGGTGTGATTTGCATCAATACGAAAAAAGTTGGTGCAGATCGCACGGCAAAGAATCTCATGCCATTTCCCCCACTGTTCCTGTGTGAGTATAGAAAAGGAAAAGTGCCATTGAGTGGGCAGTTTATTAAAAATGTTAGAACTCACATTAAAGCGGAGCTCCACCCAAAAGGGGAAGTTCAACTTTAAGGCCTCCTCCCAGCAACTGTTTGTGAAATGGAGCTTTTGGTTTGCGAATACACGCTCCAACTTCAGCTTCGATTACCGTAGGCGATCCCCCCTCCCTCTGACCATCATAGCTTTTGTCCAGGCCCCTGACCCCTACCTGTCATTCTCAAGATCCCATATCTTCCCAACCTCTCCCAGAGTGTTGTGCACCACCACCTCAACAGGAAGGACTCCACCCCCCCCCCCCCCCCCGCCGAGAGAAAATACCTGACACCTGACATTGTCCATCCCACGTGCAGTAGAAGACTAGTACGCTAACAAAAAAAAAAATTTAAAAGGGTCTCAAAATCCCGGTGAGTCTGAAAAGCCCCGTATGACCACTCTGCATGACTTACATGGGAAAGGAAAGGGATACCCAGAGTCCTACCCACCATCATGTGTCCCAGAAGACTTCAGGACCAGTCGCAGAGCCCAGCGCCACTTACACATGGGCACCCAGTTGTGAACCCGCAAGCTGTCACAGCTGGGTGCCCATAGTGAAGATGCCAGCGTGGGAGGACACAGGGAGAACATGGGTGAACTAGGGTAAGCACACCGCTGTATCCTGGGACAGGTGAGTGGCTGTTTATTAAAAGTCAGCAGATACAGTTTCTGTAGCTGCTGATTTTTAATTTCCACTTCAGAGACTGGAGCTTCGCTTTAAGTATATATCTGGCCAAATGCAAAAATCTGCAGTGCCCCGGTGCCGCAGATTATGGCAAATCACGGCCGCTGGAGGTGCTCACAGGGCTGGAGGAGAAGTTCCCGGACCCTATGGGTATAGAACGGAAGTGATGTCAGCTTGGGGGGGGGGGGGGGGCACTACTACATCCCCTCTAGCCCGGTGAGCACCTTTTTGGTTTTGGGATCGGGAGCATTTTCGTAAGTACTGATACTCGTGCAAATACGGTGCATCCCTAGTTTTTATATAAACAAAAGAAACATATCTATATTACCAATATATCTAAAGCACCACAAAGTGCGACCGATCACCTAAACACAACCACAGGCTAAGAAACAATCAAACATTTAACCCATCCATGCTGCACCTTTTTATTTAAAATTCTGATCTTATAAAAATCTAGGGGACATGAAAGTACAGAAGCCACAAACCCAGAGACTGACAGATAGCAGCTACAGGACCTGACATTACTCCATGCCACACCAGGTGTCTCCAATCTTTCCAAACAAAGGTCCAGTTTACCATCCTTCAGGGACTTTGCCCAATGGAAGTAGAAAATGTCCTGGTGTCAGGGGACATAACCAATGCCCCATCATTGGTGTCAGTGGAAGGAAGGAAGTGCCCCATCATTGGTATCAATGGGAGGAACAGTGCCCCATCATTGGTATCAGTTGGAGGAACAGTGCCCCATCATTGGTGTCAGTGGGAGGAATAGTGCCCCATCATTGGTATCAGTGGGAGGAATAGTGCCCCATCATTGGTGTCAGTGGGAGGAATAGTGCCCCATCATTGGTGTCAGTGGGAGGAATAGTGCCCCATCATTGGTGTCAGTGGGAGGAACAGTGCCCCATCATTGGTATCAGTGGGAGGAACAGTGCCCCATCATTGGTATCAATGGGAAGAACAGTGCCCCATCATTGGTATCAATGGGAAGAACAGTGCCCCATCATTGGTATCAATGGGAAGAACAGTGCCCCATCATTGGTATCAATGGGAGGTATAGTGCCCCAAGCGCTGGATAAAGGCCATCCAACCATTGGGCCTCAGTATAGAGACCATTGCCTAATGCTTTTGTCCAGGTCCCTGGCCGCCACCTGTCCTTCTCAAGACCCCAAATCTTCCCAACCTCTCCCAGAATGTTGTGCACCACCACCTCGACAAGAAGGACTTTTTTCCCCCAGTTGGAAACCTGACACCGTCCATTCCATGTGTAGTAACAGACTACTAAGCAAACTAAAAAAAAACAAAAGAAGTGTCTCAAAATCCCAGTGAGTCTGAAAAGCCCCGTATGACCACTCTGCATAACTAATGTGGAAAAGGAAAGAGATACCCAGAGCCCCACCCACCCGTTTATACACTTCTATATTAAAGGGGCACTGAAGCAAGAAATGGTCCACCGTCTCCTCCACACTGCCACACTCCACTCTTGGACAACCATGGTTCTCCACAGAGCGATGTTTCAGGTTGCCCTTCACATAAAGTCTGCCAACAAGAACACGAGCCAGGCCAAATCCCCAAACTTTAAAAGGATTCCCTCCAAATGAATCCAATGCAGACCCTCCCTCATAACAGGGCCTGGGCAATCCCTCAAGGCTAGTGGCTCGCTAAAGGAAAATTCAACAACCCTCCTCTCCAGGGCCTTTAATTTCTTCACCATCACTCGCCCCTGCTGAAGCATTTTCAGGCACGGGGCGACATAAGCCGGGAGCTCACCTTGTCAGAACCTCAGGATTTTCACTGGCCCACCATTCTTCCAGCTCTGCAGAAAAGGCCCTAACCAGGACTAAAAATTATCAACCCACCCAGGCAGTTCCTCTGCCAGCATGTTACCAAAATTATGTTTCAAAAACATCAGAGAAAAGAATACCACTGGGTTGACCATACCTAGGCAACCCATCCGCCTTGGAAGGTAGGTTACAGACCTCTGAATGAGGTTTAGTTTAATTCCCCATAACAGCTGGAAGAAACCGCTATGGATTCTCGCATAGAGAGACAGTGGCAAAACACAGACAAAGCTGACATACAGAAATACTGGGATCAGGCAAGTTTTAATCAGGCCAATCCTTTCCCTGTAAGAGAGTTTCCCATCCTTCCAGCTGGCAACCTTGACATTGGCATCTTGTAGCCTGCTTACCCAATGTGCAAGGCCATAATTGCCAGGACCAAATTTAATGCCTAAAATGTACATTTCCTGCTGGGGCTCTGGGAAGGTGTCCGGAAGCTCAAAGCCATCACCTTCCTCTCCCATCCAGAAAACTTCACTCTTATCCTGATTGATGTTTGAGCCTAATGCCTCAGCATACTGCTCCATCACTAAAACCACCTCCTTCGCCTCCTCTGTCCCAGAGATGAAAACAGACACGTCATCAGCATAGGCCACAACCCTCAAAGGGGGCTCACCAGGAATGCTCAAAGGCACCCCACACAATGATCCGCTCTATAATCTCCTGATGAAGGGATCAATTGCAAACGCGTATAGCAGAGGACGCAAAGGACACCCCTGATGCACACCGAGCCAACCTCAAAAGGCCCTCCGATCCAACCATTCACAAACATGAAACTTCAGCCCCACTGTACAAAGTCCTCACCCAAGCGATAAAGCCCCCCTCCAGGCCATACTTGCCAAGAAGCAGCCATAGGTACTAATGATTGAACCGATCAAAAGCTTTAGCCTGATCCAATGCCAGCAGGTACATTCTTCAACCTGCAGCCCTGCACTGCTCCATGGGTCAATAGATTGTAAGCTCCTCTGGTGCAGAGACTGATGTGACTGCCTTTCTTTCATGACCCCAGTGTGCTAGGATTTGGATACTTACTCAGATCAAGCATGGACGGTGGGTAATGGCAGGCACGATGGTAGGCGATAAGGTTTATCTCGCGCTGTCTTTGTTGGTGCTGCAGGCGCAGTTTGGCGCGGCGATGGCGATAGGCACAGCAACAACTGAGGAGGATCAGAACCGTCCAGAGGAGCCAAAACCCTGCGGGGAGGAGAGGGGGGTCACAATCCATAAAACAGTTCCCATTATTTATATCATCACAATGCGTAATTCTGGAATTGGGCTTCATTGTAATCCCCATATAACGCAATAGAGACACTAAATACCTGCAGTCATGTGATCTCCAGGCATCCCTTCCCTGTGACATCACAGCTATATCCTGTATGTGCGTGATGTCAGCACAGATCTGACAGGTGGCGATGGAGTTCACCCTCCACAACAGCTGTGCGTTTCCGGTCCAATCTGGTTCAGGCTAAGGGGACAGATATTCCTGAAGTACATTACAGGACACCGAGGACTTCATGACTACGGGGGTTATGCTGCCACCTTCAGGTGAATGGACACCGGCCAAAAAAATAAAAAAGTCAGGAATCTCCACCTATGACATAACCCCTCCCAGCTCAGTTGAGCCTCAGTATCACAGCAAGCAATGTGGAATAGACACGTGCGATGCGTTTCGTTACCAACTGAAATTGAAAATACATTTTTTTGATTATGAAGGTAACACAGCAACAAGGCCAACAGGCGCAAACCCCAGCATTGGGGGGACCCCATTAAAACACTACCTCTAAGACCTTCCTCCCAAAACTAGCGTCAGCAGAGGCACAAACATCTACAGTACCTGCTAGAAGTCTATAAAGGTGTGAAGAGAAGACCAGGTAGCAGCTTTACAAATAACTGAATATTGATGCTGAATAACCCAAAAAGCACCGACACTTCTGGTGGAATGGGCAATGCCTGGATAAGGAGGCACCTTACCCTTCCTACCATAGTTTGGATTACTGACCCTTGTGAGGACTCTCAAGTAGAACTTACATGGACACAGAAGATAAAGTAAAACAGAGTGGACAACATCCACCTTCTCCTTAGGATGCCTAGGATTAGGATAAGATATTCCTGGGCGGGGAGTCCTGCCTTTTGTGGCCAGCATCCATTTATCTTAAGGTGGCAGCATAACCCAAGTAGAGATAAATATGGAGTGTCCTGTGATGTACAACTAGGAAAAGATAACATTTCCTAATCTGCCCAATAAAGGACAATCATTAATGAATTCAAGTCTGGATCCAAGCCCCGACACTGAGCCCAAACCAGGACCTGAACCCCGACACTGAGCCCAAACCAGGACCTGAACCCCGACACTGAGCCCAAACCAGGAACTGTACCCCGACACTGAGCCCAAACCAGGACCTGAACCCCGACACTAGACTCCATACCTGGACTTGAGCCCAGACACTAGACTCCAAACCTGAACCCCGACACTAGACTCTAAACCTGAACCCCCGACACTAGACTCCAAACCTGAACCCCCGACACTAAACTCCAATCCTGAACCCCGACACTAAACTCCAACCTGGACCTGAACCCCAGCACTAGACTACAAATGGACCTGGGCCCCCAACAGTAGACTCCAAACCTGGACCTGACCCCCGACATTAGACTCCAAACCTGGACCTGACCCCCGACACTAGACTCCAAACCTGGACCTGAGCCCCGACACTAGACTCCAAACCTGGACCTGAGCCCCGACACTAGACTCCAAACCTGGACCTGAGCCCCGACACTAGACTCCAAACCTGAGCACCGACACTAGTCTCCAAACTGGACCTGAATCCCAACACTACACTCCAAACCTGGACCCCGACACTAATCTCCAACCTGGACCTGAACCCCGACACTAGACTCCAACCTGAAACTGAACCCCAACACTAGACTCCAACCTGGACCTGAACCCCCGACACTAGACTCAAACCTGGACCTGAATCCCGGCATTAGACTTCAAACCTGGACCTGAACCTTGACACTAGACTCCAACCTGGACCTGAACCCCGACACTAGACTCCAACCTGGACCTGAACCCCGACACTAGACTCCAACCTGGACCTGAACCCCGACACTAGACTCCAACCTGGACGTGAACCCCGACACTAGACTCCAACCTGGACCTGAACACCCGACACTAGACTCCAACCTGGACCTGAACCCCGACACTAGACTCCAACCTGGACCTGAACCCCGACACTAGACTCCAACCTGGACCTGAACACCCGACACTAGACTCCAAACCTGGACCTGAACCCCGGCACTAGACTCCAAACCTGGACCAGAACCCCCGGCACTAGACTCCAAACCTGGGCCTGAACCCCGGCATTAGACTCCAAACCTGGACCTGAGCCTCAACACTAGACTCCAACCTGCACCGGAACCCAGACACTAGACTCCAACCTGGACCTGAACCCCGACACTAGACTCCAACCTGGACCTGAACCCCGACACTAGACTCCAACCTGGACGTGAACCCCGACACTAGACTCCAACCTGGACCTGAACACCCGACACTAGACTCCAACCTGGACCTGAACCCCGACACTAGACTCCAACCTGGACCTGAACCCCGACACTAGACTCCAACCTGGACCTGAACACCCGACACTAGACTCCAAACCTGGACCTGAACCCCGGCACTAGACTCCAAACCTGGACCAGAACCCCCGGCACTAGACTCCAAACCTGGGCCTGAACCCCGGCATTAGACTCCAAACCTGGACCTGAGCCTCAACACTAGACTCCAACCTGCACCGGAACCCAGACACTAGATTTTAAACCAGGACCTGAGCCTCGATACTAGCCTCCAAACCTGGACATGAGCCCTAACACTAGACCTCAAACCTGGAACTGAGCCCTAACACCGACTCCAAACCTGGACACTAGACTTCAAACCTGGACCCCGACACTTAACTCCAACCTGGACCAGAACCCCCAGCACTAGACTCCAAACCTGGACCTGAACCCCAGCACTAGACTACAAATGGACCTGGGCCCCCAACAGTAGACTCCAAACCTGGACCTGACCCCCGACATTAGACTCCAAACCTGGACCTGACCCCCGTCACTAGACTCCAAACCTGGACCAGAACCCCCGGCACTAGACTCCAAACCTGGACCTGAACCCCGGCATTAGACTCCAAACCTGGACCTGAGCTTCAACACTAGACTCCAACCTGCACCGGAACCCAGACACTAGATTTTAAACCAGGACCTGAGCCTCGATACTAGCCTCCAAACCTGGACATGAGCCCTAACACCGACTCCAAACCTGGACACTAGACTTCAAACCTGGACCAGAGCCCCGACACTAAACTCCAAACCGGAACCCCCGACACTAGTCTCCAACCTGGACCTGAACCCCAAAACTAGACTCCAAACCTGGACCTGAACCCTGACACCAAACTCAAATGAGGACATGAGCCCAACATCGACTCCAATCCTTGACCTGAGCCTTGACAGCGACCACAAATCTGGATCTGAGCCTTTCAGTAGAGAAGGAGCGGAATCACATGTCATCGATCTCCTGTCAATAATTACATTAAGATTTCAATTCATTTCTCGGTAAGGAAATCCATCATTCTGCTAATAAATGGGAGTAAAGGAATGCAGATTGTGGGTGGAGAGTTTGGAAGAGGAAATCCCTGATGATGTCATTGTGATGATGTCACAGGAATGACAGTAAGGGCGGATACTCACACCACAGCTCGTAGTAGTAGGTGCAACAGCCAGTCTCCCCACAGCAGTGACCACTCTCACACACGTAGGGCTTATTGTTCACCCCGGGGCATTGCTCCCGGACCTGTGGAGAAGACAAATGGGTCATGTGATGGACAACAAATTACAGCAAACCCACAGACCCCCCATCCACATTTCACAATCACCTTCACCAGACAGAGCACCCACCAATCCAATGCTGACCTTCCCCCTCTAGTCATAGCATCCACCAATCAAACGCCGACCTTTCCCCTCCACCCAGAGCACCCACCATTCCAACACTGAACCTCCACCCAGAGCACCACCATTCCAACACTGACCCTCCACCCAGAGCTCCCACCATTCCAACACTGACCCTCCACCCAGAGCACCACCATTCCAACACTGACCCTCCACCCAGAACATCCACCAATCCAACACTGACCCTCCACCCAGAGCACCCACCATTTCAACACTGACCCTCCACCCAGAACATCCACCAATCCAACACTGACCCTCCACCCAGAGCACCACCATTCCAACACTGACCCTCCACCCAGAGCACCACCATTCCAACACTGACCCTCCACCCAGAACATCCACCAATCCAACACTGACCCTCCACCCAGAGCACCCACCATTTCAACACTGACCCTCCACCCAGAACATCCACCAATCCAACACTGACCCTCCACCCAGAGCACCCGCCATTCCAACACTGACCCTCCACCCAGAACATCCACCATTCCAACACTGACCCTCCACCCAGAGCACCCACCATTCCAACACTGACCTTCCACCCAGAGCACCCACCATTCCAACACTGACCCTCTGACCCTCCACCCAGAGCACCACCATTCCAACACTGACCCTCCACCCAGAGCACCCACCATTCCAACACTGACCCTCTGACCCTCCACCCAGAGCACCCACCATTCCAACACTGACCCTCCACCCAGAACATCCACCAATCCAACACTGACCCTCCACCCAGAGCACCCACAATTCCAACACTGACCCTCCACCCAGAACATCACCATTCCAACACTGACCCTTCACCCAGAGCACCCACCATTCCAACACTGACCCTCCTCCCTCCACCCACAGCACCACCATTCCAACACTGAACCTCCACCCAGAGCACCCACCATTCCAACACTGACCCTCTACCCAGAGCACCCACCATTCCAACACTGAACCTCCACCCAGAGCACCCACCATTCCAACACTGACCCTCCACCCAGAGCACCCACCATTCCAACACTGAACCTCCACCCAGAGCACCCACCATTCCAACACTGACCCTCCACCCAGAGCACCCACCATTCCAACACTGAACCTCCACCCAGAGCACCCACCATTCCAACACTGACCCTCTACCCAGAGCACCCACCATTCCAACACTGAACCTCCACCCAGAGCATCGCTATTCACACTGACCCTCCACCCAGAACACCACCATTCCAACACTGACCCTCCACCCAGAACATCCACCAATCCAACACTGACCCTCCACCCAGAGCACCCACCATTCCAACACTGACCCTCCACCCAGAGCACCCACCATTCCAACACTGACCCTCTACCCAGAGCACCCACCATTCCAACACTGAACCTCCACCCAGAGCACCCACCATTCCAACACTGAACCTCCACCCAGAGCACCCACCATTCCAACACTGACCCTCTACCCAGAGCACCCACCATTCCAACACTGACCCTCTACCCAGAGCACCCACCATTCCAACACTGAACCTCCACCCAGAGCACCCACCATTCCAACACTGACCCTCCACCCAGAGCACCCACCAATCCAACACTGACCCTCCACCCAGAGCACCCACCATTCCAACACTGACCCTCCACCTAGAACATCCACCAATCCAACACTGACCCTCTACCCAGAGCACCCACCATTCAAACACTGACCCTCCACCCAGAACATCCACCATTCCAACACTGAACCTCCACCCAGAACATCCACCATTCCAACACTGACCCTCCACCCAGAGCACCCACCATTCCAACACTGACCCTCTACCCAGAGCACCCACCATTCCAACACTCAACCTCCACCCAGAGCACCCACCATTCCAACACTGACCCTCCACCCAGAACATCCACCATTCCAACACTGACCCTCCACCCAGAGCACCCACCATTCCAACACTGACCCTCCACCCAGAGCACCCACCATTCCAACACTGACCCTCCACCTAGAACATCCACCAATCCAACACTGACCCTCCACCCAGAGCATCACCATTCCAAAACTGACCCTCCCCCCTCCACCCAGAGCACCCACTATTCCAACACTGACTCTTCACCCAGAGCACCCACCATTCCAACATTGACCCTTCACCCACAGCGCCCACCATTCCAACGCTGACCCTCCCCTTACGCCTAGTGCACCCACCATTCCAACACTGACTCTTCACCCAGAGCACCCACCATTCCAACACTGACCCTTCACCCACAGCACCCATCATTCCATCGCTGACCCTCCCCCTTCCATCCAGAGCACCCACCAATTCAACGCTGATCCTCCACCCAGAGCACCCACCATTCCAACACTGAACCTCCACCCAGAGCACCCACCATTCCAACGCTGACCCTCCCCTTATGCCTAGTGCACCCACCATTCCAACACTGACTCTTCACCCAGAGCACCCACCATTCCAACACTGACCCTTCACCCACAGCACCCATCATTCCATCGCTGACCCTCCCCCTTCCATCCAGAGCACCCACCAATTCAACGCTGATCCTCCACCCAGAGCACCCACCATTCCAACACTGACCCTCCACCCAGAGCACCCACCATTCCAACACTGACCCTCCACCCAGAGCACCCACCATTCCAACACTGACCCTCTGACCCTCCACCCAGAGCACCCACCATTCCAACACTGACCCTCCCCCTCCACACAGAGCACCCACCATTCCAACGCTGACCCTCCCCCCTCCACCCAGAGCACCCACAAATCTAGTGCTGACCCTTCCCCTCCACCGAGAGGACCTATAATTCCAACACTGATCCTCCCCCTCCACTCAGAGCACCCACCATTCCAATGCTGATCCTCCCCCCTCCACACAGAGCACCCACCAATCTAGCACTTCCCCTCCACCGAGAGGACCTACCATTCCAACACTGACCCTCCCCCTCCACCTAGAGCACCCATCAATCCAACCAAGACCCTCCCCCTCCACCCAGAGGACCCACCATTCCAACGCTGACCCTTCCCCTCCACCCAGAGGACCCACCATTCCAACGCTGACCCTCCCCCTCCACCCAGAGCACCACCATTCCAACACTGACCCTTCACCCACAGCGCCCACCATGCCAATGCTGACCCTCCACCCAGACCACCCTCCATTCCAACACTGACCCTCCACCCAGAGCACCACCATTCCAACACTGACCCTCATCTCCACCCAGAGGACCCACCATTCTAATGCTGACCTTCCCCCTC
This sequence comes from Pelophylax lessonae, assembly GCF_965119305.1. NCBI lineage: Eukaryota > Metazoa > Chordata > Amphibia > Anura > Ranidae > Pelophylax > Pelophylax lessonae. The sequence goes on from NC_138768.1 coordinate 2,664,682, forward strand.
CATCCAGAGCACCCACCATTCCAATGCAGACCCTCCACCCACAGCACCCACCATTCCAACACTGACCCTTCACCCACAGCACCCACCATTCCAACACTGACCCTCTACCCACAGCACCCACCATTCTAACACTGACCCTCCACCCACAGCACCCACCATTCTAACACTGACCCTCCACCCACAGCACCCACCATTCCAACACTGACCCTCCCCCTCCACCCAGAGCACCCACCATTCCAACACTGACCCTCTACCCACAGCGCCCACCATTCCAACACTGACCCTCCATTCAGAGCACCACCATTCCAACACTGACCCTCCCCCTCCACCGAGAGCATCCATTATTCCAACGCTAACCCTCCCTCTCCACCCAGAGCACCCACCAATCCAACAATGACCCTCCCCCTCCACCCAGAGCACCCACCATTCCAACACTGACCCTCCCCCTCCACCCAGAGCAACCACCGTTCCAACACTGACCCTCCCCCTCCACCCAGAGCAACCACCGTTCCAACACTGACCCTCCCCCTCCACCCAGAGCAACCACCGTTCCAACACTGACCCACCCCCTCCACCCAGAGCAACCACCATTCCAACGCTAACCCTCCCCCTCCATTCAGAACACCAACATTCCAACACTGACCCTCCCCCTCCACCCAGAGCACCCAACATTCCAACACTGACCCTCCACCATAAATCCTGACCCCTCAAGACAAAGTAACCCAAATTCAATCCTGACACTCCATCTTCAAGCAGAGCACCCCCCCTTCTATTCTGACCCCTATTCCTCTAGCCAATTCTATCCTAACCCCTCGTCTCCCAGCCAATGCACCCCTCAATTCCATCTTGGTCTTTCCAACAAAAGCACCCCTTGATTCCATTCTCACCCCTCCAGCCAGAACACCCCTTAATTCTATCCTGAACCCTCCCCCTCTAGCCAGAGCACCCTCACATTCATCCTAACTCCTCTCCCTCCAAAGAAAACACCCCTGATTTCATCCTGACTCCTCCCCCTCTAACCAAAACACCCCCAGTTCCATGCTGTCTCTTTCCCTCAAACTGGAGCACCTCCAATTTTGTCCTGACTCCTCAAGCCTATCTACGCCTTTTTTCCATCCTGACCTCACCTGTGCAGCACCCCTCAAATCTATCCTGTCCCTTCAAGCCTAAATACCCCTAATCCCATCTTGAATTAACCAGGAATAACACCCCCAATTCCATCCTGACCCCTCCCACTCAAGCCAGAGCATTCCCAGTTCCCTCCTGACACTCTCCCTTTACAACCAGAGCACCCCCAATTCCATCCTGACTCCTTCAGCCAGACTAGCCGCCTATTCCACCCCGACTGTTCCCTCTCCAACCATGGCACCCCCAATTCCATCCTGACTCCTTCAGCCAGACTAGCCTCCTATTCTACCCCGACTGTTCTCTCTCCAACCATGGCACCCCCAATTCCATCCTGACTCCTTCAGCCAGACTAGCCTCCTATTCTACCCCGACTGTTCTCTCTCCAACCATGGCACCCCCAATTCCATCCTGACTCCTTCAGCCAGACTAGCCGCCTATTCCACCCTGACTGTTCCCTCTCCAACCAGAGCACCCCCAATTCCATCCTGACTCCTTCAGCCAGACTAACCGCCTATTCCACCCCGACTGTTCCCTCTCCAACCATGGCACCCCCAATTCCATCCTGACTCCTTCAGCCAGACTAGCCGCCTATTCCACCCCGACTGTTCCCTCTCCAACCAGAGCACCCCCAATTCCATCCTGACTCCTTCAGCCAGACTAGCCGCCTATTCCACCCCGACTGTTCCCTCTCCAACCATGGCACCCCCAATTCCATCCTGACTCCTTCAGCCAGACTAGCCGCCTATTCCACCCCGACTGTTCCCTCTCCAACCATGGCACCCCCAATTCCATCCTGACTCCTTCAGCCAGACTAGCCGCCTATTCCACCCCGACTGTTCCCTCTCCAACCATGGCACCCCTCAATTCCATCCTGACTCCTTCAGCCAGACTAGCCGCCTATTCCACCCCGACTGTTCCCTCTCCAAACATGGCACCCCCAATTCCATCCTGACTCCTTCAGCCAGACTAGCCTCCTATTCTACCCCGACTGTTCTCTCTCCAACCAGAGCACCCCCAATTCCGTCCTGACTCCTTCAGCCAGACTAACCGCTTATTCTACCCCGACTGTTCCCTCTCCAACCAGAGCACCCCCAATTCCATCCTGACTCCTTCAGCCAGACTAGCCGCCTATTCCACCCCGACTGTTCCCTCTCCAACCATGGCACCCCCAATTCCATCCTGACTCCTTCAGCCAGACTAGCCGCCTATTCCACCCCGACTGTTCCCTCTCCAACCATGGCACCCCCAATTCCATCCTGACTCCTTCAGCCAGACTAGCCGCCTATTCCACCCCGACTGTTCCCTCTCCAACCATGGCACCCCTCAATTCCATCCTGACTCCTTCAGCCAGACTAGCCGCCTATTCCACCCCGACTGTTCCCTCTCCAAACATGGCACCCCCAATTCCATCCTGACTCCTTCAGCCAGACTAGCCTCCTATTCTACCCCGACTGTTCTCTCTCCAACCAGAGCACCCCCAATTCCGTCCTGACTCCTTCAGCCAGACTAACCGCTTATTCTACCCCGACTGTTCCCTCTCCAACCAGAGCACCCCCAATTCCATCCTGACTCCTTCAGCCAGACTAGCCGCCTATTCCACCCCGACTGTTCCCTCTCCAACCAGAGCACCCCCAATTCCATCCTGACTCCTTCAGCCAGACTAGCCGCCTATTCCACCCCGACTGTTCCCTCTCCAACCAGAGCACCCCCAATTCCATCCTGACTCCTTCAGCCAGACTAGCCTCCTATTCCACCCCGACTGTTCCCTCTCCAACCAGAGCACCCTCAATTCCATCCTGACTCCTTCAGCCAGACTAGCCTCCTATTCTACCCCGACTGTTCCCTCTCCAACCAGAGCACCCCCAATTCCATACTGCCCCCTCCAACAACCCCACACCCAGCAGCACAGCTGAACCCAGCAATTACACAATTCCTGCTCTCTGTCCCCCCAGGCTATTAAACCATCCCGACCCCTCACCCTGAGTGAATTCTCTATCACTGATCCCCAATAACTGCAACTGCACCATTGACCTCCAAGGAAGGAGCACCGAGGAGCCCCCAAGCCTTCTCTGGTAACCCCATATACTAAAGTGCTGAGCATTGTAGTGACCCCCCCCCCCCCAAATGAATGCCTCATCATTGATCACATGACCAGCTGTTGTACAGAATGGAAGGTTCTGGGCTCTAGCCGATCAATAATCGAATAACTATTCACCCTGAACTCTGATCTACACTGGAGTTTTCTCCACCAATCACCAGCATCCAAATACTCTCCACCAAGAACTGTACCTGGCACCCCATGGATGGGACCCTCCCGGGGACTCACCGTGTCACTGGGGTAGATGGACGGCAGCAAATGTTCAGCAGTGAACATGTGAGCTTCATACAGTCCAGGCACAACCATGTCTGAGTGAAGTCACAGCGAATGACAAAGACACAAATCCTCTACACATAACGTCACCGTCCCCTCTGTGTACTGTAAACACAAAGTAACATTCTCCCCCCAACAAACTAAGTTACAGCCAGAGCCGACTGACCCACCGCCGTCACCACCCACAGTGAGATCTGTCCAAGCTGGAACCATTACCAACCACTATGGGAGCTGTCCGAACCGGATCCATCACCAACCACTATGGGGTCTATCTAAACTGGATCCATCACCAACCACTATGGGAGCTGTCAGAACTGGATCCATCACCAACCACTATGGGGTCTATCCAAAACCAGAACCATCACCAACCACTATGGGAGCTGTCCGAACCGGATCCACCACCAACCACTATGGGGTCTATCTAAACTGGATCCACCACCAACCACTATGGGGTCTATCTAAACTGGAACCATTACCAACCACTATGGGAGCTGTCCGAACCGGAACCCTCACTAACCACTATGGGAGCTGTCCGAACTGGATCCATCACCAACCACTATGGGAGCTGTCCGAACCGGATCCATCACTCACCACTATGGGGTCTATCCAAGCTGGATCCATCACCACCCACTATGGGGTCTATCCAAACTGGATCCATCACCAACCACTATGGGGTCTATCCAAACTGGATCCATCACCAACCACTATGGGGTCTGTCCAAACTGGATCCATCACCAACCACTATGGGGTCTATCCAAACTGGATCCACCACTCACCACTATGGGAACTGTCCGAACTGGATCCATTACCAACCACTATGGGGGTCTATCCAAACTGGATCCATCACCAACCACTATGGGGTCTATCCAAACTGGATCCATCACTCACCACTATGGGGTCTATCCAAACTGGATCCATCACTCACCACTATGGGAACTGTCCGAACTGGATCCATCACTCACCACTATGGGGTCTATCCAAACTGGATCCATCACTCACCACTATGGGAACTGTCCGAACTGGATCCATCACCAACCACTATGGGAGCTGTCCGAACTGGAACCCTCACCAACCACTATGGGGTCTATCCAAACTGGATCCATCACCAACCACTATGGGAGCTGTCTGAACTGGAACCCTCACCAACCACTATGGGGTCTATCCAAACTGGATCCATCACCAACCACTATGGGAGCTGTCAGAACTGGATCCATCACCAACCACTATGGGGTCTATCCAAACTGGATCCACCACCAACCACTATGGGGTCTATCCAAACTGGATCCATCACCAACCACTATGGGGTCTATCCAAACTGGATCCATCACCACCCACTATGGGGTCTATCCAAACTGGATCCATCACCAACCACTATGGGGTCTATCCAAACTGGATCCATCACCAACCACTATGGGGTCTATCCAAAACCAGAATCACCAACCACTATGGGGTCTATCCAAACTGGATCCATCACCAACCACTATGGGGTCTATCCGAACTGGATCCATCACCAACCACTATGGGGTCTATCCGAACTGGATCCATCACCAACCACTATGGGGTCTATCAAAGCTGGATCCATCACCACCCACTATGGGGTCTATCCAAAACCAGAATCACCAACCACTATGGGGGTCTATCCAAACTGGATCCATCACCAACCACTATGGGGTCTGTCCAAACTGGATCCATCACCAACCACTATGGGGTCTATCCAAACTGGATCCACCACTCACCACTATGGGAACTGTCCGAACTGGATCCATTACCAACCACTATGGGGGTCTATCCAAACTGGATCCATCACCAACCACTATGGGGTCTATCCAAAACGGAACCATCACCAACCACTAGGTCTATCCAAACCAGATCCATCACCAACCACTATGGGGTCTATCCAAACTGGATCCATCACCAACCACTATGGGGTCTATCCAAACTGGATCCATCACCAACCACTATGGGGTCTATCCAAACTGGATCCATCACCACTCACAATGAGATCTCTCAGAGCCACAACCATCATCAACCATAATGGGATCACTCCAAGCCAGGATCGAAAACTACAACGGGTTCTGTCCAAGCCAAATCCAAAACCAGGACCATTACCACCCCCGCTATGAGATCTGTCCAAACCAGGACTATTACCATCCCCTGCTATGAGATCTGTCCAAACCAGGACTATTACCACCCCCGCTATGAGATCTGTCCAAACCAGGACTATTACCATCCCCTGCTATGAGATCTGTCCAAACCAGGACTATTACCATCCCCCGCTATGAGATCTGTCCATACCAGGACCATGAAGGGTCAGCTCCTGGGGTTAGGGGGAGGAGTCTGTGGGTGAAGGGTCAGCTCCTGGGGTTAGGGGGAGGAGTCTGCGGGTGAAGGGTCACCTCCTGGGGTTAAGGGGAGGAGTCTGTGGGTGAAGGGTCACCTCCTGGGGTTAGGGGGAGGAGTCTGTGGGTGAAGGGTCACCTCCTGGGGTTAGGGGGAGGAGTCTGTGGGTGAAGGGTCAGCTCCTGGGGTTAGGGGGAGGAGTCTGCGGGTGAAGGGTCACCTCCTGGGGTTAAGGGGAGGAGTCTGTGGGTGAAGGGTCACCTCCTGGGGTTAGGGGGAGGAGTCTGTGGGTGAAGGGTCACCTCCTGGGGTTAGGGGGAGGAGTCTGTGGGTGAAGGGTCAGCTCCTAGGGTTAGGGGGAGGAGTCTGTGGGTGAAGGGTCAGCTCCTAGGGTTAGGGGGAGGAGTCTGTGGGTGAAGGGTCAGCTCCTAGGGTTAGGGGGAGGAGTCTGTGGGTGAAGGGTCAGCTCCTGGGGTTAGGGGGAGGAGTCTGTGGGTGAAGGGTCAGCTCCTAGGGTTAGGGGGAGGAGTCTGTGGGTGAAGGGTCAGCTCCTGGGGTTAGGGGTCTGTGGGTGAAGGGTCAGATCTTGGGGTTAGGGGGAGGAGTCTGTGGATGAAGGGTCACCTCCTAGGGTTAGGGGGAGGAGTCTGTGGGTGAAGGGTCAGCTCCTAGGGTTAGGGGGAGGAGTCTGTGGGTGAAGGGTCAGCTCCTGGGGTTAGGGGGAGGGGTCTGTGGGTGAAGGGTCACCTCCTGGGGTTAGGGGGAGGGGTCTGTGGGTGAAGGGTCACCTCCTGGGGTTAGGGGGAGGGGTCTGTGGGTGAAGGGTCAGATCTTGGGGTTAGGGGGAGGGGTCTGTGGGTGAAGGGTCAGCTCCTAGGGTTAGGGGGAGGAGTCTGTGGGTGAAGGGTCAGCTCCTAGGGTTAGGGGGAGGAGTCTGTGGGTGAAGGGTCAGATCTTGGGGTTAGAGGGAGGGGTCTGTGGGTGAAGGGTCAGCTCCTAGGGTTAGGGGGAGGAGTCTGTGGGTGAAGGGTCACCTCCTGGGGTTAGGGGGAGGAGTCTGTGGGTGAAGGGTCACCTCCTGGGGTTAGGGGGAGGGGTCTGTGGGTGAAGGGTCAGCTCCTGGGGTTAGGGGGAGGGGTCTGTGGGTGAAGGGTCAGCTCCTAGGGTTAGGGGGAGGAGTCTGTGGGTGAAGGGTCACCTCCTGGGGTTAGGGGGAGGAGTCTGTGGGTGAAGGGTCACCTCCTGGGGTTAGGGGGAGGAGTCTGTGGGTGAAGGGTCACCTCCTGGGGTTAGGGGGAGGAGTCTGTGGGTGAAGGGTCACCTCCTAGGGTTAGGGGGAGGGGTCTGTGGGTGAAGGGTCACCTCCTGGGGTTAGGGGGAGGAGTCTGTGGGTGAAGGGTCACCTCCTAGGGTTAGGGGGAGGAGTCTGTGGGTGAGGGGGCAGCTCCTAGGGTTAGGGGGAGGAGTCTGTGGGTGAAGGGTCAGCTCCTAGGGTTAGGGGGAGGAGTCTGTGGGTGAAGGGTCAGCTCCTGGGGTTAGGGGGAGGAGTCTGTGGGTGAAGGGTCACCTCCTAGGGTTAGGGGGAGGAGTCTGTGGGTGAAGGGTCACCTCCTAGGGTTAGGGGGAGGAGTCTGTGGGTGAGGGGGCAGCTCCTAGGGTTAGGGGGAGGAGTCTGTGGGTGAAGGGTCAGCTCCTAGGGTTAGGGGGAGGAGTCTGTGGGTGAAGGGTCACCTCCTAGGGTTAGGGGGAGGAGTCTGTGGGTGAGGGGGCAGCTCCTAGGGTTAGGGGGAGGAGTCTGTGGGTGAAGGGTCAGCTCCTGGGGTTAGGGGGAGGGGTCTGTGGGTGAAGGGTCACCTCCTAGGGTTAGGGGGAGGAGTCTGTGGGTGAGGGGGCAGCTCCTAGGGTTAGGGGGAGGAGTCTGTGGGTGAAGGGTCAGCTCCTGGGGTTAGGGGGAGGAGTCTGTGGGTGAAGGGTCAGCTCCTGGGGTTAGGGGGAGGAGTCTGTGGGTGAAGGGTCACCTCCTAGGGTTAGGGGGAGGAGTCTGTGGGTGAGGGGGCAGCTCCTAGGGTTAGGGGGAGGAGTCTGTGGGTGAAGGGTCAGCTCCTAGGGTTAGGGGGAGGAGTCTGTGGGTGAAGGGTCAGCTCCTGGGGTTAGGGGGAGGGGTCTGTGGGTGAAGGGTCACCTCCTGGGGTTAGGGGGAGGAGTCTGTGGGTGAAGGGTCAGCTCTTGGGGTTAGGGGGAGGAGTCTGTGGGTGAAGGGTCAGCTCTTGGGGTTAGGGGGAGGAGTCTGTGGGAAAATAGGAGGAGTGAAGCTGAATGCGGTCCCCAGAATTTCTGCTCCCATGGTGATGGGGGAGGGAATCCATTTGTGGTTCAATAAATGGGTGTGGCCAATCAGGTGTTGGGCGTGGTTTGTTAGGGAGTGGCTTCTGATGTTTACAAATAGTTCCAGTAAAGGGTTGTGGCCTTTGAAATGGGCGGAGTGGTTTGTTTTGTGGGGTGTGGCTTCTGAACTGATAGGCGTGGTCTCAGGGATGGAGAGTGATTTCAGGTGGGGTGTGGCCTCTGAGGTGATGGGTGTGGCTTATTAGGGGAGTGTCTTCTTGGATGGAGGGCATGGTTTCGGTGAGGAGGTGTGTCCTGTGAGTGTAGTGGGAGTGGTCTCGGCGAGGAGGTGTGTCCAGTGGGTGTGGTCTCGGTGAGGAGGTGTGTCCTGTGGGTGTGGTCTCGGTGAAGAGGTGTGTCCTGTGGGAGTGGTCTCGGTGTATCTCTCTCTTCCAGTCCCCGCCCCCTCCTCCTCACCGGGTGTGCTCCCCTCCTCTCCCATAGGCCGGCGCTGTTCCCGGCCTCCTCCATGCTGTCACAATGGGTTTCGGTGTCTCCTCTCCCCGCTCTCCGGCTCCAGCGCCGCCATCTTATTCCGCCCGGCAGCCGCTCGCATAGCAACACTGCCGACTCCGCCCATCCGGCCCCCTCCGCCAATCACCGGCGCCCTACAGAGGACGTGAGCGCTGATTGCCCGAAACAGATCCACCAATAGCAGGGAGAAGGCGGGGCCCCGATTGTGACTAACAGCTTCTGCGGCCAATTAGACTCCAGCTTGCCTTCTTCTGGGCGGGGTTTGGGAAAGCTGTCCAATGACAGTAAGCGCTTCCTTCTTCCGGTACATGATGTTAGCGGTGATTGGAGGATGGAGGGAGAGAGGGGCGGAGAGTAGAGAGGAAGTCCTGCCCGCCCCCCGCAGAGATTGCTTTATGAGGTGACTCCGGAAGTGATGATTTATGACTGGGGTCACACAGCTGTCCTCTCCCTGTATATAGAGGGGGGGGGGCACCCCATCATTGCCGGTCTCCCTCCCTCCTGTAGGGGCGCTGTCTCATTATTATAGATGGGGGGAATTCTCTCATCTCTGGCGGCCGGACTCTATGGATCTGCCTTCGGTGGGGGGAGGGTGACCACCTCATCCTTTTACACATAAATTACCCCTCACCCCCCTCAACGCCCCCCAGCCTGGGGACTACAACACCCATCATTCATCATCATTACCCCCATTCTGTACACAGCGAGAGGAAAAAGTATGTGACCCCCCCCACTGACAGAGAAATGATCGGTCTGTGATTTTATTGGTCGGTTTATTTTACCAATGAAAGACGGAATAAAACGCGTTTCATAAAAGTTATAAATTCATTTCCATTTTATCCATTTAATGACCGGCCGTTGTAGAAATCCGGTGGTGAAGTGTTTGTGTAGTTCTGGGAGGGCGTACAATGGACGGCGTCTCAGAATCTCCCTCCCCCTGGGACGCACACAGGAATGTCTGTGCTCACCGCGTCCCGGGGACCCAACGCATCACAGATCAGGGTAAAGGGCCAATGAGAGCGGTCCATTACCATGTGATTGCTCCGTCCAATGAGGGATCAATCACAACAAACCGCCGCAATGTCCGCTTCATTTCTCTCCTCAGACGCAGCAATCCGTACAGCGTGCCAGGAGAGGAGAGAAACTGCAGCTGCACCGCGCCTCCTCTGCCTCATTGTGCCCAATTAGTGCCTCATCAGTGCCTCAGCCATGCCCCATCCATGCCTCATCCGTGTCACATCCATGCATCATCTGTGTCACATCCATGCAACCTCAGTGCTCATCCATCCCACATCTGTGCCCGCCCATGCCACCTCAGTGCTCATCAATGTCACTACAATGCTTATCAGTGCCCTACAGTGTCTCACAAAATTGTAATGGAAAGTCAGGAAACGACGGTGCTCCTTGGATGTTGGGCCTCTGTGTGTGGTCAGGCTGAGGAAAAGTGTCACACATGTGGTATCGCCGTACTCAGGAGGAGTAAGGAGTAAGGTTTTGCACTTGGGGACTAAAAACATAAAAGCACAATACACGTTAGGAGGGGAACCCTTGGGGGACTCAAAAATGGAGAAAGATCTGGGAGTCTTGGTTGATGATAGATTAGGCTACAGCATGCAATGTCAAGCGGCAGCTTCCAAAGCCAACAGAATATTAGCATGCATAAAGAAAGGGATGTATTCCAGAGATAAGACTATAATCCTTCCACTTTATAAAACTCTGGTCTGACCGCATCTGGAGTATTCTGTCCAGTTCTGGTCACCAGTCCTCAGGAGGGATGTGTTGGAGCTGGAGAGAGTCCAGAGAAGGGCAACTAAACTAATTAGGGGATTGGAGGACCTTAACTATGAAGAGCGTCTACAATCGCTTGATTTATTCTCCCTGGAGAAGAGACGTCTGAGGGGGGACATGATAGCAATTTATAAATATCTTAATGGGGATCCCAGCTTAGAAAAAAAGCTGTTCATTCGAAGGGATTGCATGAGGACTCGAGGGCATACAATGCGATTAGAGGAGAAGCGTTTTAACCTCAGGCAACGTGGGGGGTTCTTTACTGTTAGAGCTACAAGATTGTGGAATTCTCTACCACAAGAGGTGGTTTCTGCGGGAAGTATGGTGGCTTTCAAAAGACTCTTAGACTTACATCTCAAGGATCAGAACATTCAGGGGTATGTGAGATGATTACAGCCACACACACCTACACAGGGGGAACTAGATGGACTATTGTCTTTATTCAACCTCACCTACTATGTAACTATGTAACTATGAGTGGCAGAATGTATTTTGGGGTGTAATTTTTTGCTATGTACACGTTATGTGTTAAAAATGTCTAATAAATGGACAACTTTTTTTTTTTTTTTTTTTTTACACAAAGTTTTGGTTTTCTTTCCACATTTTCCAAAATCTTGTGGAAAAAAAAATGACATGTTCAAAAGACTCATTATGCCTCCTAGATCATACATTGGGGTGTTTTTTTTCCAAAATTGGGACATTTTATGGGGGTTTCCATTGTCCTGGTGCTCCAGGACTTTCAAAAGTGTGATAAGTCGTCAGAAAATTATATGTGTAATTTATGCTCCTGAAGGTGCTCCTTGCATGTTAGGCCTCTGTATGTGGCCAGGCTGTGTAAAAGTCTCACACATGTGGTATCGCCATACTCAGGAGGAGGAGCAGAATGTATTTTGGGGTGTAGTTGCAAGTATGCATATACTGTGTGTAAGAAATTATTTGGTCATATTACGATTTTGAGAAAAATAATAAATCTTCATTTTGCAAAGAATTGTGGGAAAAAAATTACAACTTCAAAAAACTCACCATGCCTCTTACTAAATACCTTGGAATGTCTACTTTCCAAAAAGGGGTCATTTGGGGGGTATTTGTACTTTCCTGAATTGTTAGGGTCTCAAGAAATGAGATAGGCCGTCAGTACTTTAGGTGTGATAAATTTTCAATGATTGGCACCTTAGCTTGTAGACTCTATAACCTTCACAAAAACCAAAAAATGTTTACTTATTTGGGTTATTTTTACTAAAGATATGTAGCAGTATAAATTTTAGTCAAAATTTATGAAGAAAAATGACTAAATTTGCAAAATTTAAAACCAAAACGAAGAAAAATGCATTTTTTTTTTACAAAATTTTTGGTCTTTTTTCATTTATAGCGCAAAAAATAAAAAACCCAATTATGATTAAATACCACCAAAAGAAAGCTCTGTTTGTGTGAAAAAAAGGATGAAAATTTCATATGGGGACAGTGTTGCATAACTTAGTAATTGTCATTCAAAATGTGAGAGCCTCCACGAGGTGAGATGTTCCATGGAGCCCCAGACTGAGGGAGACTGACAGTTATTTTCTGTTTCTTCCATCCAACTGTTGTCACCTCTCACCAAGCTGCTTGGCGATGGTCTTGTAGCCATTCCAGCCTTGTGTAGATCTACAATCTTCTCCCTGACATCCTTGGACAGCTCTTTGGTCTTGGCCATGGTGGAGAGATTGGAATCTGATTGGTTAATTCTGTGGACAGGAGTCTTCTATACAGGTAACAAGCTGAGATTAGGAGCACTCCCTTTGAGCCGGTTCACACTGCCGCGTCTTGGGCGCCTGACAAGTAGCGCTCCATTCTGTGCAATGGAACCGTTCTAATCAGAGCGACTCAAGTCGCTCCGACTTAGAAAAAGGTTCCTGCACTACTTGGGGGTGAAGTCGGAGCGACTTGCATTGACTTCTATTAGAGAAGTTGTTTGCAAGCCACGATGAAGTTGAGGTTTCAAAGTCAGGGCGACCGAGTCGCCCCAGTGTGAACCGGCTCTTAAAGAGAGTCCTCCTAATCTCAGCTTGTTCCCTGTATAGAGAGTCCTCCTAATCTCAGCTTGTTCCCTCCTAATCTCAGCTTGTTCCCTGTATAGAGAGTCCTCCTAATCTCAGCTTGTTCCCTGTATAGAAGACACCTGGGAGCCAGGTTGCTGATTGATGAGTGAAATAAATATTTGATCCCCTATTAAAATGCAAATCACTCCGCGCAGAATTCTGTAGCCTCAGCTCCCGCCGCAGGACATAAAAGAAAAGCCGCTCAGGCTGAATTTATCAGCATCAACCTTGGGTACCCCCACCTACAGAAATACCAACATCGATATTGGATTCACCTGCCTTTCTCTTGTTTGATGTATTTTTTTTACACCAGCCCTGCAACTCCCGCCCTCTTACCCCTCCATGAAGATTCTCTCCTGGAATGTTAAGGGCCTGCGGTCTCCCATCAAAGGAATGAAAGTCCTACGACACCTTAAACGGCTTAAAACTGATATCGCTCTTATCCAAGAGTCTCACCTGCCCTCAGTTTTTTTTTCATACGGGAAAAAAAATCAGCTATGGGTGGGTACGGTTCTTAGATCTGCAGCGGTGGGGCATTAAGCCGGAGTTCTCATTTTGATACACAAGCGCCTCTCTTGCGAGACATTATCCCTCAACTCCGACAACAACGGCCGTTACGTCACTCGAACTAACACACTGTGCATAAGAAAGTGCACACACGCAAATGTGAGACACACAAAAAGTGCAGTAGGCATACCCATGGCGCTCCTCCAAAAATGAAGGGCCCTGACCCTGATTCCCCCGGGGCGCAATACTCCTGACAGGGACTGAGGTACTCACTATGGCCTACCCAGCCGAGACCAGGCAAACCCCGTTCTCCAGGGGGACTGCCGAACAAGCCCACCCCAAGTACTAGGTGGGGCTCCCCCTGAAGGGAGACCCCATGAGAGAGGACGAACTAAGCCAGAAGGCCATATTCACCCCCTCCCAAGATGTTCAGGGCAGGCCCGAGGACCTATGCCATACTAATCGTGCAAGTGACAACCAAAAGGACAAACGTGAACCTACAACAAAGAAAAAAAGAGCGGGGAAGGGAAAGTGGAGAAGTGCTGGTAGTGTCAAGGTGCAAGAACTTGACAGGCCCCTCGGCCAGGAATAAAAAATTCCTCTGGTCCTGGCCAAAAGGCCCGTCCCAAGAGGCAGGTGCGAAAAAAGTGTGTGTGGTGCAGTGACCAAGGTGCCAAAAACTCAAGGTGAGCTGCCCCTCACCGGTGAGAATTATGGCACCCCAGGGGCACATACACCACGGGCTACTTTCGGTCCCAGCCCCCGGCCAAGCCCATCCCTACCAGGAGGCTTGGAACGTAGACAGCTTAGGGAGAGCCTGCCTTCAACTGGGGACAAGCCCCCTGCAAGGCCAGATTCAACCCAGGAGGAAAAGCCCTTCCACCGCCATCCCAATTCCTTACCAATCACATCCAGGAGCAGTGCTAACCGATGTGCGTGCCTACACCGGCTTTCTCACTCCCTTCAAACTGATAGGGGCGGATCCCATTCAAATCAGGAGGCAATGGACAAATGGCAGGAGGCAATGGACATCCGGCTTTCTCTGACAGTGCCTACTTCCCAGTCCCCCAGTTTCGCCTGGAGTGCCCAGGTTCCATTCAGCCCCTGCCGATACTAACCATCAAGGTCCATACCAACTGATAAGAACAGATACTACACTTGATCTTAGCCAAAAGGCCGAGAAGCGATACTAACCAATGTTTATGCACCCAATAGCCCAGATCAGTCCTTCTATCGGGAACTCTCGGCGCAGCTCCTCCAGTTTCCGCAAACTCCCCATTTAATCGGCAGTGACTTTAACTCTCTCATGGATCCGCTGTTAGGCAAATCACAGGTTAGGTCTAGGGTCTAGCGTGGCAAAGTCCCCGAGCTGACACCCCTAGCTTCATTCGTAGACTCCTTGAAACTAACTGACGTATGGTGTCTCTACCATCCCATTGATAAGGAATATACTTTCTACTCACATCCCCACAATGTATTTACAAGAATTGATTATTTTTTCTGCTCTGACTCCGTCACCCCCAGAATTGAAGATCATATCAGACCATGCCCCTATTTCCCTATCACTAGACCCAGGGCCAGATTAACGTAGGGGCTATTGGAGCTGCAGCTCCAGGCCCCTACCTTTATATAGGCCCCGGGTTGGCCATAATCACTGTTACCGCTCTTCTGTCACTTGTAAACACAGAAGTCTGGCTTCTATGCTCGCTTCCCCAGGCAGCTCCCTCAGAACCTCCCCACACAGCGCGAAGGCCGGACAAGGAGGGACAGTTGCCGATGCATGGATGTGTTTATGGGCTTCAGAGACAGCATCCCATGTTGAATTAGGCATGCATGGCTGCACCCTTCCTCCTCTGGGTGCATGGCAAGGCACGGCCCTTAAGGCCCTTCAAAATCCTCAGCACCAAGCCCATGATGCTCTTAATCCGGCCCTGACTAGACCCCCCGGATATGCAAAGTGAGTCCCATCTGTGGAGATTCCCTGGCTACCTAAGCAATAATATGGATTTTCAATCATATATTGCCCAGGCCTGGGCCAATTACTCTTCAGACAACATCTCCCATGTCTCCGAGCCCAATCTGTTTTGGGAAGCTGGCAAGGCCTTTTTACGCAAAAAAATAATTTCATATGCCTCAGCGGTATTAAAAAAAAAAAAAAAAAAAAAAGACTGCTAAACACTATCTTCAAGCTAGTAAACGTTTGCGTATCGCACAGTGCGCATTGCTATCCCCAGATTCCCCTGATAAACAGGCAAGAATGGACGATGGCCAAAAAAGCTTTTGACAGTTGGGCAGATAAAAATGAATTTCTCAAAACGAGCTCATTTTTCAGCTACGCGCCATAAATTCGGTAACAAGGCAGGTAGGCTGTTAGCGAGATTATGCGGGGCCCCTTATAAACCCACTCATATCACCTCCCTTAAAGATCCCACGGGTACAGTGGACTCCACTTCGCGAGGGGTGAAGTCTATCATGCATAAATTCTACTCCTCCTTGTACTCCCTGGATCCCTTTGACATTACCTAGGCTCGTTTCTTTCTTGATAACATATCTCTACCCAAAATCTCACCAGAACACCTGGAACAATTGAATGCTCCTATTTCCCTCTCAGAAATTTTAGCTACTGTAAAACAATTGGCCCCGAACAAAGCCCCGGGTCTGGATGGACTTACAGGAGAATTTTATAAATCCACTTTGGAGGCAATTGCTCCCACTTTGCTTGAAGTTTATTCCGCGATTTGGTCCGGAGGATCGTACCCTCCTACTGGTAATCAGGCCATAATAAAACTCCTCGCAAAGAAAGGGAAAGACCCCCTCGAACCCGGCTCTTATAGGCCAATATCCCTCCTGAACCTGGACGTAAAGATCCTTTCCAAAATGTTTGCATCCAGACTCGCCTTGATTATGCCTTCCCTGATACACCCGGCCCAGTCCAGCTTCCCCCAAGGTCAGAACGGCCGCTTCCAATCTACGCAAGGTCTACAACGTCCCCTTCCATTCCTTGTAATAACAACCAAGCAGCCACTCAGCTGCATCTGTTGTCATTACATGAAAGCCGACCGCCGGCTCTAGACAACGGGACCGGGGATCCGCCTCTAGCTGCAGCTATCCACCTGGTACAACCACTTCAAGCCAAGGCCGCATATTTGCATTCAGTCAGCACAAAGGGGTTAATACTGACCCGGGAGTGGAGTGTCGCAGGGAGACCGGGGAGACCTGTGTGTCCTTGTATGGCTCCATCCTCTTATGGCGCAACGCGTAGGGGAGGGGCATACTGACGTCATGACGCTCATCGTTTGGAGGGGAGCAAGCAATGCAAATGACCGAGCTGGTACAGAGTTACACATAGAGGAGGAGTTTACTAAACTGCGGTAAGCGCGTGCTGCGCTGTAACCACCAATCACGTGTGACAAGTTTCTATGGAGTGTAAAAAAAAAAAAAAAAAAAAAAAAACAATTTTAAAACGTAAAAATATAAAGCGCTATTGTCAGCGATTTCTTTAGTTTTCCTGGAACCATGGCCGACATCTGACAGCTGTGAGGGAAACTATGCAGGACCATTAACCCCTTCAATACTGGACACTCTCACCCCCTTCCTGCCCAGGACAATTCTCAGCTTTCAGTGCTCTCACACTTTGAATGACAATTGCACGGTCGTACAACGGTGCACCCAAATGATTTATCATTTTTTCAAACAAATAGAGCTTTCTTCGGGGGGTATTTTTGGCAAACAAGTAATTTTTCTCCTGCATTGATGGGCACTGATGAGTATTACTGATAGGCGACACTGATGAGGCTGTACTGATGGGCACTGGTGAGGAGGCACTTGTGGGTATTAATAGGTGACACGGATGAGGCAGCACTGGTGAGCACTGATAGGTGGTACTAATAGGTAGCACTGATGAGTAAGCACTGATAGGTGATACTGATGAGTCAGCACGGGTGGGCACTCATAAGTGGTACTGAAAAGGTGACACTGTCAAGGCTGAACTAATGATGAGGCTCTGGTAGGTGACACTGATGATGAGGCACTGGTGGGCACTGATTGGGAACTGAAGCCGGTTGGCAGCTTTCTTCTATTCTCCTCACGCCGATTCTCAGGAGGAAAAAACAAATAAATAACAGGCTTCTGTTTACTTCCATGAATAGCTGTGATTGGCTGACAGCTGATTACGTGGTAAAAGGCCGCTGTGATTGGCCGTTCACTCTGTCCTGTGATTGACCAAGTCGGAAGGACTGGACGATCGTTGGGGGAGGCCTGCGCACTGCACGATCACGAAAGGATGTCCATCAACGCCCTCCCGACACTGGAAGCCCGCGCGGTAGCCGTCTTTCGGCTTTAGCACAGACAGAAAGTGGTTAAATCTCTATTTCTCACTAACAAATTACTTAGAACCCCCAAACATTATATTTTATAGATTTTGTTTTTTGTAAGCAAAGACCCTAGGGAATAAAATGGCGATCGTTGCAATTTTTTTATGCCACGCAGTATTTGCAAAAGTTTGCAAAACCACTTGGCAATTTGTTTTCCAAAAAAAATACACTTAAAAAGAAAAACCACAATAGATGCCCTCATTTTTTTTTTGTTTAACGTGAAGTAAGATGTTACGCTGAGTAAATAGATACCCAACGCGTCACGCACGCTCGTGGAACGGCGGCAAACTACGGTACTTAAAAAAATCTCCATAGGCGAAATCACGTACCTGAACGTCATCTCCACTTCTGGGTTTGCGGCACGCATGCACGCCGCCAGCGACCAGCTCCCACTGTGATTGGACACAGCAGGAGCCAATCAGCAGGTGCGGCAGACCCCCCATATCCGCCGGGACCCGTCTATCGTTCCTGACGGAGGCAGATCGCCGTTCTGTGAGAAGGGAAGGTAGTGATCCTGTGTTTCTGATAAGCAGGAAGACAGATCTCTGCCTTCCCACAGCACAGGCACCTCCCCCACACAGGAAGCACTCCTTAGGAACACATTTAACCCCTTTGATCAGCCCTGATGTTAACCCTCTTCCCTGCCAGTGTCATTAGTACAGTGACAGTGCATATTTTTAGCACTGATCACTGTATTGGTGTCACTGGTTCCCAAAAAGTGTCACTTCGTGTTGGATTTGTCTGCCGCAATGTTGCAGTCCCACTATAAAATTGCTGATCACCGCCATTACTATTAAAAAAAAAAATCCCATAAATCTATCCCCTAGTTTGTAGATGCGATACCTTTTGCGCAGACCAATCAAAATACACTTATTGGGATTGATTTTTTTTTTGTTTTTTTTTTATCAAAATCATTTGGCAGAATTGCTAACAAATTGGCATAAATTGATGAAGAAATTTGATTTTTTTTTTTTTTAAATTGTTTAATTGGATATTTTTTTTAGCAGAAAGTAAAAAACAAAAAATGGATTTTTGTCTTACCGTAAAATCCCTTTCTTTGATGTTCATTGACGGACACAGCTCCAGAATCTTCTTAAGCATTGTGTTATGCTGCCCCCTACAGGAGTAGGACACTAGGCAGGAAAAAGCTTGACCGCGCCTCTGGGGCGGTCCTAGGGGGGATACACTCCCACTTCCTGCTATAGGCATTCAGTTTTGTTGCGAGCAGTGTCAGAAGAAATATAACCCAACTCCACAGAGGGTCGGTTGCCGCATCCGTCAGTAAATATCAGAGAAAAGGATTTTACGGTAAGACAAAAATCCAATTTTTTCTTTCCTTCATTATTGGACACCGCTCCAGAATCTTCTTAACCACTGGGACGTCCCAAAGCAGTGTTAAACATGAAGGGTGGGGAAAAACACAGCAGAAAAATTCCCAAAGGGCTAAACCTAGCCAACATGGAGGTCCACCAGGAACAACTGGAGCTCACCTGAAAACAATACACCCTCAAAGAGGACCAGGTCTTCTCAAACAGCGGCCTGCAAAACCTTGCGGCCAAAAGCAGCATCCGCAGATGCCAGTACATCCACTTTCTACAATGTTGTGAAAGTGTGTACAGACAACCAGGTGGCCTCCTTGCAAACCTGTATCACTGACGGGAGAAGGCCCAGCAGGCACTAAGCGCCCGCATAGAAAGCGCCTTAACAGGGAACGGAGGAACCTGACCCTTAATGGAATAAGCCTGCACTACCGTCTGTCTCGTCCCATCTGGAAATGGTATTGGCAGACGCGACCAACCCTTAAGCCCCGTACACACGCAACGATTATCGGCCGACCGATCGTCCGTCTTTTGTCCAGAGTTGTGTTTTGTTGGTTGGAATGTGCCTAGACTGCACACAAATTTTCTCGCCCAACAAAATTCTACTTCAGAAGTGATGTCATGTGTTGGATTGCTTTCTTCGTGTTCTTTCTTCTCTGGGCATGCCCAGTCTTGCTCATTAGATTTTTCCCTGTCGAAATCTGTACTGACTGCACGAAAATCGGCCGTGTTTTGACGGCGGACAAAAATTTTATAGCCTGCACACCATATTTTTTTTTCGGCCGAAAAGTCGGAGTCGGTTGTCAGAAGCATCATACTAACAAGCCGAAAATCGTCAGATCGGTCGTCGGACGAAAATTCCCTGCCAATTTTCGACGCGTGTGTACGGGGCTTTAGTGAGGTCCATCTGTAAGGACAACCGGGAAGGCTGATTTCCTAAACAACGCAGTTGCCACAAGGTACACCCTGATTGCCCGACTCACATCCAGAGAGTGCAAGGCAATCTCCCTAGGAGATTTAAGCTTCGGACACA
Source organism: Pelophylax lessonae (assembly GCF_965119305.1). Lineage (NCBI taxonomy): Eukaryota > Metazoa > Chordata > Amphibia > Anura > Ranidae > Pelophylax > Pelophylax lessonae. Next base: position 2,684,475 of record NC_138768.1, read on the forward strand.
GGAAAGGCTATGTCTTCCTTCAGATGAAAACCAGAAACAACCTTAGGAAGGAAAGGCTGACAAGGGCGAAGCACCATCTTATCTCTGTGAGCCACCAGGTAAGGAGAACGACAAGACAGCGCCGCCAGCTCTGGACACCCTGCGTACAGAAGTACAGCCACCAAGGCTACCTTCTGGGACAATGTAAGCAGAGGAAGCTCACAATTTTTTTCGAAAGGCGGTTACTGGACAACTGACAGCATCAAATTGAGATCCGACGGAGGCAACGGAGACGTTACTGGGGGAGCCAAGTGGCAAACCCCCTGAATAAAAGGTGCAAACCAAATAACGCAAAGCCAAAAAGGATGGTAAAAGAAGACCGCCAAAGCTAAAACCTGGCCTTTGACGGTATGCAAGGTCAGGAGCTGCTCAACACCTCATTGGAGGAATGTCAAAATCCGAGCCACCAAAAAGGGAACGGGGAATGAACCCCAAGAAACTCATCACGCAATGTACGTCTTCCAAGCGCTAGGGTAAATCTTCCTAGAGGAAGATTTTCTAGCCTTTAACAGCATGGGAATCACCCATCCAGACAACCCCCCCCTATCCTTCAGCACCTGACTTTCAACAGTCAAGCCGTTAAAGCCAGCGACTAAAGCAGGATGGAAAATTGGCCCAAGGGCCTAAAGATCTTCTCTGAGAGGAAGTGGCCAAGGGGCATCCACCACCAGCCGTACCAAGACACTAGGGATGACCGAATCCCTTCTGCCTCGATCCTTCGCACACGTTTTAGTGGGGGAAAGGCGTATATCAGATGATACTGGCCCCAAGGAGCCACCATAAATTCTGTGGCGTCGGGCAGAGGATACCGAGACCTTGGCACAATTCTCTGTACCTGCTGTACCTGTAATGGTGTGGGGGAGGAGGGGGGGGGGGTAATAGATCAGGCTGGTGGTGTTGTAATGGTGTGGAGGAGGAGGGGGGGGGGGTAGTGGATCAGGCTGGTGGTGGTGTAATGGTGTGGGGGAGGGGTGCAGTAATGGTTCAGGCTGGTGGTGTAATGCTAAGGGGGGAGGAGGGGGTAACGGTTTAGACTGGTGGTGGTGTAATGGTGTGGGGGAGGGAATAACGGTTTAGGCTGGTGGTGTAATGGTGTGGGGGGGGGCAGTAATGGTTCTGGCTGGTAGTGGTGGTGTAATGGTGTGGGGGAGGTAATAACGGTTTAGGCTGGTGGTGGTGTAATGGTGTGGGGGGGGGGGGGGGGAGGAGGGGGGGCAGTAATGGTTCTGGCTGGTGGTGGTGGTGTAATGGTGTGGGGGGGAGCGGTTCAGGCTGCTGGTTGCATAATGGCGGGGGGGGGGGGGAGGGGGAAATCTTGGCACACTTTGGACCCCTTTAGTGTTTAAACCCCACCCCCTACCTGAGTATTGTTGCTGACCATGTCCATCCCTTTATGACTCCGGTGTCCTCATCTTCTGATGGCTCCTCCCATCTTCTGATGGCTCCTCCCAGCAGGATAATGCACCATGTCACAAAGCTCCAATCATCTCACCACTGGTTTCTTCACCATGACAATGAGGTCACTGTCCTCCAATGGCCACCACACTGCCCACATCTCATCCAATAGAGCACCTTTGGGATGTGGTGGAAGGGAAGATTGGCATCATGGATGTGCAGCCGACAAATCTGCATCATGTCACTATGGAGGAAAATCTCTGAGGAAAGTTTCCCGCACCTTGTTGTATCTATGCCACCAAGAATGAAGGCAAAAGGGGGGTCCAACCTGCTACTAGTAAAGGTAAACCCAAAAAAGTGGCTGGTGAGTGTATTGTGGGGGGAGGTGAGGGCATAAGGAAGAATATTTCAGGAGGAATCACCATTTTGACTTTTATTTTTTCGAGAGTCCTGAGGATTTGATTTTGGCACTCGCACCATTCTGTTCGGCATATTCACTTTAGGATGAGAAGATAAAAGAGGTTTTAGTAACGGAGATTTCTGCACGCGGTTTTTGTATATTGTGACCACATTAGAATACAGAACAGATTTTGTAAAAGGAAGCACAACACAGAATTTTGATTTATTTATGGTTGCTAGGACTGCCCTCCACCCTAGCAACCAATTCCTTGTTAACCTCGGGAAGCTCCTGTCCTCCATCCAGCACTGTCCCGCCTCCCGCTGTCAGCTCGGTGAGGACAACAGCAGGATGGGCGGGGAAGAAAAGGCTCCTAAATGGTGGGACCCTGACAGTCCGGATGGGACAGTGACTTGGTCCACATCTGGCCTGCCATTTAGTGATGCCGGCTATACACAATGGGCGTATGATCCCAATTCATGAAAGAAACCTTCCTTCCAGCTTCCGGTCAGGAAGTCAAGGATCTGTTCTGTAAGATGTTGCAGAGTGGGGGTCATCTGGAAAAGTCCGAGCATGTGGTCCAACACCACCCCCTCCCCCAAAAATAAAAAAATAGGAGCCTATGCTTCTGTGTAGAATATTGCAAAATGAATGCATCCACCCATCGAGATGCCTATCCCTTTCCATGGGTGGAGGAGTCTCTCTTGACCGAGATGGGGTACTTGTCAGGAATCCAGCATACGAGAGGGACAAGCTGGATCCTTAGTGGGAGCTTTTATCCCAATCATGATTAAAAACAACCTTTCCCAAACTCCGTGGTGTACAATGTCGTAGAAGAGGATCAAGGAAGTACCAGGAAGCTATCAAATCAGAACTTACTAAAGTCTTGTGTTTTAATCTCAGGTTCTCCTTCCCTGCACCCCTAATCATATCATCCCCTCCCATTATCCTAATCATAACCCCATCCTCCTCCAATCAAGACCCCCCATTATATACCCTCACTTTTTAAACATTCATCAGTTATGTCTTAGAAGGACCTAGGTAAAGTTGCCTTAGAAGGGCGCTGATGGCGTGTCTTAGGACCCTGATGGCGTGGTCTTGGGTCAGCCGTGTCTTGGAAGGCCCTTAGTGGCTTGTATTGGGTTAGTCCTGAATGGGAAGGCCCCTGGTGGAGATGCATTGGGTCAGTTGTATATTGGAAGGACCTGGGTGGAGTTTATCATGTCACTTTTGTATTATATCAATTGTGTATGAGAAGGCCACAGGTGGAGATGTATCAGGTCAGTTGTGTATTGTAAGGACTCTGGTAGAGTTGTATAAGGTCAGTCGTGTATTAGGAGGACCCAGGTGAAGTGGCATTGGATCAGTCGTGTATTGGAAGTACACTGGTGGAGTGGCATTGGATCAGTCGTGTATTGGAAGTACACTGGTAGAGTGGCATTGGATCAGTCGTGTATTGGAAGTACACTGGTAGAGTGGCATTGGATCAGTCGTGTATTGGAAGTACACTGGTAGAGTGGCTTTGGATCAGTCGTGTATTGGAAGTACACTGGTAGAGTGGCATTGGATCAGTCGTGTATTGGAAGTACACTGGTAGAGTGGCTTTGGATCAGTCGTGTATTGGAAGTACACTGGTAGAGTGGCATTGGATCAGTAGTGTATTGGAAGTACACTAGTGGAGTGGCATTGGATCAGTCGTGTATTGGATGTACACTAGTGGAGTGGCAGTGGATCAGTCGTGTATTGGATGTACACTAGTGGAGTGGCAGTGGATCAGTCGTGTATTAGGAGGACCCAGGTGAAGTAGTTTTGGGCCAGTCGTGTATTGGAAGTACACTGGTGGAGTGGCATTGGAAGTACACTGGTGGAGTGGCATTGGATCAGTCGTGTATTCGAAGTACACTGGTGGAGTGGCATTGGATCAGTCGTGCATTGGAAGTACACTGGTGGAGTGGCATTGGATCAGTCGTGTATTGGAAGTACACTGGTGGAGTGGCATTGGAAGTACACTGGTGGAGTGGCATTGGATCAGTCGTGTATTGGATGTACACTGGTGGAGTGGCATTGGATCAGTCGTGTATTAGGAGGACCCAGGTGAAGTAGTTTTGGGCCAGTCGTATATTGGAAGTACACTGGTGGAGTGGCATTGGAAGTACACTGGTGGAGTGGCATTGGATCAGTCGTGTATTGGAAGTACACTGATGGGAGTGGCATTGGAAGTACACTGGTGGAGTGGCATTGGATCAGTCGTGTATTGGAAGTACACTGATGGGAGTGGCATTGGAAGTACACTGGTGGAGTGGCATTGGATCAGTCGTGTATTGGAAGTACACTGGTAGAGTGGCATTGGATCAGTCGTGTATTGGATGTACACTGGTGGAGTGGCAGTGGATCAGTCGTGTATTAGGAGGACCCAGGTGAAGTAGTTTTGGGCCAGTCGTGTATTGGAAGTACACTGGTGGAGTGGCATTGGATCAGTCGTGTATTGGAAGTACACTGGTGGAGTGGCACTGGATCAGTCGTGTATTGGAAGTACACTGGTGGAGTGGCATTGGAAGTACACTGGTGGAGTGGCATTGGATCAGTCGTGTATTAGATAAATCCCTCCATCATACCCCCCTCTCTACATACAACCCCTCATTTTATCCACCTAATCATAACCTCCTCCTCTCTTCAAGACCCCTCTCACCCCATCATATTCCCTCACTTAAAGATGAAACATTCATCAGTCATGTCTTAGAAGGACCCTGGTAGCGTTGTATTGGATCAGTTGTATACCGGAAGGACCTGGGTGGAGTTGAATTGGATGAGTTGTGTATGAGAAGGACCCTGGTTGCATTGTATTGAGTCAGTCGTGGATTAGGAGGACTCTAGTGACGTACTGGGTAAGTCCTGTATTGGATGGACTCTGGTGGAGATGTACTGGATCAGTCGTGTATGAGAAGGACCCTGGTGGAGATGTACTGGGTAAGTCCTGTATTGGATGGACTCTGATGGAGATGTATTGGGCAAGTCATGTATTGGATGGACTCTGGTGGAGATGTACTGGGTAAGTCCTGTATTGGATGGACTCTGGTGGAGATGTATTGGATCAGTCGTGTATGAGAAGGACCCTGGTGGCATTGTATTGGGTCAGTCATGGATTAGGAGGACTCTGGTGGAGATGTATTGGGTCAATCATGTATTGGAAGGCCCCTGGTGGAGATGTGATGGGTCAGTTGTATATTGGAAGGACCTGGGTGGAGTTGTATTGGATCAGTCGTGTATGAGAAGGACCCTGATTGCATTGTATTGGGTCAGTCGTTGATTAGGAGGACTCTGGTGGAGATGTATTGGGTCAGTCGTGGATTAGGAGGACTCTGGTGGAGATGTATTGGGTAAGTCATGTATGAGAAGGACCCTGGTGGAGATGTATTGATCATGGCTCTTCAGCACTCTCCATGCCACACATGGCCATGGGTTGTTATAGGGAAGTTGCCGGCATGGTGACAGACACCTAGAGGACGGGGCCATGACACCATGAGATCACAGGAAGTGGGTTGTGACACTGGACATCATGTAACCCAGAAGAGGAGCGGCACTGTATTGGGGGAGGGGGGGACAGTACCGGTGATGGGGTAAGTATTGCAGAGCACTCACACAATTCCTCTCTCCTCCGAAGAGCTACTTTAATTCCTATTAATCACATCACATTGCAGAGTTCTATAAAAATAAAATTCTTTCTGCTACACGCCAAGTGCCAGGAGGGAGGAGCCACAGCCATGTGACCTGCGTGCCCCAATGACATTTGTCCTGCGTGCTCCAATGACATTCCAGACACTGCAGTGGAATAAGCTGGATGTCAGTCCCGACACTGTGCAGAACAGTCTATATACAAAGTCCATGGGCCTCAGTCCATCTCAGGAACAGTCCAACCCCCCCCCCCCCTTTCAGGTCTCCAGACTCCCAGTGCCATCTCCAGGACAGTCCACCCCCTCCCTGGTCCCAAGGACTCCCAGTCCATCTTCAGAACAGTCCACCCTCTCTCCAGTCTCCAAGACTCTCAGTCCACCCTCTCTCTGGTCCCGATGACTCTCAGACCATCTCCAGCATAGTCTACCCCCTCTCTGGACCCCAGGACTTCCAGTCCATCTGCAGAATAGTCTACCCCCTCTTTGGTCCCCAGGACTCTTAGTCAAACTCCAGAATAGTCCTCCCTCTCTCCAGTCCATTCTTCTTTGGTCCTGAGGACTCTCAGTCCATCTCCAGACTAGTCCACTCCACTCTGGTCCCTGGGACTCTCGGTCCATCTCCAGTATAGTCCACCCTCTCCCCAATCCCGAGAATGCTCCGTTCATTTCAGGCAGTGGTGTCCGGCGCCCCCTCCACCCCAGCGCTGTGCAGGTTCTTGCGGTAGCACTCCAGACTGCACAGTGGGACCAGAGTCTTGGAACAAGAGTAGCGTTTAAGGTTGGTGCAGCCGGGCACTCCGCAGAGCTGTGGTGCTGGGAGAGCGGGGCGTGGCTCTGCAGGGGTTGGGTACGGCACTCCCACCGGATAGGACAAGGTAATGCCGTGTGCGGTGTGCTGGTAGCGGACGGTGGGGCAGGGCGGTTGGCGTCCGCGCCTTCCTTGGCTGGGTTTGGCACCCCGTGATTTGGAGGTTTTGGTCAGCCTCTCGATAGTCTGCTTCTTGCTCTCCTCGGCCTTCTTGGCGGCCTGCAGCCGTCTTTTCCGGGCCTTCTCCTCCCTCTTTACCAACATCTCCTGGGACAGTTCAGGCGGGGGATGGGTGTATACTGGGGGTGGGTACAGAGGAATGGGTGGAGCCTGCTGCTTCTGTAGGAGGGCTTTCTGTAGAGAGAAGAACGGATGTTATACGTCTGACCACACCCAGAACCATAAACTTCACAGACTGGAGACATGCAGAACTAGGACAGCAGTCTGATAAATCCTGCAAACCCAGGGCCCGCAGATCAGGGCTATATGGACCTAGAGGGGCATTGTGATAGAAGGCCCGCCCCTCAGGGGCCCAGAGGTGACGGTAGGATGGCATAAGGTCCACCCACAGGGGTGACGCGGGGGATGGGTGCGCCCTTTAGAGGCCTGGGAGGGCACAATATGATGGGATGGGGCCACGGAGGGTTTAGGGGCTGGTGTTATGATGGGATGGGGCCATCCGAAGGGGAAAACTTATTATATGATGGGAATCACCCAATGATGTGATGATGGGATGGGGCTGCCCCTCAGGGACGATTATGATGGGACGTTATATGCGATAGGTCCACCCCCTTCAGGGACATTTGGATGGGATAGGTCCACCAACAAGGGGCGACGTTAGAATGAGATGGGGCCACACAGCGTGGGTGGGATCGGTGTTATGATGGGAAGGAGCCGCTCAGAGGGTGGTGGTGGTGGTGGTGGTGGGGGGGGGACAAAATCATGATGGCAACAGGGCAGGGGGGGGGGGGGGGGGGAGAACGACACACTATAATTTGATGGGGCTGGCGGGGGGGGGGGGGGGGTGGGGTGTGTGAATGACGTTATGATGGGATAGGGACACCCAGGAGGGGGGAGTTATGATAGGATAGGGCCACCCGGGGGGGGGGGGGGGGGGGAACGTGGGGACATAACGATGGGTTGGGGCCTGATGAGGTCATTATGATGATGTGATGGAACCACCCCTCAGGGACGGTTATGGTGGAACGTTATATGTGATGGGGCCACCCCTCAGGGGCCCAGAGGGGAAGTTGTATGTGATGGGTCCGCCCCCTCACCTGGCGAGCGGTCAACAGCTTCTCATCGATCTCCCGTTTCAAGTCTCCATTCACATCCAGCTCTCCTCTCTCTAGTGCGTCCAACCAGCGGTTTTCCTCATCCTGCTCTGTCTCCCGGGGCCCCACCGGGGAGGGCATAGGGTCCAGGTTACTGTCCTCATCTGTAGGAAGGATTCAGATACAGAATATGGTCACATATCGGGCAATCTACCTGAGCACACACAACGCAATCCATCAGATGAGAAACAGTAGTGAGGTTCCCGGGAACTTACAAGCTTCAGCCCATTCCTGGTCATGGGTGATCTGCCAACCTCCATATTTAAGCAACCCAACCCACCAGCGGAGGGTACAATGGCTTACGCATTAAAACGATGGCACTCCCCATACAATGGCAGTGCTCAGCAATGCAGTTCCCCATACAGTGGCTGGAGAGGGGGGGGGGGGGGGGGGGGAGGAGAGCTGTGCACTTCATACACATTGGGCCCCCAATACGGACATACGAGTCTCTAGGAGGACATTGATAGATCAGTGAGCTCACCTAGCCAGGCCCGGTACTGCTCAATAGGGACTCCTTCCATCGGCTCCTCCTCCTCGTCCACCACCGTGAGCGGAGACTGCGGCACCTCTGGGACCACCGTGAATGTGGGGACACTGCAGAGAGACGGGGGGGGGGGGGGGCACAAGTCATGTCAGTGCAGGCAGAGTACAGGAACCAGTCAGTCCAATCCCTACCACCTCATAAAATAAAAGGAACGCTTTACAAACACATCAGATCTCAACAGGGGAAAAAATCATGCTGGATATCTATACTGGTATGGACTGGGAAATGTGTTGGGATCCATACTGGTATGGACTGGGAAATGTGTTGGGATCCATACTGGTATGGACTGGGAAATGTGTTGGGAAGGAAAGGATGCCACATCGTTGGATGGAAATGAAAATTATCACCCTACAGAGGGCTGAATTCAAAGACACCCCGAAAATCAAAGTGAAAAAAATGATGCAGCAGGTGAGTCCATTTTGTTGGAATTTCATTGCAGGACCTCAGAATGGTCCTCAGTAGTTTGTATGACCCCCACGTGCTTGTATGCATGCCTGACAACGTTGGGGGAAGCTCCTTATATAGTTACATAATTAGTGAGGTTGAAAAAAGATATCAGTCCATCCAGTTCAACCTATGATGTGCGTGTGTGTGTTTGCTGTTAACCGTACATTGTATACCCCCTGTATGTTGTACATTGTATACCCCCTGTATGTTGTACATTGTATACCCCCTGTATGTTGTACATTGTATACCCCCGGTATGTTGTACATTGTATACCCCTGTATGTTGTGGTCTTTAAGGTGCCCATCTAATAGTTTTTTGAAACTATCAATGCTCCCTGCTGATACGACTGCTTGTGGAAGAGAATTCCACATCCTTTCCGCTCTTACAGTGAAGAACCCCTTACGCACTTTAAGGTTAAACCGCCTTTCCTCAAGTTTTAGTGAGTGGCCACGTGTCTTATTGTATCTCCTTTCTCTGAATAGTTTGTTCCTTATGCTAGGGTCACCAGTACAGTATTTGTACATTGATATCATATCCCCCCTCAATCGTCTTTTCTCCAGAGAGAATAGGTTCAGTGCTTGTAGTCTTTCCTCATAGCTGATGTCCTCCATTCCCCTAATTATTTTTGTTCCCCTTCTCTGGACTCTCTCCAGTTCCAGCACATCCTTCCTGAGGACCGGTGCCCAGAACTGGACAGCATACTCCAGATGTGGCCGGACCAGAGTCTTGTAGGGAGGGAGAATAATCTCTTTATTTCTGGAGCGAATCCCCTTTTTTATACATCCCAGTATTCTGTTGGCTTTGCTTGCAGCGGCTTGGCATTGCATGCCACTGCCCAGCCTGTTGTCTACCAGTACCCCCAAGTCTTTTTCCATCCTAGACTCACCCAGAGGTTCCCCCCCTAGTGAGTAGCTTGCTTTCTGGTTTCTGGCCCCCAAGTGCATTACTTTACATTTTTCTACATTAAACCTCATCTGCCATGTAGTTGCCCCCCCACCCCGTTATTTTGTTCAGGTCCGCTTGTAAGGTTTCCACATCCTGCATAGAAGATATTGGCATGCTTAGTTTAGTATCATCCACAAATACTGAGATTGTACTAGATATCCCCTCCTCTAGATCATTTATGAATGAACAGGATTGGTCCCAGGACCGAACCCTGGGGGACCCCACTTTCCACACCCGCCCAATCTGAGTACTCCCCATTAATCACCCCCCTCTGGACTCTCCCCTGGAGTCAGTTCTCTATCCAGGTACTCACCTTATGGTCCATACCTACCTTCCTTAGTTTGTACAGTAAGCGTTTGCGGGGAACGGTGTCAAAGGCCTTTGCAAAGTCCAGATACACCACATCCACAGACCTTCCTTTATCCAGATACACCACATCCACAGGCTTCCCTTTATCCAGATACACCACATCCACAGACTTTCCTTTATCCAGATACACCACATCCACAGACCTTCCTTTATCCAGATACACCACATCCACAGGCTTTCCTTTATCTAGATGGCAGCTCACTTCATCGTAGAAGGTTAATAGATTGGTTTGGCAAGAACGATTTTTCATGAATCCATGCTGATTACTACTAATAATACCATTTTCATTACGAAAGTCTTGTATGTGGTCCCTTAACATCCCCTCCAAAATCTTGCAGACTACTGATGTTAGGCTGACCGGCCTATAGTTACCCGGGATATATCTCTGCCCTTTTTAAATATTGGTACCACGTTGGCTTTTTTCCAATCAGCTGGCACCATACCCGTCTGTAAACTATCCTTAAAGATGAAGAATAATGGTCTGGCAATCACCTGGCTGAGCTCTTTAAGAACCCTCGGGTGCAAGCCATCCGTTCCCGGTGATTTATTTATGTTCAGTTTCTCTAGTTTAGTTCTAAGTCTATCTTCTGTTAGCCATGGCGGCACTTCCTGAGGTGTGTGGTTTAGTTTGGCCTTACAAGCAAGGTTCGTGTAGCCCCCCGATTCTTTTGTGAAGACTGAAGAGAAGAAATTATTTAACACTTCCGCCTTTTCTCTGTACTCAGTGGCCAAATTTCCTTTGTCATCTTTTATGGGGCCAATGTGCTCTGGCCTCGCTTTCTTACTGTTAATATATTTAAAGAACTTCTTGGGGTTCTTTTTACTCTCCTCCGCTATATGTCTCTCGTGTTCCATTTTAGCCGCCCTGATTTCATCTTTACATTTCTTATTACACTCTTTGTAATGATTAAATGCTGCCAATGACCCCTCAGTCTTGTATTTTTTGAAGGCCTTTTCTTTAGCACTAATATACATTTTTATGTTGGAGTTTAGCCACCCAGGGTTTAGTTTTGCTCTTTTAAATGTATTCCCCTTTATAATGCACTGGCCAATCCCCTTGTTAAGTATGCTCTTGAAGCACTCCCATTTTTCCTCTGTGTTCTTTGTTCCCAGGGTTCTATCCCATTTGATATTTTCTAGCAGCGAGCGCAGTTTTGGGAAATTGGCTCTTTTGAAATTCAGTGTCCTATTACCCCTCTGCTTCCTATAACTGTAATTAATACTGATGAGACGACGGATGGTGTCCTGGGGTATTTCCTCCCAGATCTGGACCAGGGCATCACTGAGCTCCTGAACAGACTGAGGTGCAACCTGATGGCATCAGATGGACAGAAACAGAATGTCCCAGAGGTGTTCTATTGGATTTAGGTCAGGCGAGCGTGGGAGCCATTCAATGGTATCAATTCCTTCATCCTCCAGGAACTGGCTTTATACTCTCACCACATGAGGCCCGGCATTGTTGTGCACCAGGAGGAACCCAGGACCCACTGCACCAGCATAGGGTCTGACAATGGGTCCAAAGGTTTCGTCCCAATCCCTATTGGCAGTCAGGGTGCCATTGTCTAGCCTGTAGAGGTCTGTGTGTCCCTCCATAGATATGCCTCCCAGACCATCACTGACCACCACCCAACCGGTCATGCTGAACGATGTTACAGACAGCATAATGTTCTCCACGGCTTCTCCAGACCCTTTCACGTCTGTCACATGTGCTCAGGGTGAACCTGCTCTCATCTGTGAAAAGCACAGGGTGCCAGTGCCAGACCTGCCAATTCTGGTGTTCAATGGCAAATGCCAATCAAGCTCCACGGTGCCAGGCAGTGAGCACAGGGCCCACTAGGGGACCACAGTCCCTCAGGCCACCCTCATGAAATCTGTTTCTGATTGTTTGTTCAGAGACATTCACACCAGTGGCTGCTGGAGGTGATTTTGTAGGGCTCTGGCAGTGCTTATCCTGTTCCTCCTTGCCCAAAGGAGCCGATACCGGTCCTGCTGATGTGTTAAGGACCTTCTATGGCTCTGTCCAGCTCTCCGAACTGCCTGTCTCCTGGAATCTCCTCTATGCTCCTGAGACTGTGCTGGGAGACACAGCAATCCTTCTGGCAATGGGACGTATTGATGTGCCATCCTGGAGGAGTTGGACTGCCTGTGCAACCTCTATAGGGTCCAGGTATGGCCTCATACTACCAGTAGTGACACTGACCCCCCTCTATAGGGTCCAGGTATGGCCTCATACTACCAGTAGTGACACTGACCCCCTCTATAGGGTCCAGGTATCTTCTCATGCTACCAGTAGTGACACTGACCCCCCCTCTATAGGGTCCAGGTATGGCCTCATACTACCAGTAATGACACTGACCCCCTCTATAGGGTCCAGGTATGTCCTCATACTACCAGTAGTGACACTGACCCCCTCTATAGGGTCCAGGTATGTCCTCATACTACCAGTAGTGACACTGACCCCCTCTATAGGGTCCAGGTATGTCCTCATGCTACCAGTAGTGACACTGACCCCCCTCTATAGGGTCCAGGTATGTCCTCATACTACCAGTAGTGACACTGACCCCCTCTATAGGGTCCAGGTATGTCCTCATACTACCAGTAGTGACACTGACCCCAGCCAAATGCAAAACTAGTGACAAACAGTCAGAAAAGAGAAGGGAAAAAAAAAAAAGTCAGTGGCCTCCACCTGTAAAACCGATCCTGGTTTGGCGGTCGCCTCATTGTTGCCCATCTAGTGCCCCCATTTCATTAACACCAAAGCAGCTGAAACTGATTAATAACCCCCTCTACTACTTAACTGACCAGATCAATATCCCAGGAGTTTAACCACTTCTGGACTGCTCATGTTGCTGCTACTGCAGCACAGCAGCAGCCCTGAGTCCAGCGGCATAGACCTACATCGCTGGATTCCATCCACAGCAGGAGTTGGGCCGGAGGAGGAGAGGCGGCGATTGCTGTCTCTCTTCCCTGATTGTCGGGGAAAGTGTGAGAAGATCCGCCTGCTTATGTAAACAAAGCAGGCGGATCTTCTCTGTGACAGACAGGAAGAGATTACAGGATTCAGCATAGCTGAACATGCGATCTCTGTCTGTCACACAACCCCCTCCCCCCACACACGTCAGTAAGCATGAGGCACACATTTAACCCATTGCTCACCAACAGTGTTAACCCCTTCCCTGCCAGTGTCATTAGTACAATGACAGTGCATATTTATAGCACTGATTACTGTAGTAATGTCACTGGTCCCCCCAAAAGTGTCAAAAATGTCAGTCAGGGGTCCGACCTGTCCGCCGCAATGTCGCAGTCCAGGAGAAAAAAAAATAAAAAATTGTCCTAAAATGTTAAAATTTGATTTGTAAATTTTTGTTTTGGAATGTTCTATATCAGAATGTGAAAAAATATTGTTTCTTTTCAAAATTGTCCCTCTGGATAAAAATACGCTCATTGAGGATTTTTTTGTCCAAGACATGTAACTAAATACATTTTGGCCTAAATATATGACAAACATTGAATATATTGGATATCTTTTAACTGTCAAAGTAGAAAATAAAAATTTTTTGCAAAATCTTTGCTCTTTTTTTTTTTTTTTATATTGCAAAAAATGAAAAGCGCAGAGGTGATCAAATACCACCAAATGAAAGTTCTGTTTGTGGGGAAAAAAAAAGGATTTCAATTTAGTTTGGGTACAGCATTGCATGACCGCGCAATTGTCAGTTAAAGTCGCGCAGTGCCAAGTTAAAAAAAAGTGGCCTGGTCAATGAGCAGGAAAATCCTCTGGGACTGAAGTGGTTAATGACTTCATGCTGTACTCCGATTATAAGATGTTCCTTTCATTGATTGGAGCCGCGTACAAATCCAGAGACACGAATCCGCAGAGAAAACCGTCATGTACGGATCTCCGACTTCCCAAAGTCATACCTGGCCCCACCCACTTACTCCCAATTCATGTAAGGAAGGGGGAGAAGGGGGGAGTGAGGAAAGGGAAAAGAGGGGGGGGGGGGGAATGGAACTCACTTCTTGGTCCCCAGCACTTGTCCTCCCAGTTTGATCTTCAGTTTCAGTTGTGGTTTGTGCTGGGATTTGTGGGAGGAGTCAGGATGCTGGGAAAGGGAGTACTCAGAGATCCCGCCCACTTCCTGGTGATGTTTCTTTTTATGTTTTTTGTGTTTTTTATGTTTCTTCTTATGAGCTCCGTGTGAGGGGGCGTCGCCATCATCACCTGGGGGGAGAAGGGGAGAAAATCAGGTGACCACACATCATACAATCTGATTGTACAATCTCCTACCATCCGTGTACACAGTGATCACCCCCCCCCCCCCCACATACATACAGTGATCCCCCCACACAGAAATATACAGTGATCTCACCCCTATATACAGACAGTGATCCCCCCTATATAATATATAGACAGTGATTTCCCCCCCTCCCATATATAATATACAGACAGTGATTCCCCCCCCCCCCCATATATAATATAGACAGTGATTTCCCCCCCTCCCATATATAATATACAGACAGTGATTCCCCCCCCCCCGATATACAGACAGTGATTCCCCCCCCCCCCGATATACAGACAGTGATCACCCCCCCCCCCAATATACAGACAGTGATCACCCCCCCCCCCATATAATATACAGACAATGATCACCCCCCCCCATATAATATACAGACAATGATCACCCCCCATATATAATATACAGTGATTCCCTAGATATATATATATATATATATATATATATATATATATATATATATATATATATATATATATATATATATATATATATATATATATATATATATACACACACACACACACACACACACACACACACAGCAATCCCCCCCATATCATTTACAGACAGTGATCAGCCCCCCATACATAAAATATACAGTGATCAGCCCCTCTCCCCCAATATATAATATACAGACAGATCTCACCCACACATATATATTATATATACACACACAGATCTCACCCTCCCCCCCTATATACAGACAGATCTCACCCTCCCCCCCCCTATATACAGACAGATCTCACCCTCCCCCATATTATATATATATATATACACACACACACACACACACACACACACACACACACACACACACACACACACACACACACACACACACACCTGTCAAGATTATTGGGGAGATTAAATAAAAGAAAAGGGGTATTATATTTAGAAGCCATGTATATTCAGTCCTATATAGAGATTTTTAACAGCACAGTTTCCATCTTGTATAGAGGTGATTGAAAGTTCATATATGTTCTTTTGAACAAAATGTCTCTTACAAAAGGGTCTTATATTTTTAGCAGATATTTCTGTCTTTCTTGGTCAGAAATAAGAGGCCTTTTTACATCTCATCAGATAAGAGTCATTTAGCCAGACACCATACTAGTCACTGATGGCCAGTCTACCTTGTAATCTTATCTGTATATAACAATGGACAATAGTTATGTATTCTAGTAGATTAATTTAAACTAAGTTTTAAAGATATAATATATCATATGTGAGAAAATATTAGCAATAATTATGTATTTAAGAACGTTTTGTATAACACATTTTGGTTTTATATTTTTACACATAATAATCTTACTTAGGTGAAGCTAATTACCTCATTTTAGAAAAGTTTGTGTAGGTCTTGTTAAAGTTTTATGACCACATAGATCTTCCGATCTTCCAATCCTAGACACAATGTCTGACAGCATATGACAGAATTCAAGTAATTTAAGGCTTTTCACTAGCCAGAGGTCATAGGTTATCTTGAAAGAAAAAATGCATTTTGTATTCTATATACTGAATCTAACAGTAATACAATACTGCCCCCTTTGGAGACTACTACTACAGGCCTCGACAAAACCCGGGCGCCAGGTCGCATTTGCGACTAGAATTAGCGACCTGGCGCCTGGGATGCCCTGCAGAAGGTTTCCTGTCATTTTTGCACGGACTTCCGCGCACGGACTTCCGGGCCGTCCGAAAATTGAGGCCCCGGCTTTACGGCCTACTTGAGATGAGAGGCATCCAATGGGGAACTGGCGCCCTCTTGTGGTGGCTGGGAGTAATGACTGTTGTAATTACTGTTTCCACTGCCTGTTTGTTCACAATGCCATCTCCCTGTCCAGTTAGTTACCTTTGACAGGGAGTGTGGTTATTTATTATTAATTTTTAAAATGTAAAAACTAAATAATATTTTTTTCTTTTTTTTTTAATTATTAAAAAAAAAAAAAAAAGTATATATATATATATATATTATATAAATATAATAGAATATAAAATCTTTCTTTTTTTTTTTTTCCTCATTGCCATGCCACAGCCAAAGGCCCCTTTCACACGGGCTGTCTGAACAGGTCCGCCTGTCAGTTTTTCAGGCAGACCTGATCGGACCCTTCATTCTCCTCTATGGAGCAGTAATCTGCAGCCATCTGATCCTGTCCGCCAAAAGCAGACAGATGGTGGTTTTATTTTCTATCCATCCCGTGGATCGGATCAGATGGCATCGGATGGAAAGAGACAGTCTGTTTTCATCCAATTGCACTATAGAGGAGAGTGGCGTTCTAGTCGTATTTATGTGTAAATTTAGTATCGGTTTTATTAAATAAAGCTTGGTTGTTAGTTTAAAAAATAAAAATAAAACTGGCTCCTAACTTTTTTAGCTGGCTCCTAGATTTCAGAAAAATTTGTCAGGCCCTGTACTGCTAAATGCAGTCTCTGGGTAAATCAGTAATTTCCAATATATATATATATATATATATATATATATATATATATATATATATATATATATATATATATATATATATATATATATATATATATATATATATATATATATATATATATATAGTATTAATATTATATCGTTCTTAAATGGCCTTACCAGATTTAATCCCTGCCAAGATACATGATGGAGATATTAGATGGACACATATGTATCATGAGAGTATGGACAGGTTTTTATGTTGTTTTTAGGATTATTCTTAATTGGAGAAATTATCATTTAATTTTAATATCCAAAATACTGGGTGATTAGTAGAGGCGTTGCCAATGACCTCACCAGTTAATGGATAAAATATCCCAACCAATGGGGATAAAGTTCCTCCTTCTGGGTTCAGCTTATGGTAATTTTACTAGTCTTTTGTTCAACACAATATAAAAAGGGAACCCAGATGTAATAGGACACACATTACGACAACATTCATTACACTTACAACACACGCGCTACTCCCATCCATACATACTCAATTTTGCTCCATCATTTATCTGAAACTTTGAAGGACGCGAAACAAAACTCTTCCCTAACTGGTCACCATTTTGGGATAGCAGCCATCTTAAGGACTCTGGTAACAAACCATTTTAAGCTAGCAGCCATCTTAAGTGTGGTAAATATACCTTGCTGTTTATTCGATTATTATTTACAATTGTTTACTTACTTCCTTATATGTTGTAAATTGCATATTCAAGGGTAATAAGATTACAATCCCAGCCGTATGGACCATAGTCGATTTTTCTCTAAAAGCTGATTTTAGTTTTTCATACATTTTTATTAATATCAGATTTAGCGCAATATAAGCGTATTTGTCCCCGTTTTGCATAGCCTGTTCTCACTTCAACTGCAGCGGAGTGACTGTTGGCTGCGCAATTCGCAGACATTTGTGGTCTGATTATATAGAACACTTGTCTATGGTTTCTACTATACCTGGGGAAAACAATCTTGCTTTATTTTTTAATTTCATTATTGAGCTAAATATCACATTACATAAAATACAAACTTAAAACGCAACTATAAATGCAAAGTTATCTTTATGTTACCTCAAGTCTAATCATTTATTGTGAATACATGTCTTGTGAAAAAATATTCTTATATATTCCCTACTGTACACTGTTTTCACTAAGATAGGTATATGCTGTTAAAAAGAAATTAAATCGATTAAAAATAATTTGTTACATATCGATTTGTGGAAAGAAGTTGAGATTCTCCTACCTTACAGATCTTTGCTTACTGACATAAATAGAAACTGTTATATCAGAGCAGTATAAATATTCTGACAGATCTCACCCTCCCCCCCCCCTATATACAGACAGATCTCACCTCCCCTATATACAGACAGATCTCACCCCCCTATATACAGACAGATCTCACCCCCCCTATATACAGACAGATCTCACCCCCCCCTATATACAGACAGATCTCACCTTCCCCCCCTATATACAGACAGATCTCACCTTCCCCCCTATATACAGACAGATCTCACCTCCCCCCCTATATACAGACAGATCTCACCCCCCCCTATATACAGACAGATCTCACCTCCCCCCTTTATACAGACAGATCTCACCTCCCCCCCTATATACAGACAGATCTCACCTCCCCCCCTATATACAGACAGATCTCACCTCCCCCCCTATATACAGACAGATCTCACCTCCCCCCTATATACAGACAGATCTCACCTCCCCCCTATATACAGACAGATCTCACCTCCCCCTATATACAGACAGATCTCACCTCCCCCCTATATACAGACAGATCTCACCTCCCCCTATATACAGACAGATCTCACCTCCCCCCTATATACAGACAGATCTCACCTCCCCCCTATATACAGACAGATCTCACCCCCCCCTATATACAGACAGATCTCACCCCCCCCCTATATACAGACAGATCTCACCCCCCCCTATATACAGACAGATCTCACCTCCCCCTATATACAGACAGATCTCACCTCCCCCTATATACAGACAGATCTCACCTTCCCCTATATACAGACAGATCTCACCCCTCCTATATACAGACAGATCTCACCCCTCCTATATACAGACAGATCTCACCTCCCCCCCCCTATATACAGACAGATCTCACCTCCCCCCCCCTATATACAGACAGATCTCACCTCCCCCCCCTATATACAGACAGATCTCAACTCCCCCTATATACAGACAGATCTCACCTCCCCCTATATACAGACAGATCTCCCCCCCTATATACAGACAGATCTCACCTCCCCCCTATATACAGACAGATCTCACCTCCCCTATATACAGACAGATCTCACCTCCCCTATATACAGACAGATCTCACCTCCCCCTATATACAGACAGATCTCACCCTCCCCTATATACAGACAGATCTCACCCCCCCCCTATATACAGACAGATCTCACCCCCCCCCTATATACAGACAGATCTCACCCCCCCCCCTATATACAGACAGATCTCACCTCCCCCTATATACAGACAGATCTCACCTCCCCCTATATACAGACAGATCTCACCTCCCCCCTATATACAGACAGATCTCACCTCCCCCCCCCTATATACAGACAGATCTCACCTCCCCTATATACAGACAGATCTCACCTCCCCCTATATACAGACAGATCTCACCTCCCCCCTATATACAGACAGATCTCACCTCCCCCCCTATATACAGACAGATCTCACCCCCCCCTATATACAGACAGATCTCACCTCCCCCTATATACAGACAGATCTCACCTCCCCTATATACAGACAGATCTCACCCTCCCCCCTATATAC
The DNA here is from genome assembly GCF_965119305.1 of Pelophylax lessonae. Lineage (NCBI taxonomy): Eukaryota > Metazoa > Chordata > Amphibia > Anura > Ranidae > Pelophylax > Pelophylax lessonae. The sequence continues at coordinate 2,703,972 of NC_138768.1, forward strand.
AGACAGATCTCACCTCCCCCTATATACAGACAGATCTCACCTCCCCCCCCCTATATACAGACAGATCTCACCTCCCCTATATACAGACAGATCTCACCTCCCCCCTATATACAGACAGATCTCACCTCCCCCCTATATACAGACAGATCTCACCTCCCCCCCTATATACAGACAGATCTCACCCCCCCCCCTATATACAGACAGATCTCACCTCCCCCTATATACAGACAGATCTCACCCCCCTATATACAGACAGATCTCACCTCCCCCCTATATACAGACAGATCTCACCTCCCCCCTATATACAGACAGATCTCACCTCCCCCTATATACACAGACAGATCTCACCTCCCCCTATATACAGACAGATCTCACCTCCCCTATATACAGACAGATCTCACCTCCCCCCTATATACAGACAGATCTCACCTCTCCTATATACAGACAGATCTCACCTCCCCCCTATATACAGACAGATCTCACCTCTCCTATATACAGACAGATCTCACCTCCCCCCCTATATACAGACAGATCTCACCCCTCCTATATACAGACAGATCTCACCCCCCCCCCCCTATATACAGACAGATCTCACCTCCCCCCTATATACAGACAGATCTCACCCCCCTATATACAGACAGATCTCACCCCCCCTATATACAGACAGATCTCACCTCCCCCTATATACAGACAGATCTCACCTCCCCCTATATACAGACAGATCTCACCTCCCCTATATACAGACAGATCTCACCTCCCCCCTATATACAGACAGATCTCACCTCCCCTATATACAGACAGATCTCACCTCCCCCCTATATACAGACAGATCTCACCTCCCCTATATACAGACAGATCTCACCTCCCCCTATATACAGACAGATCTCACCTCCCCCTATATACAGACAGATCTCACCTCCCCTATATACAGACAGATCTCACCTCCCCCCTATATACAGACAGATCTCACCTCCCCCCTATATACAGACAGATCTCACCTCCCCCCCTATATACAGACAGATCTCACCTCCCCCTATATACAGACAGATCTCACCTCCCCCCTATATACAGACAGATCTCACCCTCCCCCTATATACAGACAGATCTCACCTCCCCCCTATATACAGACAGATCTCACCTCCCCCCCTATATACAGACAGATCTCACCTCCCCCTATATACAGACAGATCTCACCTCCCCCCCTATATACAGACAGATCTCACCTCCCCTATATACAGACAGATCTCACCTCCCCCCTATATACAGACAGATCTCACCTCCCCCCCTATATACAGACAGATCTCACCTCCCCCCCCTATATACAGACAGATCTCACCCCCCCCCTATATACAGACAGATCTCACCTCCCCCTATATACAGACAGATCTCACCTCCCCCCCTATATACAGACAGATCTCACCCCCCCCCTATATACAGACAGATCTCACCTCCCCTATATACAGACAGATCTCACCTCCCCTATATACAGACAGATCTCACCTCCCCCTATATACAGACAGATCTCACCCTCCCCCCTATATACAGACAGATCTCACCCTCCCCCCTATATACAGACAGATCTCACCCTCCCCCCTATATACAGACAGATCTCACCTCCCCCCTATATACAGACAGATCTCACCCCCCCCCTATATACAGACAGATCTCACCTCCCCTATATACAGACAGATCTCACCTCCCCCCTATATACAGACAGATCTCACCCCCCCCCCACTATATACAGACAGATCTCACCCCCCCCCACTATATACAGACAGATCTCACCTCCTCCTATATACAGACAGATCTCACCTCCCCCCCCCTATATACAGACAGATCTCACCTCCCCCATATACAGACAGATCTCACCTCCCCCCTATATACAGACAGATCTCACCTCCCCTATATACAGACAGATCTCACCTCCCCCCCCCTATATACAGACAGATCTCACCTCCCCCATATACAGACAGATCTCACCTCCCCCCTATATACAGACAGATCTCACCTCCCCCTATATACAGACAGATCTCACCTCCCCCCCTATATACAGACAGATCTCACCTCCCCCCCTATATACAGACAGATCTCACCTCCCCCCTATATACAGACAGATCTCACCTCCCCCCTATATACAGACAGATCTCACCCCCCCCCCCCACTATATACAGACAGATCTCACCCCCCCCACACTATATACAGACAGATCTCACCTCCCCCCTATATACAGACAGATCTCACCCCCCCCCATTACAGCCCCACTATATACAGACAGATCTCACCTCCCCCCCCCTATATACAGACAGATCTCACCTCCCCCATATACAGACAGATCTCACCCTCCTATATACAGACAGATCTCACCTCCCCCCTATATACAGACAGATCTCACCTCCCCTATATACAGACAGATCTCACCTCCCCCCCCCTATATACAGACAGATCTCACCTCCCCCATATACAGACAGATCTCACCCCCCTATATACAGACAGATCTCACCTCCCCCCTATATACAGACAGATCTCACCCTCCCCCCTATATACAGACAGATCTCACCTCCTCCTATATACAGACAGATCTCACCTCCCCCTATTACAAACCCCCCTATATACAGACAGATCTCACCTCCCCCATATACAGACAGATCTCACCCTCCTATATACAGACAGATCTCACCCTCCCCCCTATATACAGACAGATCTCACCTCCCCCTATATACAGACAGATCTCACCCCTCCCCCCTATATACAGACAGATCTCACCTCCCCCATATACAGACAGATCTCACCTCCCCCCTATATACAGACAGATCTCACCCTCCCCCTATATACAGACAGATCTCACCTCCCCCCCTATATACAGACAGATCTCACCTCCCCCCCTATATACAGACAGATCTCACCTCCCCCCTATATACAGACAGATCTCACCTCCCCCTATATACAGACAGATCTCACCTCCCCCTATATACAGACAGATCTCACCTCCCCTATATACAGACAGATCTCACCTCCCCCCTATATACAGACAGATCTCACCTCCCCCCTATATACAGACAGATCTCACCTCCCCCCCTATATACAGACAGATCTCACCTCCCCCTATATACAGACAGATCTCACCTCCCCCTATATACAGACAGATCTCACCCTCCCCTATATACAGACAGATCTCACCTCCCCCCCTATATACAGACAGATCTCACCTCCCCCTATATACAGACAGATCTCACCTCCCCTATATACAGACAGATCTCACCTCCCCCTATATACAGACAGATCTCACCTCCCCCCCTATATACAGACAGATCTCACCTCCCCCTATATACAGACAGATCTCACCCTCCCCCCTATATACAGACAGATCTCACCTCCCCCCTATATACAGACAGATCTCACCCCTCCCCCCTATATACAGACAGATCTCACCCTCCTATATACAGACAGATCTCACCCTCCCCCCTATATACAGACAGATCTCACCTCCCCCCCTATATACAGACAGATCTCACCTCCCCTATATACAGACAGATCTCACCTCCCCCCTATATACAGACAGATCTCACCCCCCCCCCCCCCCCCACTATATACAGACAGATCTCACTTCCTCCTATATACAGACAGATCTCACCTCCCCCCCCCCTATATACAGACAGATCTCACCTCCCCCATATACAGACAGATCTCACCCTCCTATATACAGACAGATCTCACCCTCCCCCCTATATACAGACAGATCTCACCTCCCCCCTATATACAGACAGATCTCACCCCCCCCCCTATATACAGACAGATCTCACCCCCCCTATATACAGACAGATCTCACCTCCCCCCCTATATACAGACAGATCTCACCTCCCCCCCTATATACAGACAGATCTCACCTCCCCCCTATATACAGACAGATCTCACCTCCCCCCTATATACAGACAGATCTCACCTCCCCCCTATATACAGACAGATCTCACCTCCCCTATATACAGACAGATCTCACCTCCTCCCCTATATACAGACAGATCTCACCCTCCTATATACAGACAGATCTCACCCTCCCCCCTATATACAGACAGATCTCACCTCCCCCCTATATACAGACAGATCTCACCCTCCTATATACAGACAGATCTCACCCTCCCCCCTATATACAGACAGATCTCACCTCCCCCCTATATACAGACAGATCTCACCCCTCCTATATACAGACAGATCTCACCCTCCCCCCTATATACAGACAGATCTCACCTCCCCTATATACAGACAGATCTCACCTCCCCCCCCTATATACAGACAGATCTCACCTCCCCCTATATACAGACAGATCTCACCTCCCTCCTATATACAGACAGATCTCACCTCCCCCCCTATATACAGACAGATCTCACCCCCCCCTATATACAGACAGATCTCACCTCCCCCCCTATATACAGACAGATCTCACCCCCCCCCTATATACAGACAGATCTCACCTCCCCCCTATATACAGACAGATCTCACCTCCCCTATATACAGACAGATCTCACCTCCCCCCCTATATACAGACAGATCTCACCTTCCCCCTCCTATATACAGACAGATCTCACCCTCCCCCCTATATACAGACAGATCTCACCTCCCCTATATACAGACAGATCTCACCTCCCCCCCCTATATACAGACAGATCTCACCTCCCCTATATACAGACAGATCTCACCTCCTCCTATATACAGACAGATCTCACCTCCCCCCCTATATACAGACAGATCTCACCCCCCCCTATATACAGACAGATCTCACCTCCCCCCCCCATATACAGACAGATCTCACCTCCCCCCCTATATACAGACAGATCTCACCTCCCTCCTATATACAGACAGATCTCACCCTCCCCCCTATATACAGACAGATCTCACCTCCCCCTATATACAGACAGATCTCACCCCCCCCCTATATACAGACAGATCTCACCTCCCCCCCTATATACAGACAGATCTCACCTCCCCCCCTATATACAGACAGATCTCACCCTCCTATATACAGACAGATCTCACCCTCCCCCTATATACAGACAGATCTCACCTCCCCCCTATATACAGACAGATCTCACCCCCCCCCCTATATACAGACAGATCTCACCTCCTCCCTATATACAGACAGATCTCACCTCCCCCTATATACAGACAGATCTCACCTCCCCCTATATACAGACAGATCTCACCTCCCCCCTATATACAGACAGATCTCACCTCCCCCTATATACAGACAGATCTCACCTCCCCCCTATATACAGACAGATCTCACCCCCCCCCACTATATACAGACAGATCTCACCCCCCCCCCCCCCACTATATACAGACAGATCTCACCTCCTCCTATATACAGACAGATCTCACCTCCCCCCCTATATACAGACAGATCTCACCTCCCCCCTATATACAGACAGATCTCACCTCCCCCCCTATATACAGACAGATCTCACCCTCCCCCTATATACAGACAGATCTCACCTCCCCTATATACAGACAGATCTCACCCCCCTATATACAGACAGATCTCACCTCCTCCTATATACAGACAGATCTCACCTCCCCCCTATATACAGACAGATCTCACCTCCCCCCCCTATATACAGACAGATCTCACCTCCCCCATATACAGACAGATCTCACCCTCCCTATATACAGACAGATCTCACCTCCCCCTATATACAGACAGATCTCACCCTCCTATATACAGACAGATCTCACCTCCCCCCCTATATACAGACAGATCTCACCTCCCCCCTATATACAGACAGATCTCACCCCCCCTATATACAGACAGATCTCACCTCCCCCCTATATACAGACAGATCTCACCTCCCCTATATACAGACAGATCTCACCTCCCCCCTATATACAGACAGATCTCACCTCCCCCCCTATATACAGACAGATCTCACCTCCCCCCTATATACAGACAGATCTCACCTCCCCCTATATACAGACAGATCTCACCTCCCCCTATATACAGACAGATCTCACCTCCCCTATATACAGACAGATCTCACCTCCCCCCTATATACAGACAGATCTCACCTCCCCTATATACAGACAGATCTCACCTCCCCCTATATACAGACAGATCTCACCTCCCCCTATATACAGACAGATCTCACCTCCCCCCCCCCTATATACAGACAGATTTTCACCTCCCCCCTATATACAGACAGATCTCACCTCCCCCTATATACAGACAGATCTCACCTCCCCCCCCTATATACAGACAGATCTCACCTCCCCTATATACAGACAGATCTCACCCTCCCCTATATACAGACAGATCTCACCTCCCCCTATATACAGACAGATCTCACCCCCCCTATATACAGACAGATCTCACCTCCCCCTATATACAGACAGATCTCACCTCCCCCCTATATACAGACAGATCTCACCTCCCCCTATATACAGACAGATCTCACCTCCCCCCTATATACAGACAGATCTCACCTCCCCCCTATATACAGACAGATCTCACCTCCCCCTATATACAGACAGATCTCACCTCCCCCCTATATACAGACAGATCTCACCTCCCCCCTATATACAGACAGATCTCACCTCCCCCTATATACAGACAGATCTCACCTCCCCCCCTATATACAGACAGATCTCACCTCCCCCCTATATACAGACAGATCTCACCTCCCCCCTATATACAGACAGATCTCACCTCCCCCTATATACAGACAGATCTCACCCTTCCTCTTCCTATATACGACAGATCTCACCCCCTCCCCTATATACAGACAGATCTCACCTCCCCCTATATACAGACAGATCTCACCTCCCCCCTATATACAGACAGATCTCACCTCCCCCCCTATATACAGACAGATCTCACCTCCCCCTATATACAGACAGATCTCACCTCCCCCCTATATACAGACAGATCTCACCTCCCCCTATATACAGACAGATCTCACCTCCCCCTATATACAGACAGATCTCACCTCCCCCCTATATACAGACAGATCTCACCTCCCCCCTATATACAGACAGATCTCACCTCCCCCTATATACAGACAGATCTCACCTCCCCCCTATATACAGACAGATCTCACCTCCCCCCTATATACAGACAGATCTCACCTCCCCCCTATATACAGACAGATCTCACCTCCCCCCTATATACAGACAGATCTCACCTCCCCCTATATACAGACAGATCTCACCTCCCCCTATATACAGACAGATCTCACCTCCCCCCTATATACAGACAGATCTCACCTCCCCCCTATATACAGACAGATCTCACCTCCCCCCTATATACAGACAGATCTCACCTCCCCCCTATATACAGACAGATCTCACCTCCCCCTATATACAGACAGATCTCACCTCCCCCCCTATATACAGACAGATCTCACCTCCCCCCTATATACAGACAGATCTCACCTCCCCCCCTATATACAGACAGATCTCACCTCCCCCCCTATATACAGACAGATCTCACCTCCCCCTATATACAGACAGATCTCACCTTCCCCTATATACAGACAGATCTCACCTCCCCCCTATATACAGACAGATCTCACCTCCCCCCTATATACAGACAGATCTCACCTCCCCCCTATATACAGACAGATCTCACCCTCCCCCTATATACAGACAGATCTCACCTCCCCCTATATACAGACAGATCTCACCTCCCCCCTATATACAGACAGATCTCACCTCCCCCCTATATACAGACAGATCTCACCTCCCCCCTATATACAGACAGATCTCACCTCCCCCCCTATATACAGACAGATCTCACCTCCCCCCTATATACAGACAGATCTCACCTCCCCCCTATATACAGACAGATCTCACCTCCCCCCTATATACAGACAGATCTCACCTCCCCCTATATACAGACAGATCTCACCTCCCCCTATATACAGACAGATCTCACCTCCCCCCTATATACAGACAGATCTCACCTCCCCCCTATATACAGACAGATCTCACCTCCCCCCCTATATACAGACAGATCTCACCTCCCCCCTATATACAGACAGATCTCACCTCCCCCCTATATACAGACAGATCTCCCCCCTATATACAGACAGATCTCACCTCCCCCTATATACAGACAGATCTCACCTCCCCCCTATATACAGACAGATCTCACCTCCCCCCCTATATACAGACAGATCTCACCTCCCCCCTATATACAGACAGATCTCACCTCCCCCCTATATACAGACAGATCTCACCTCCCCCCTATATACAGACAGATCTCACCTCCCCCCTATATACAGACAGATCTCACCTCCCCCCTATATACAGACAGATCTCACCTCCCCCCCTATATACAGACAGATCTCACCTCCCCCCTATATACAGACAGATCTCACCTCCCCCCTATATACAGACAGATCTCACCTCCCCCTATATACAGACAGATCTCACCTCCCCCCTATATACAGACAGATCTCACCTCCCCCCTATATACAGACAGATCTCACCTCCCCCTATATACAGACAGATCTCACCTCCCCCCTATATACAGACAGATCTCACCTCCCCCCTATATACAGACAGATCTCACCTCCCCCTATATACAGACAGATCTCACCTCCCCCCCTATATACAGACAGATCTCACCTCCCCCCTATATACAGACAGATCTCACCTCCCCCCTATATACAGACAGATCTCACCTCCCCCCTATATACAGACAGATCTCACCTCCCCCCTATATACAGACAGATCTCACCTCCCCCCTATATACAGACAGATCTCACCTCCCCCCTATATACAGACAGATCTCACCTCCCCCCTATATACAGACAGATCTCACCTCCCCCCCTATATACAGACAGATCTCACCTCCCCCCTATATACAGACAGATCTCACCTCCCCCCCTATATACAGACAGATCTCACCTCCCCCCCTATATACAGACAGATCTCACCTCCCCCCTATATACAGACAGATCTCACCTCCCCCTATATACAGACAGATCTCACCTCCCCCCTATATACAGACAGATCTCACCTCCCCCCCTATATACAGACAGATCTCACCTCCCCCCCTTATATACAGACAGATCTCACCTCCCCCCTATATACAGACAGATCTCACCTCCCCTATATACAGACAGATCTCACCTCCCCCCTATATACAGACAGATCTCACCTCCCCCTATATACAGACAGATCTCACCTCCCCCCTATATACAGACAGATCTCACCTCCCCCCCTATATACAGACAGATCTCACCTCCCCCCCTATATACAGACAGATCTCACCTCCCCTATATACAGACAGATCTCACCTCCCCCCTATATACAGACAGATCTCACCTCCCCCCTATATACAGACAGATCTCACCTCCCCCTATATACAGACAGATCTCACCTCCCCCCTATATACAGACAGATCTCACCTCCCCCCTATATACAGACAGATCTCACCTCCCCCTATATACAGACAGATCTCACCTCCCCCCTATATACAGACAGATCTCACCTCCCCCCTATATACAGACAGATCTCACCTCCCCCTATATACAGACAGATCTCACCTCCCCCCTATATACAGACAGATCTCACCTCCCCCCTATATACAGACAGATCTCACCTCCCCCCTATATACAGACAGATCTCACCTCCCCCTATATACAGACAGATCTCACCTCCCTCCCCCTATATACAGACAGATCTCACCTCCCCCCCTATATACAGACAGATCTCACCTCCCCCCCCTATATACAGACAGATCTCACCTCCCCCCTATATACAGACAGATCTCACCTCCCCCCCTATATACAGACAGATCTCACCTCCCCCCCTATATACAGACAGATCTCACCTCCCCCCTATATACAGACAGATCTCACCTCCCCCCTATATACAGACAGATCTCACCTCCCCCCTATATACAGACAGATCTCACCTCCCCCTATATACAGACAGATCTCACCTCCCCCTATATACAGACAGATCTCACCCCCCCTATATACAGACAGATCTCACCCTCCCCCCTATATACAGACAGATCTCACCCTCCCCCTATATACAGACAGATCTCACCTCCCCCCTATATACAGACAGATCTCACCTCCCCCCCTATATACAGACAGATCTCACTCCCCCCCTATATACAGACAGATCTCACCTCCCCCATATACAGACAGATCTCACCTCCCCTATATACAGACAGATCTCACCTCCCCCATATATACAGACAGATCTCACCTCCCTATATACAGACAGATCTCACCCTCCCCCTATATACCAGACAGATCTCACCCTCCCCCATATATACAGACAGATCTCACCCTCCCCCCCTATATACAGACCGA